>NC_032020.1:2676964-2727215 GCF_001865875.1 Lupinus angustifolius
ATTCACATAGTTAAAACGCACATATTACTCATACATTCATATTATTAAGAATATACATCTTACTTGTGTATTTGCATGTTTAAGTACATAAGAAAAATAAATTGATAATTTTTAAATTGAATTTTCTACAATTATTATTAACATATAAAATATATTAAAATTAGGAAGGAAAAAATGTGAGGAGGAGGTGACATGTGACATGAAGGAAAAAATGTAAGGAGAAATTGACATGTGACATAAGAGAGTTTTTTTATTATGTTGTTAATAGAGAAAAATTAAAATTCAAAGAATCTGAACTGTAATATTAAAATTCAATGCGAAAAATGTCAAAAAACTTTGATAAGGTGAAAAAGTACAATTATTCTTAGATTAATGGTAAACATTAAATTATATAGATAGATTAATGTAAAGAAATAATTTGAATGTGAAAAATGATTTCAATTTCATCTCATGTTCAATGACTATTACTTTTTAAGATAACAAAACATAGATGTTGTAAACACTCAATTTTAGTGGGGTAGCGACATGAACTAACCACTAATTAATATTAAATTATTATTAGCATATAAAATATATAATATATAAAAAGTAGGAACAAAAATATGTGAGGAGGAGGTGACATGTGACATGAAGGAAAAAATGTAAGGAGAAAGTGACATGTGGCATGAGCGAAGGAGAAAGTGACATGTGGCATGAGGGAAGGAGAAAGTGACATATGGCATGAGGGAAGGAGAAAGTGACATGTGGCGTGAGGGAATGAGAAAGTGACATGTGACATGAGAGAGTTTTTTTTATTATATTGTTAATAGACAATAACGCATTGTTCATAACAATGAATTCTCGACGGCGAATGAATTTAATAACACATATAAATAAATTTAATTCAAACAATTACATATCAGTTCCAATATGTATATTACAAAGTGACAGTTTTTCATAGGAAAATATGTGCACTATTCTTTAAAAGATGTATAATAAAATATCAGAATTGTTTGTCGTTAGAAAAGTAATAAAATATCACAACATTAAATGGTGTACAGAAAAATGTATCTTCCTAACGATAGAAATTCAATTGATAAGTTACTTTCAAACAATGAATGATTGTTAGGTAATACACAATCAAATAAAATAACCTAATTATATTGTGTGAATGCTAAAAATGCATTCAATATTTATACTCAATAAACATCGATCTAAAATAAAGCATAATCATGCAAGAGCTATGTTAAAAAAATCCTTATAACTTAATATGGTACTTACAAATGAATCCCAAAAAATATGATGCATAAATAAATCCTTATATTTATATAGAGAATATAGAGGTGATATATTATCTCATACAATTTGAATTTTATTTATTACAAGTTATTTTAGAATCAAATACTTTCAATAATCACACTTTCCACAAATTAATGCACTTATAAATGCTAATATTGCATGTATATAAATGCATCAATCTAAAATAATAGAAATAATTCAAAATAATAACTTAAAGAAGGATTAACATTGAAATATTCATCATTAGGGTTTAGGGTTTAATCAAAACTAGGTACAATAACAAAATATTAATATTCATCAAACCATAAAGAATCAATAAAATTATCTTTACTTATAACAAAAAGAAGAGATTTAGGGTTTAGGGTTTAGGGTTTATATACATGCAATATTAGCATTTATATGTGCATTAATTTGAGACATATGTCATAAAGTGATATTTTACTTACTAATTATGGTCTACAAGTTACATGTGTCACTTTCTTATGAATAAGATGATTAATAGGAAGATTTAGTAGTAGGATTACCCCTTCCGAAATATATTCACACTGAAATCATTTACAAAGGAGGATGTTATATTTGAAGTTGAAGATTTTCCTTAGTATAAATTAGGGTTGATTGTTAATTGCCAGTAATTTTTAAACGTCAAGATTGCCTCTTTATAAATATTCTTTATTCCAAAATGTAAAGAATTCAAACAAAAAATAAAATGGTATTAATGTATATAGGCTGAAATTTCATTATGATAATGAAATTGACATAATTGTAAATGAATCTATTAATTGATATTAATTATGATCTTGTGAAATGTATTCCATATAAAGAAATAGTAATAATATAATAACATATAAAAATTTGAAGTGTAACTTAGATATTCCATTATTTAGGTGAATAAACAATTAGCCATAATTTATATTACATACGTGAAAATTATTTTAATTTATATTCCATTATCTTCTTACATGCAAATTTTTATTCCTTCTTTCACTCATTTTATCTTCCTCATAAGTTAACATTTTTCTAACATCTTCATAATTTTTCCATGTAGTCATAAGTTAACATTTTTTTAACTTCTTCATAATTTTTCCATGTTTAATTTTTCATAGTTTAATTTTCATGAATTCACGAGTAAGACTTTTTTAACATTTTTTCATTCAAACACTCATTTTACTTTTTGTTACATTAAAATTTTGTCTACATTTGTCACAACTTCTCCATGTTTAATTTTTCAAAAATAAATTTGTCTTTCCTCTATTTTTTATTTTGTGTCTTTGTATTATAATACTTTGATTCTGATTGAAGCAATAAGGAATGATCCATGCAAATGCACCAGTATACTTGTAGTTTGTTTAGTAAAATTAAAACTAAGTATGAAAATGGTAGAAATTTGTATTTTGTAAATAAATATTTTTTAAGGGAAAAAAAGTTAGCTATTAGTTCTGAATAGGTTTGACATTGAACTAAATCAACTAAACTCGAAATTTGGCTCGTTATTTAACTCGATAAACTTGATTCATGAACCAAGAAATTGAACTTGAGCTAAAAGTTGGTCTCGTTAAACAAACAAGCTAAATTTCAGTCAAATATAGGTCGATTCATTAGGTTCATTATATGACTCGAATATATACATAAATATACACGTAAGTGACTCAAATGAAAAGAATTATCATATAAAAATTATGAGAAAAGTAAATTAGTGCCATACAAACATACACGAATAATTAAGAGTAAAAGTTATTTAATGATCACATGATCATTTAAAAATGCATGTACACTTATATTTTAATCTTGATAATTCAAATAAAATCTAGTTAATACATGTATATTAATTGTTCTCTTTCTCACTTAACAATTATTCTTATTTGTGTCACTTTCTAGGCATAGATATACATGTAGACAATCTTTATTGCACAAACTTTAATTAGTAAGTACATTTATTACTAAAATTCATAAACTTTCTCACAATGTCTATATATAATTTATCAACATCTTGTAGGGCTTTAAATTTATGCTGATTTATTTTGATCTTGCTAACCTGCTCGGAAGTTCGTGAATTTTAATAGAGTTGAACTTGAGCTGAAAAAATAGTTCGATATTAAATTCGGCTTGAAACTCAACTTGAGTCAATCCTTAACAAGTTGAACGAGTCGAGTTAAGCTGAACCGAGTTTAACTCAACTTATTTTCACCCTTAGAAGAATTGAAATTTCCATTAATAACCAAAAACGAGCCCACAAAAATCTTAATGAAAGAGAAAATGTTTGGTTAATTTATCCGGGGATCAATATTTGAAAATAAATTGGCTTGGGGCTGGGATGGCCTTTTCACCTTATTCATTTCAGTCAAGTTTTTGTTATTGTCTTTTCTTTGTTTAAAATTTAAATTCAGTGATGTTCAAGAAAAAGCTGAATCAAGTTGTAAAAGATAATAGTTATTGCTTAATTAACTTAATTTTAGGGGCATAAAATATCTAATTCACCCAATTCTTATAGGAGGGATAAACAAACCGACAGCCTACCACCAGAAAATGTGATAACATCATGATATGAGCATGTTAGCGAAATAGACAAAGGGTTATAGATTTGCATAGTTTATAAACGAGGAATGATTCAAGTGCATAAAAAATCTACATCATTTAGTTTGTTCAAGTGTGATCCATGTCGGATCCTTGTGTCGAAAGTCTTTCGGTCGAGAGGTAAAGGTGACATGTTTAGTTGATAACAAGACAACCTAACAACAATGCGATTAGATAGAAAGTTGAGCTCTAGTGTATTCATTGCTCAAAAGGGAATAACTCACTCTTGAGGGAGACGTTGGATATTCAAAGTGTGAAGAAGAAACCCTATATTATGTAGAAATGAACGGTTGAAGAACATATAAGTGGATAGATCCATAACTTAATTCCTTAAGATTTTGGGTCAACATATGGTATCAAACTCACTTACATTTCTTTCACTTAGCTCATAGAAGAATAATTGAAGTTATATATGTAGATCTCTCAACAATTTTCATATCTATACTTTTTAAAGATATAAAAGTAGATAAAAATGAATTGCAATATGTACTTCTATTGTTTTGTCACTTGAAAAATAAATGATGTAAAAATAACAGTATGTAAATATCATCAGTAATTTCCTAAATGTTGTAAGCTTAATTGATGTATTTTTAACATATCTTAGCTTTTTTTTCGATGACAAATAACATATCATAGCTATTACTATATTAACTGTCCTCACATGTCCAGTTCAACCCAAATTTTATGCTTAGTTATGATGCATGCTACCACACACGCACGCGCAAAGAACATCATGATTATTAAAATTATAATACATACTTTTAATTATAATTATATAATTAAGAAAAGTACAATGCTGACACAGTTACCACATCATGACAATGAAAAGTGCCAATATAGCTTTTTGATATTCATGGTCATGTAGCATCCAGGAGGCAACAATGATGAAAAGAGAAAGCATATGGTAATAACTCAAGGTAACATATTTCAGTGCTTTTGTCATAATCCTCAGGCATGGTGGGTATAGAACCAAGAAAAATAAGTTGGATGCATGAAAAGCCGGAATATACCTGAGTTCATGAAAATTATTATTCCGCAAGGACCCAAAAGTAGGAACTACAAAGTATAGTAAAGAAAGAGAATGTTCGTACTTTGATGCATTTGAAATTTTTTACCTTTTTCTAGTTCTCTGGAGGGAATGAAGTAGGATACAATTAGAGTGGAGAAAAAAGAGAAAGAACAGATTTCTCCTCTTTCTTTAGTTGTGAAGAGAGAAAAAGAGGAGAGAATAAAAAATATGTGGAATCTATCATAAGTTCTTTCTCATCTAATTTGGTGAGAAAATGAAGAAAAATTGAGATTTTATATAAAATGTCAAATATATCCTTCACTTTTTTCTCTACTTGTTTGTTTTAAGAGTAAAATATTTATGTATTAATATTGTAAAGATTTATATATAGTCAATGTATCATCCATCATTCAATTGTATTCATTTTAATTAATAGTCAATGATTATTGAAAATGAATTGTGGATATCTACTTTGGGTCAAAAAGCCATGTGTGTTAAAACCTCTCCTAGGGTTTAGCTTTCCCATCTTCTTAGAGCGTCAATCATGACTTCAACGGTTAAACCCCTCATCCCATGGAACTTCCTATCTTGTTTGGAACATTTTGTTCCAACACAAGTCACCTCAAAACCCCCTCTCCAAAAATCAAGGATTCCTCTAATAGAATGTCCTTTGCTCAAGCTCTTAGGAGTTCATGTGATATTTCAATATCACAGCTCCCCCAACCATGCATCAAAAGGGACACGGTTGCAGTTAAAATCTCCGAGGATGACTACCAAGCGGGTTTGCAAAGGTGTAAGACCCACCTTCATGGCCGTCTCATCTTCTCCAAGGGTGATACCCTTCTGAAATTTAATGAGCTTAAAGTGAAGTTGGCTTCTCTCTGGACCATGATAGGTAAATGGAACATGATCTCTTTGGGAAGGGGTTTCTATGACTTCTCATTTGCATCTGTGGAAGACATGAGAAATGTTTGTGCAGTGGGTTCTTGGAGCTTAAAACCAGGGTTTTTGAGATTATCCCTGTGGACTCCAGATTTCAATCCCAACTTGCAAAAGCTCACTCACTCTCAGTGCTGGATTAAAATATTAGGCTTGCCACAAGAATACTGGTATGCTAGAATCATCTTTTCCATTGCAGGGGGATTGGTACTCCGGTTTCGTTGGATGAAGCAACCTCAACCAGGTCATTTGGTCATTTTGCCAGAGTATTGGTTGATATTGATCTCAAAGGATCATTGCCAAATCAGATTCTTGTGGAAAGGGAAGGCTTTGCCTTCTTTGTTACAATAGATTATGAAAGTCTCCCTGAGTTCTGCCTAAGCTGTCAATCCATAGGGCATTTGGTTTCTAAATGCCGGAAAAACAAGAACGAGGGAGTGAAGGAGGTGGTTAAGCCACCACCAGTTAAGAAGGTCCATAACTTGAGAAATAATGCTAAAGCCATCCTTGTGGATGACCTTGTTATCAACCTTGAAATAGATAATGCAATTCATCCAGATTCTGGAAATTTGGAGAGAGTTGGTAATCCTCCTCAGGAGGAGAAACGATAGTTGCATTTGGTCCAGGAGGAGGAATATGAGGATGACTCTATTGACACTAGAGTGGAGTGCTCAGTGGGCAGGGAGAATCAAAATGTTACAACAAACATCATGCATCAACTACAGGATGAAGACTTTGTCGTTCAAACTTAGGATCAACTTGAAAATTTGGCTACTGCCAAGGATTCCAAAATTCTGGGTCGACTCTGGGAAGATGAGGCTGAAACATAAGATAATGAAAATTGCAACTTCACCAAGGTCCTATCTAAGTCTCAGAAGAAGAAGTCTCAGAAGAAGAATAGTCTTGAGAAGATATATTTTACCCGTAGGGGTGGCTATCTCAATATTTCCCAATGAAGGTAACTTACTGGAATTGCATGGGATTGGGTAATTCAAATACCAAATTAGTTTTGAAGAAGCTTTGCTTCATAAATAATCCGGATATTGTGTTTATATCTGAACCAATGATCCAATCTTCCAAAATTAAGCCATCTTTTTGGGCTAACTTGAACTTAAAGCTTTTTCTAGTCAATAATAGAGACTTCATGCTGCCTAATATATGGGGTCTCTGCATATTGGACCTTAATCCTTTTGTCATTGCCTCTTCTGCTCAACAAATTTCCATTTCTGCAGTCTCTAAGAATCAACAGGTTTTCATTAGTGCCATTTATGCTCATACAAACTACCTCAGACGTAGAGATTTGTGGGCTGAGTTAGCTTTAATGTCTTCTTCCCCTTGCTCTTGGTGTTGCACTGGAGATTTCAATGCTGTGTTGGGGGCTAATGAATGCAGAGGGAATCATCTGCCTAATAGAGTGGCTTGTGATGATTTTAAAAGTTTTACTGATGATGGTATTCTCACTCATATCCTCACCAGGGGGCTGAGTTTATCTAGTCTAACAGGAGAAGAGGTCATGCTCATACTGAAAAGAGACTTCATAGAGCAATTTGCAATGACAGTTGGCTCTCCTCTTGGACTCATACGTCCTGCTGCTCCATCCCTAAACTCTCATCTGATCATCACCCCATCATGATCTGCTTTGCTAATGCTTCCTTTAATAAGTTGGTTCCTTTGAGATTCCATTATATGTGGCTTCAACACTCTGGGCTTAAAAAAGTGGTGGAGGATATTTGGAGAAAAAATATAGTTGGTTGTCCTATGTTTATTCTTGCTAAAAAGCTCAAAATTCTAAAAGTTGCTCTTAGAACTTGGAACACTAAGGTGCTTGGGAACATTCATGTTAGAGTTAAGTTTCTTTATATAAGGTTGAAGAAATTCAGAATAATATCAATGCCCTAGGTCAGGATCCTGATTTGCTTGAGTAGGAAGAAATGGCTCAAAAAGAGCTTCATGATGCTCTGAATATTGAAGAGGAGCTTTGGAAGGAGAAAGCCCGAATTAATTGGCACTCAAAGGGGGACAGAAACACTTTCTACTTCCATAAACTGGCTAGAATAAGGCATGCTACTAAGGCTATGACTTTGCTTAGAAATGGGGATCAACTTCTGCTTGATCAATCAGATATTGCTAGCCATGTTCTTCATTACTTCACTGATTTGTATGCTTCTCAGAATTCTACTATGCCTAATGCTCTAATCCATTCTGTCATCCCTAATCTGGTTTCTCATGAGGATAATCTTATGCTTACCAGAATTCCTCTGCCTGAGGAGATTAAAGCAGCTGTGTTTGCTTTGAAAGGGGAAGGGGCTCCTGGTCCTGATGGTTTTGGTGGCAATTTCTTTCAGCTTTTTTGGGACACAATTGGGCTTGATGTGTGCAATTCAGTTTCTCAGTTTTTCCTGCAAAATTGGCTGCTTCCTAATCTCAACTCCAACTCTATGGTCCTTATTCCCAAGTTCCCTGGTGCTGACAAGATTGAGGACTTCAGGCCAATTGCTATGGCCAATTTCCAATTCAAGATAATCACAAAAGTGCTAGCTGACAGACTTGCCTCTGTTGCTCCCAAAATCATTTCAAGTCAACAAAGAGGATTTCTAAAGAATAGATACATTCATGATTGCATCTGCCTTGCCTCTGAGGGGACTCTGCTTGATCATAAAGTGTTTGGTGGGAATTTGGCAATGAAACTGGACATCAAGAAGGCCTTTGACACCATAGATGACAATTCTTACTGGATACCCTCAGGGCCTTTGGGTTTAATACCACTTTCACCAACTGGATCTTTACAATTCTCAATTCTGCTAAGCTGTCAATCTTTGTAAATGGTCAG
The DNA here is from genome assembly GCF_001865875.1 of Lupinus angustifolius. NCBI lineage: Eukaryota > Viridiplantae > Streptophyta > Magnoliopsida > Fabales > Fabaceae > Lupinus > Lupinus angustifolius. The sequence goes on from NC_032020.1 coordinate 2,685,592, forward strand.
AGTGTTGGTTTCTTTAGTTGCAAGAGAGGGGTCGGGCAAGGGGATCATTTTTCCCCTCTTCTTTTCTGTTTGGCTGAGGATGTGCTGAGTCGTGGTTTAGCCAAGCTGCTTCATGAGAAGAAAATTTCCTCCATCTCTGGGCCTAGGGGGATTCAAACCTCAAGCCATGTCCTTTATGCTGATGACATCTTAGTCTTCTGTAAAGGCATCAAAATGGAGATCTTGGTGCTAAAAGATCTTTTCACTCAATATGCTCAAGCTTCAGGCCAAATTCTGAATTTAAACAAATGCAAGTTCTTCTCTACTCAAGCTTCTGCAAGGAAAGTTCTTAACCTATCGGCCTGGTTGGGTTTCAATGCTGGTCAGCTGCCTTTTACATACTTGGGGGTGCCCATTTTTAAGGGCAAACCTAAAACCGAACATCTGCAGCCTATAGCAGATAGAATCTCTAGCAAAATTTCTAAATAGAAAGGATCCTCTCTATCCATTATGGGTGGAATTCAGCTAGTTAAGTCTATTATTCAGAGCATGCTAATGTTTAGCTTTCATGTATACTCTTGGCCTATTAAGCTTAGGAAATTGGTTGATACATCTATAAGGAACTTCATCTGGTCTGGTGATGCTAAGGTTAGGAAGCTCTGCACTGTCCCTTGGCATCAGGTTTGCAGCCCTGAAAAAGAGGGTGGCCTGGGGCTTAGATCAATCCCTGCCTTGAATCAAGCTGCCCTGCTCAAGTTAGCCTAGATCATGCAATCCTCCACTGATGAATGGGCTATTTTTTATAGATCCAGATTCCTTAAGGGTGGCAAACCCTCTAGTGCTTACATCAAATCCTCTGTTTGGCCTGGGCTAAAGCACATATGGCAAACAGTGGCTGACAATTCTATTTGGATCATTGGAAATGGTTTGAGGATCAACTACTGGCTTGATAATTGGTCTGGAGCACCCTTGGCTGATCACTTGAGCATTCCAGCTTTCATTCAATTTGAGTTATCTGCTTCAGTTGCTGATTTTACTCAGGGTTCTAAATGGATAATTCCTGATTGTTTGGCTAGACTTCACCCTCAGATTGTCCAGATTATTACTAGCATCCCTTTATCACTTGAGGATCAACCAGACAGGATTGTGTGGAAACATTCTTCTGATGGATTGCTTACTTTGTGTGATGGTTACAACTTTATAAAGCCAAGACAAAACCAGTTGAATTGGTGTAAGCTCATCTGGTCCACTGTTATTCCTCCATCTAAATCTTTTATAATGTGGAGATTATTTCTAAACAAAATGCCAACATATGAGAATTTGAAGAAAAGGTCCCTGCAGATGGTTTCTAAATGCAATTTGTGTAATATGGCAGAGGAGTCTTCTAATCATCTCTTCTTCTCCTGCCCTTTTGCCTCTTTCCTTTGGGACTGGCTAGATAATTTGATTGGGATCCACCTCAACAGATCTTCAATGGAAAGCTTGTTGCCTTCTATCCCCAAACATTGGAGCCCTCAGCTTACAGAAACAATAGTTTCTTGCATAGTAAACACCATATCAACAATATGGTTTGGAGAAATAGGATGAGATTTGATAGCCAAAGAGTTAGACTTCATCAAGCCATTTCCAGAATCAAAGCTGACTCTGCCCTATGTGGTAATGCCTCTTCCTTATGTGCTAATCCTCACCTGCAGGAATTCTTTATTTTGCGATCTCTAAATGTTCAGTGTCACCTGAGCAAAGCTCCTAGAATCACTGAGGTAATTTGGTTCCCCCTAGACTTGGTTGGATAAAAATCAACACTGATGGGGCAGCTCATGGTACCCCTGGCCATGCAGGAGATGGTGGTGTTTTTCGTGATAGCTCAGGTGCTATGCAGGGCTGTTTTGCAGCTTACTTTGCCATTCAAAATTCGTTGTATGCAGAGCTTCTGGCTGCAATTTTTGCTATTCGGATAGCTCACAGGAAGGGTTGGAAATATATTTGGCTGGAATGCGATTCTTCTTTGGTTGTGGATATGTTCAAAGGAAAACATTCGGTCCCATGGAAGCTTGCTAACAATTGGAAAAAATGTTGTGCCATTATTTCACAAATCAACTTTCGGGCATCCCACATTTTCAGGGAAGGGAATGTTTGTGCTGATAAATTGGCGGCTTTTGGTGTATTATCTAAGGCTGATACTTGGTGGGATACTCCTCCTGCTTTTCTAGTGCAAGAAATTGCTAGGAATAGGATTGGTTTGCCTAGTTATAGGTTTAAGAACTTTTAACTTGTGTTTTTTCTTGGCTCTTTGGTCTTATGTACTTCTTATAATCATCATTTAATATAGTTTGGGTGTGCTTCCACCCTTTTGCAAAAAAAAAGATATAGTGATAGTTAAAAACTCTTACAATGTTAGTATGTACATATTTTTCTCATGTTTTAAATACTAGTAACATACATAAACTCTTTTAGATGTAAAAAAATATTAAATAAAAACAATTGAAATTATAATAAAAATAGATAATAAAATTTATAAACTTTATCTTTAATTAATAATAAAACAACAGTTTTTGTTCTTTTTTCTTTATTTAGGGATATTCTTGTCATTTAAAATATAACATCATCTTCTTCTTGTCACTTTCTATCCAACCAAATAAAAAACTAAGAGAAGAAAATACATATTTCTCTTCTTTTTCTTTCTTTCTTTCTTCTCTTATACTAAACATTACAAAAATCTATTTATTATGTTTCTCTATCTCCCCATTCTCTTTCTCATCTATTTCTTTTTCTATCTCCCTACTCTCTTTCTCATTTATTTCTTTCTCTATCTCCCAACTCTTTTACTACAATATTTTTATTTATAACAACAGCTTAAAATTATTGTCAAATTTAGAAAAACCATTATCTTTGTCATAAACAAAGATTGTTTTGTGTAACTGTGTTAGTAGGAGACATTATATTTTGTTTAGGTCATAGATTTTTGGCTTTCTATAATAGTTTTAAAAATTATTGTCTAATCGATATTATAGGTAATAGTTTCCTTCATAGTTAATGTCATCAGTCCAAAATTGTGGTCTATTCTTTTTGAAGAATAGTTTAAGACAGTCCTACGACATAAATATAAGAAATTAACAATATATGATAACAATGTCAAAACGTACGCTATATTCTACTTTAATATAACCACAGTTTTTTAAACCATTGATAGTTAAAGTGTTGTCCTACTCAAAATTTAGTAGTTATCAATTTATCATAAATTTGTGCATGGAGATGACACTCCCACTCAGTAACAAATTATTTTAAACTGTAATTAATCTTAGTTAAAATTTAAAAACTTTGTCTTAGGAGGTTAATTTCTTCCATCAATATACATTCCCTGACATTAATATGTAAGCCTTTCATTTTTAAAATAAGAAATTAATATTTTGTTGTTTCGGCCCTTAGAAGCAGTGGCAGAGCTTAGTGGTAACAGGTTGGGGCAGCAGCCCCTCGATTTTCTTTTCTCAATTTTTTTAAAATATTTTTTTTACCTTTTTTCAAATACTTTTTTACCTTATACAAATTATGTGATCCTTCTAAAAATTATAAATAATATATAAAGTTTTTATTGTCTAGATGCTAATATTACTTATAATACTTTTAATTCATTTGAATTATAATGATTTTACACTTATAAAATATATTGTGGAATTATATATTGCTTTTGTCAAACTTTGAGGGAAAAATCATAAAATTCTATGAATTTCTACAAATCATTTAAAATCAATAACATGTGTATTTTTGTGCAAAAATTCTACTAATGTGGATTTTAATGCAAGAAATAGAAGATTTACTCGAGATATCAATTTCAACATTTTATTGTTAATGTCATTAGTCATTCATGTCTGAAAAACCCATAACCATTTCTGAATTAAGTGCAACTTTGACGATACATGAAAAGTGAATGCATATTATTTGTTTGATCGAATTATTCATCTAATCTTAACTTTTTGGTTTAGCTATTACATGAAGATCATTCTCACCAATGAAGATAACCAAACAAATCTATGTAGTAAAATAAAAAGTGAAATTCTTGTAGACAACATGGTAATTTATATTAATAAATAAATAGCTGAAAATTTCACCTTTAATTCGACCATCGATGAATTGAAGCCTTTAATGAAGAGTGACATTTTAAATGAATGTATATTTTTCTTTAATGTTTTAATTGTTAATTATTACTATTTAGAATTATTATGTTATTTTAAACTTTAAAATAATTATCTATATTTCTATATATTTTTGTTACTCAATTAATCTTAATTATAAATTATAATTAAATATTATTTTCTCTCCTAAACTTTACATGATGCCGATTTAAAATAAATATATATATATATATATTATTTAGATAAGTTTATCCTTCTTAGTCTTAGTCTTATGATTCTACTTTTAAAGTTTTTTAAACTAAGGGTTCGGATAACAAAATCCGTATTTTTCCTTCTTAACTATCAAGAAGTGGATTTGGTTGAATAAAGGTCATTCATTATGAGATTTTAAAGAGCTGAACAAACAAGAAATTAAATAAACAAAACGATGTAGAGAAATTAACAATGTGTTGATCTACTAGATATGGTAAGACCAAAATAGATAACAAGATAGACCAAATGCTTAAATGTTCGATTTACTTATTATTTAGTTGTTATTATCTTATTGTTTATAATAGCTCTTCCATATATAATAAATTATTTGAACTGACTCATATTTAAGTATGATCAACCTTTATTATTCCTAAATGTTTACAAGACATTCCCAACGAGTGTTGGTTCAAGTGGTACATGATTGATTCCCTTTAAGCAAAGTCTAGAGTTCGAGTCTTGTGGATGGAAAAAATACTTGCTGGGAGAGTTAGCCCCACATACATGTGAATGTTCCCAACTCGGACATGATTGCCTCCAGTGCGAGGATACATGTAGGAAACCAAAAAAACTTTACATGACATTAGAGTGATTTCATCCTCCATGTCTTTTTGGTTACTTTTCTGCTACCGAGATGCTGAAAATTTGGAACTCCAATTAGTCATCTCTCTTTATTTTGTCACCTTGTCGTTAGGATTCATTTTTTCCTTCAACCTAATAATTCTAAATTTCAAGTTAAAATATCCAAATAAACAAATACCAACAAACTCTAATACAAAAATATATTTTCTTAGTTTTATATATATTGGTTTCTTCTTCCACCGGTGATCATTTTGATAATATCTTATCTCCAAGTGACAAATTATACGAGCACTAACTTCTTTTCTCAACGACATTCATTCAAATGGTGATTATACCATTGAGTTCTCCTTCCACCGATTATCATTCTAGTGGTGCTTTTTCTCCCATCGATGAATTATATTAGTGGTGATTTCTTTTTTCTATCGACGATTACTCCACTAGTGGTTTCTCTTTCCATCAACGTTCATTCCAGTGATTCACTTTGGATTGATAGAACATGATCTTATTTAGAATTTAGTTAGTTTAATTTTATTTGAGTTTATTTATAACTTATCTTCTTTTTGTTACTTAATGTTTGATTGTTATTTTTTATTGTTTGTAATAGATTTTGCTTATATAATAAATTATTTGGACTAACTCGTATTTGAGTTTAACTAATATTTTACGATCATAAACTTTATGCACAAAGAATTTTAGGAATGTAAAATATTGGTCAAACTCAAATATGAGTAAGTCAAAGTAATTTATTATATAGACAAAAACTATTACAAACGATAAGATAATAACAACCAAACAATAAGTAATACGATAAAGATAAACTATAGATAAACTAAAAAAAATGAAACTAACTCAATCTTAAATAAGGTCACGCTTTATTAGTCCAAATATATCTAACATAATACATTGGTCATACAAAAAAAATACCAAAACACAATTAGAGAGAGAGAAAGCTAAGTTATAAACCTTAGAAAGAGCAAGCCAAGGAAGAAGGGCTGTAAGGTGGTGAAGAAGGCCTTGAATGAAAATGCCATTATTGCAAGCTATTTCGCCACCTTCATTGGTTTTCATTTTCTCGTCTCATTTTTTATATACAATTGTCACCAATTATATTACCTCGAGATTCAGGACCAATGCACATGTTTTTCCTCAGGCTTTTGCAAAACGAGGTAGATATCAGAAATCTTAAGAACAAAACATCACCGATTTCATTGTGATTATATTGTCCACATTATATTAATATACAACAAACTGTGCTAACGAGGTCGGAATACAAAAGAAGAAAATCATATTCCATACACTTCTCCAAATGTGAAAACAACATTTTTAATACAAAACTTCAATCTTATCTAATTAAATAATAATCTTAGAACATCTCTCATGGAGAACAACATTTTCATTCTTATTTGGACCCCACACATTATTTTATAATTTATTACAACTCCTGATGAAATAAGAACAACTTCTACTTTTTCTCAAAATGACAAACATTATTCTTATAATTATTTGGTCCCACAATAGGTCTATCTTTTTCCATAATATCTACATCTCTCCTTACTTTTTTTTTGATTAAGAACAACCAATAATTATTCTTATTTAAGAACAAAAGTCAGGAAATAAGAATGACATGGTGGAAAACAGAGTAAAAATGTTCTTACAACCATTGTGTTCTTAGAATACTTATTAACATTTTCCTAATACGAATGAGAGTGTAAAAAGGAAAAAAGTAAACGCATGGATCCTTCCCATTCCCAAAGATTGAAGGGAGAAATAAAATACTATTTGCAATGTGATTTGTGTGCAAGTCTCATTTGCATTCATAGTTTTGTGAGCAATTAGTCAAATCTTTATCATAACTATCATATAGGCTTCTTTCAGGATTCTCCTGGTTATTTTTTTCCATTTGTTTTCCAAATAAAATTATATTATACTTTTTGTGTGTTAACATATATTTTTAGAAGAAAGACTTGTGTATAGATATATTTAGGTAGAAATAACCAATAAAATCTTGATAACACATTGAAAATTTAATTACAATTAAAATTTTAGTCTTAAATAATCGCACCAAAAAACATATATGCTCTTATCTCCAATTATGACGTATTGGATAAATCTTCACACAAATTTTTATATATTTTTAGATAACACCAGTACATTTCTTTGCCGGAACCATGCTTGCAATATAACCCAAAAAAGAAACATGCTTGTAAGGATTTGGTTTGGCTCTCACATTTGTGAATTATGGTAAATTGACTCCACACTTTGAAAGATAACGATGAGCATAGACTTTAGTCAAAAAAAATTTCTCATTGATTTGAGATAGTGATAAGATGAATATCGAGCATATTCAATGCTTAGGCATAATGACCTCAAATAAATTATCGTTTCATCTTAGTGTGTGATACAAGTAAGTCAATAAAAAATCTATTTAAATTAAGTTGATTAAGGCAAGAAGAAAATCTATATTGGGATAACATTTCATTGAAACAATTTGGTAGTTCTCACATATTATATTGTAATCCAAATTATAAATCATAGCATAAGTTTGGTATATTCAATAGAGACTCATTAATGAGTGATCATAGGTACTCTATGGTGCATTTGATATAATATGACTACTATATCAATAATCAAGTCTTAATTCCATTATGTAGGATTAATATCATATATCGAAAGACACTTTAATGTTCTATCATAAATTATATTCATTGAGATAATGTTTATCTCTAAATCTTTCCCACTCATTTCATCTACATAAAGATTTTAATATAAAAAGTATAATCTAAATGAGAAGTTTTTCTTACTCGTCCAAAGCTATATATCTCAGAAAATATTTTGAAATGTGAAGTTAATATAACCAGTGACTCAGCTCATCCAACTTATCATATCAAAAGAGCCAAGCATGTGGAGTGGTGTTTGTGTCCATTGACTTTTGCATATAGGACCAAGTGCCTCCAAAGTCAAATGCGTCTAATGATAAGGTTGCCTTTTGCTAGGTTGCATGCATCTTGTTAGGGATTTAGAGAATGAGAAATCGTAGGAAGTGAGAATATTGTGAGAGAGAATGAAAATTAATGAATGTAAGAGAGAATTTTGTAGTGAAAAAGTATGTTATGAATAGAAATATGAATATAATGTATTATTGCATCAATCACAAGTTAATTTATACACATTGCTATTTTAGGCTTAACTACTTTAGCTACCTAACAAAAATAGCAACTTTTATCTTCCTAAAAACTAACTCTTTGAAATACACTTTTAACATCCTCCGTTAATTCAAAGAGTTACAACACACCTCATGAGCTACTATCAACAAAGCAGAACAATAAATAAAAATTGTTAACATTGCAGTAATTCTAACACTATTAGAAGGACATTTTACATGATTAACCTCTCAATATTCAATGCCATTGTTAATACATCAACAACTTGTATCTCTGTAGGGCAATGAACCAATTTGACCCTTCCTTTTTCAACTTGATCTCTCAAGAAATGATACTTTTTTTCAATGTTTTTACTCCTGCCATGACTAACTGGATTCTTAGCCAAATCTATTGTTGATTTCTTGCATCACATAGTTTCAATTTCCCTTCAACTGGAACTGCTACATGTTTGCAATTGAGCATATGGAATCTACCTAATACATATGTGATGTATTTCCTTTGATTCATCATGATGCCTTTCTCTATTTTCAGGAACTCTATTCCTAGAAAATAAGCCAACTCATCTAGGTCAGTCATCTCAAACTCAGATTTGAGTTTTCCTTTAAGTTTTAGGACTTCAACTTCACTACTCCATATGATGACCAAATCATCTACATAGAGACAAAGTAGAATTGTGTCACATGTGTTTGTTATGCTCACATAGACTTCATGTTCCACTCTGCACTTGATGAAACCAATGGATATTAGGAATGAGAGTCAATTCTTCTATTCCAAGCTCTTGAAGCTTGCTTCAAACAATAAAGTACTTTCTTCAATCTCAACACCTTGGTTCCATTTCTTATTGTCTCAAAACCTAGGGGTTGAGGTATGTAGACCTCCTCCTCAAGAGGCCCATTGAGGAAAGCACTCTTAACATCAAGATGTCATGGTTTCCAATCATTCCAACTTGCTAGAGCAACAATTAATCTAACTGTTTCAAATCTGGCCACTAGTGCAAAAACTTCAGAGTAGTCATACCCCTTTTCTGCATAAAACCCTTAGCAACAGCCCAGCTTTATGTTTTAAGATGCTGCCATCATGTCTCAGCGTAACCTTATACACCCACTTCACATCTATAGGTGTTTTTCCAAATGGTAACTTAGCTGCTTCCCAGGTGTTGTTCTTTTCAATGGCCTTAAGCTCTTCCTGTATTGCATTGAACCAAACATCCTCCTTTATTGCTTGTTGGAAGGTGATTAGTTCAGTTTCTCCCATGAGTGCTATATGAATTAGATCATCTTCATCTGTAATAACATCATCAGGAAGCACTTCAAATTCACTAAGCCTTCTTGGTATTTGTCTAGTGCTTATAGGTCTAGTTTCAACAGTAGCATCTGACCTTGGCATAGAGCTCTACTCCTCTATGACTTCATGATCTTCTTGTATAGGAATTAGAGTCACTGATTTCTTGTGCTCAATCCTATTAAGAAGATCTTTCCAAGAACTCATTTCATCAAAGTAAACATCCATACTAAACACTACTAGCTTTGTTATAGGATTTAGGAGCTTGTATGATCATGTTGGATTATAGCCAATAAAAACCATTAGTTCACTCTTGTCATCCAACTTCTTCCTCACTTGATCTGGAATATGCTTGTAGTATATTGACCTAAATACTCTCAAGTCTTTACATATGACTTATTTATAGACCAAACCTCTTCAGGAACTTGATTGTTTAGGCTCTAAGTTGGGAACATGTTGAGAATATAAGTGGTTGTAGTGACTGCTTCACCCCATAGGTTGTGAGGTAGACCTTTGCATTTGAGCATACATCTGACCATATTCACCACAATTTTGTTTATTCTCTTAGCTACTCCATTGTGTTGTGGACTATATGGAGCAGTTACTTCACGAACTATCCCGTGATCTATGCAAAAATTCCTAAGTTCCTTTGATGTGAATTCCCCCCTCCATCAGTTCTGATGATCTTGATATGTTTCTCTGATTGCTTTTCTGCCATGTCTTTGAACCTTCTCAAATTCTCAAACACTTCACTCTTTGCTTTGATGAGATAAATCCATATCATTCTACTAAACTCGTCAATGAAGGAAACAAAGTAATTGTTTCCTCCTAGTGAATGAACTTCAAAAGGTCCACACACATCTGAATATACTACATGTAGTAGATCAATAACTCTAATTTGAGTGTGATTGCTGAAGGAAATTCTAGCATGTTTTATGGCCATGCAACTATCACAAATTTGTTGTCCAATCTTAATTTCAGGTAGACTAGTGACCAAACCTTTGATGTTTAATAGCCTAAGGTCTTTGAAATTAAGATGGCTATACCTTAAGTGCCAGAGACATGATTCATCACTATTGCATTCTGCACTCAAGCATTTTGAAATTACAGCACCTAACTTGATTTGAAATATTCTATTGCTTGATAATGGAGTTTTAAGGACTCCTCTCTCCAAGTTGTCATATTCTCCATGAACCCATTTTGCACCATCATGCTAAGCTCTTTTTCATGCAATTGTGCAATAATAATCAAGTTCATCTTCATATCTAGTACAAACAGAACATCAGTGATATATGCTCTTTTGCTATTCTTCATTCTAAGAGGAATATCATCAGTTCCTTTTGCTGCCACCACCATGTTGTCAGCAAATTTCACTTTGAATCAAAATTCACCCGCTAACCTTTGTGTCCAGTCATGTGATTGAAACATCCATAATCTAGATACCATGTATCACTCCCTCCAATTCTACAATTTGTTGTCATTATGAGTTGTACAACTTCATTATCAAGATCCTCACTTTCCTTTTTAACAAGATTTGCCTCAGACTCTTGTTTATCTTGATGCTGATTCTTGTTAGGTGCTAAGCATTTAGAAGAAAAAGGCCCAATTTTATCATAGTTGTAGCACATAACCTTCCTTTTATCAACATTTTTTTCTTCAGATATTGGATTGTTTGCAACCTCCTCTCCTGTTGGATTGCTTTGGTTGATCAGTGGTGTTGTCAAGTGCTTTCCTTGAACCACTTCTTGAATCAAATATTTTCCTTTTATTCTTATTGGAATTCCTCACAAAGGATGTACCTCTCCTAGTTGTTTACACTTGAAGTGCTTGGTGTGAGGGTTTGTCTGTTATCCTCTTATTGATTCTCAGCTCATGGGCTTCAAGTGACTCCTGTAGTTCTTCAACTTTCATCTTTTCAGCCTTTCCTGATTCTTCAATAGCCACCACAACATGATCAACTCTCGGTGCCATTGTTTTGAGAATTTTCTCAACAATTGTTGCATTCTCTATCTTCTCTCCACATGCCTTCATTGAATTTGTTTGAGTGATGATTCCGGTGAAGATCTCAGAGATTCTTTCCCCTTCCTCCATCTGCATCAGCTCATACTGCCTTCTCATGGATTGCAACCTGATCTTCTCCAATTGTGCAACATCAGCATAATGTTTTTCAAGAATCTCCCAAGCCTCCTTCGAAGTTGCAGAACCTAGAATCTGTTTAAAATGAAGAGCTTAGTGAAGGAGACAAAGTGCCTTATAGTCCTTCTTTTTGTTCTGCTTATAAACATTTCTTTGTGCTTTGGTGGCTCCTTCTTCCAAGAATGAGAGTCCTTCTTCAACAATTCCAGTCACCTCTTGGTATCCAAAATTGGCTCTCATTTGGATACACCATCTTGCCCAATTCTTTCCATCAAGGACATGTAAGTTTGTTGCAAAATTTCCTGCAGGTTGAGCCATCTTCACAGTAGAAAATCTGGATCTAGCAAAGCTCAAGATACTAATTGTTAGGGATTTAGAGAATGAGAGATTGTAGGAAGTGAGAATATTATGAGAGAGAATGAAAATTAATGGATGTAAGAGAGAATTGTTTAGTGAAAAAAGTGTGTTATGAACAGAAATATGAATGCAATGTATTATTGCATCAATCACAAGTTGATTTATACACATTGCTATTTAGGCTTAACTACTTTAACTACCTAACAGAAATAACAACTCTCAACTTCCTACAAACGAACTCTTTGAAATACACTTTTTACAAATCTTCCCTGCATAATGTATAATGATCCTTCCTTTTAACCTCTAGCAATGACTAGGTTGCCTTTTGCTAGTTTCCACTTTCCATCATCAAAGCGACTTACAAAACCAACATCATCCAACTTACCCTTGAGATAAGGTTGAGACACACATCTATGACATGCCACACCTCCTTGAATACAAGCTTGCCTCTTGCGTCTATTAGCAACACGATACCACTAATACGTGTAATATTGCTTGTAACATGGTTTCCCATTTTCACTATACAATAATGCGCTTTTCTTGTAAAATTGAGAAGAAATCTTCATATGGATTTACATGGAAAGAGTCACTAGAATCAACAATCCAAGAACAATCATCATATGTAATATTTAGGTAATTGTCTTGTACAATGAGAATAACATCATCATCTACAATGATAGTTGTGGTAAGCTAATACCAATTCATCTTTGGATCAACTAAATTTCCATGGACATTTCAAAATTTTTGGCTTCTCTTCATGGACATGCATTCAAATCTCTTATGTAATTGTTTGCTACAATAATAACATATTATTGACTTCGTACGAGATTAAGAATAACCTCTAACTTTGCTTTTGTTTATTCCAATTTCCAAGATATTCAATTCTCCCATGAGTTTCACTTTTTCTTCGTCTCAATACAACATTTCCTTCATAATGGAATGATGTAATCTATTATTTCCTTCCGGATTCTTCATTTAATAGAAAATATGAAAGAATATCCATTGAGACTTTTCCTTTTGGGACTGAGTTACTAAGCATGACCACCAATGTGTCCAATCTTTTAGGCAACAAACTAAGTAACAAAAGTGTTTGTAAGTCATTATCTATCTTTGTCAATTGATTGACAAACCCTTGAGCTAAAGTGCTCTATCATACTCTGGTCATCCCTATAGTCGAGTTTCACTAATCTTATGACAATAGATGCTTTATTTTTAGGAGTTTCTTTTAAATCATGTATTTGAATTTTACCACACTCATAAGCATTTCTATATGTGGACACATGGTCAAACAAACTTTTATCAATATACTTCCAAATTATTTCATCAACTTTTCAATAGAAAGTTCTCAATCTTTATCACTCTTATTTTCTAGCGTGTCTTTGCAAGAAACTCATGCATATGCTTGTAGTATAAGTGATCCTCCATCATGGACTTCTAATATGAATAGGTGTGAGATTTGAATTTGAAAAAAGTCTCCATCAAATGAGACGTTAATGACTACTTCCATCCTGAATTACACAAGCTAACCTCCCCAAATGGACCTATGAGCTCTAATATCACTGTTAGGAAATTCAGAACCAATTATCCTCCTTAGTGTGATATAAAATGAACACTTATGAAAGTAGCAAATGGATAAATAAAATAGAGGAAAAAGTAAAAAAATGATGTCAATAATTTTAACATGGAAACACCTCATCAAATTTAGAAATAAACAACTATTGTACTTAGTTCAGAAATATCTTTGCTATATAAAGTATGATTACAATTTTTATTTCTCTCATTCTATGAGGATAACACTAGAGGTGTCAAAATTACCATAATCCACAATCCATCCAAATCTAAGAAAATTAAATCCATCCAAATTCATTCATTAGAGCTAATGGATTGAAATGAATATAATCCACTAGATAACCTTAATAATGAATAGATTTGTATCCATCTGTTATATTCAATAGATATCCATGGTTACATCCATTTGGATGAATATAAAATCCATCCAAAAAACAAACATTAAAAAATTGATTTTCTTTTCTTTTCAATTTTATTTGTCATCTAAATTCTCACTTTTTTGTAGTGCTTCTCACTCTCATTTTGAATTGTTTTATTAAATTGAGATTAATTATAGGACATGTGGATGTAGTTAATATTAGAAGTCTATTCTATCCAAAAAAACATTAAAAATTGATTTTCTTTTCTTTTCAATTTCATTTATTATCTAAATTCTCACTTTCTTGTAGTACTTCTCATTCTCATTTTGAATTGTTTTATTAAATTGAGATCAATTATAAACGTCGCATGCTCGTAGAATTTAAAAAAAAAACTTTTTCAAATCAAACTGATATCAGTTATGAGAAAAATGTATGCACTGAAAGCAATTCAAATTAATGGCGGATGATGTAATAACTATGTATAAATTTTTATAACAACAACATATAAATATTATACTCAACAATAATATGACATGTGAATGTAGTTAATATTAATAGTTTGTTATTGAGTATATAGCATATATAAATATATAAATATTTGTTATAAACTTTATCGGTAGAACCTTAAATGTTGTATGTGTGTATAAATAATCAATTTTTTCTCAAAAGTTCAAAAAAACACTTTTAAAAAATAATTTTGAAAAGTGATTTTAAAAAATGTTTTGTTGAAAACTTGAAATAGTGATTTTTAAAAGAAAGATTTTCTTTAAAGATATTTTTAATTCCAATAAAATAAATCAAATGAATTGAATATTCATTCATCCAAATCAATAAAAATAAAGTTATGAATGAACTGAATGAATTAGAATTCCCCACTAACACTCGATCTCACCCAAGAAATATGAAATACAAAATATCTTATATCTCAAATAACAATCATCTAATGCATAATGTATTTAATGAATCATCTACATATATTTATGGTCATCCTCTCCATCAATTCTTATGATTGCAATATTTGGTTCAAGAGACTTACGAGATGGGTATGTTTTGAATGAGATAATTAGGAATCTTTAAGTGAAGGTGAAATAAATAATTTTCAAACAGAATATATTAGAATCTGGTGAAAAAAACAACAAATTGTTGTGATGTTAAGGTGGTAAGGTGCAACTGAAAACATTGCTCCCAAGTACTGACTGTGGACCACAGCCTTAGGCAGTTGTTTTATATCATGAATGATATAGTGCTAAAAGCTTCATTGTGAATGAGTTGTACACAATTACATAAAGTAGCCTTTTCTTATGTACATCACACTGAATATGATGGAAAAGAATGAATTAAGAAGGATTCTATTACCCACCAATTGAATGAACAATAATAAATAAATAAAAACTCATTAAAGAAGATGACTTGCACTTCATGATCATGTACTTGGGGACTACCAGTTTTGCACAAAAAATGAATTTTTATATCTCATAGATCAGAACTAAGGAGCCCACTTTCCTCATCATTTACATTTTCCTCATCCTCATTTGTTCTGTGAGCTAGCTCCATTGCTTTCTTAGCTTGTTGGCCCCAATCTGTTTGAACCAGTGTGTACAACATCATACAAAGACAAGAAACTTGTGCTGCTAACATTCCAGACCATAAACCCACCAATTCATATTTGTATATGAATGAAGCAAAAATAGCAACTGGTAACCCAACTAAGTAAAATGCACACAAATTTATTCTAGCACCTACATAAGGCCTTGCAGTCCCTGATAAAATCCCACATGAAACTGTTTGAGGCCAATTGCCAATTTCACATAGTCCTAGAATTGGAAGTATAGTTGTGACCATATCAATAATTTGTGTCTCATCAGTGAAAATTTTCCCCCATGTTTTTCTCACTGACATCAAGCAAATGAAGGCAACAACCCCAAAGGTAAATGCTAAGACAAACCCGGTTATTGCTGTACTTTGAGCACGTATGGGTTGGCCTGCACCTAATGAGTGACCAATTCTTGTTGTCATGGCAGAACTTAAGGCAAAAGGGAACACATATAAGAACCCAAGTGTTTGAATTATGATGCCCATTGTAGCAACTGTGGTTTGTGGATTACTTAACAAACCACATAGAAAGAGCATTATCTCATACCACCACCACTCCAAGCACACTGAAATGCAGCTAGGTACCGCGAGACTCAGCAACGGTCCCCAACCGTGTAAGGCCGAGAAAACCGTAGCTCCTTGCCAAGGCTTGAGTGCTTTCTTTGAGAAAACAACATAAAGCAACAAGCCAAGAAACATGTTTATGGAATTCAAACCTGTGGCTAATGCAATGCCCTTGATTCCTAAGTTTAAATACATAGCCAGGAAATAATTGATGGGTATGTGCAAAATTGCTGCACAAGAAGCAGCTATAGTTATTGGCCCGGTTAGGCCTTGGGTTCTTAAAAAAGTTCTCAATGGATTAAGATGAGTTTGAGCTAGGAGTTCAGGAATAGAGAAAAGCATGTAAACTTGGGCAACATTAGTAACTTCAGGGTCTTGACCTAGCATGTGAAATATTGGTGCCATATTGAGCCATAAGATTGAAATAGGTATGGCAACAACTACAAGGAGACATAGTGTTCTGAGAAAAGTTTGGCTTAGAACTGACCATTTTTTGGCTCCAAATGCTTGGCAACAAATAGGGTCCATGCCCATAGTTAGGCCCTTGAGGATTGAATTAGAAGTAATATTGATGAATCCAAGTGCTAATGATCCTCCAGCTAGTTCAACTTTCCCTTGGCGACCCAAGAATAGCATGGATACAGCAGAACGAGAATACATCATCAGGGTAGTCATTATTACTGGACATGAAATCTTTGCAAGTGACAGCACCTCTTCTTTCAACTGTATGCAAATAATTTCCATTTCACAATTTTGTTAAGGAAACTAGTTTGAGGTTAAGGTACTAATTTGCATTATTTGCAACTAATTAATCATAAGAAAAAACTATATGTATTGACAATATAAAAGTTATACATTATCATCATTTACCATTTATATTTAAAAAAAATTAATATAAATAAATGAAAAATAAGATATTAATTATATATAAATTTTTACATTAATAATGCATAAATATCAAACAAACCAAAATTATAATTTTGAACCAAAATAACTCCAGCCATTTTATCATTTCATTACAGGAACTACTCTTTTTTAAATAATAAAATAAGAACACACCGTTTAACATACTATCTCGGTATATTTGTTTTGCTAAACACGTGTAAAAACGGTATAAGCATTTTGGTAAATTTTAAAAATGACTTTTTTTAGTTTTCAAGTAGGGAAGCATAGTATGTTTTGCATTTTACAAGTTTACAATTATAAATGAAGGAAATGCTTTTAATTTATCCTACTCATATATCCAATGCCACAAAGTTTGAGACTAATTTCTTCTTAGGCGGCGAATTTTGGCTACTCGAATAGGAATAAAGATATGTTGTCTCAGTCTACTATATCTTTATCTATGTCTCAAATCAATTAAAATGTATCATTCAATTAAATAGAAAAAATATAAATAAAAAATTATATTATTTGGTATATATTTATTGAATAAGAATATGAAGAGAGATAGTTTTTTGTACAGAGGAATCCTCTTCTTCGAATAAAGATGAAATCAAATGCATTACAATATATTTGAAGTGTTTTGGCTAATCATAACAATTTGACACATAGAATAAGAAAAAGTGCAATATATTAAATTTAATCTAATTCAAATAAAACATTTCTTATATGCACGAGCACAACCAACATTGATAACCTGGTTCGAAAATCTAGCTATATATGAAATTAAGTTGGTCGTTCCTAGTATCATGTGTTTACTTTATAAAGGAAATTACTGTGTTGCACTTTTTATAACATACATAATGTAAATTATTGTAACGCTGTCATTGGGAACACTTTTGAACTAGTAAAATATTAATACAAAGTAATCTAAACAAGGGTAATAATAGCATCTTGTCCCCCTCTTGTTTTATTTGCGAAATAAACAATTCTAGAATATAATATTCTTTCCCCATTCCCTGAACAATAAAATATTGATACCTTAAAAGTTCATCACTAACACCAGTTGTCTAAAACCTAAAACAATATCACTTAAATTGTCCTTTATAATTATTTATTGGTAGCAATTATGTTGTTTAATATTTCCTGTCACTTTATGTATTAAAGTGTTGTGATTACTAAAACATATTAAATTTTATTCAAAATCAAATAGATTATGATTTTTTTATCAATCACAATAGACAAATAATTAATCAATACGATGAAGGAAACCTGAGTTATCTATTCTCTTTATGCTCCCAGTAAATCTTCAATAATCTACAATACATTAGCGAAACAACCAAAAAATATGCTGTGTCGGTTTCAGATTTTTCCAATGAAGAGTTAACATAATAACAAATCTTGGGGAGGGGGAATAAACTGGGTGTCATTATTGTATAAGAAGAATATACTTATAGAGATTAAGTGGATATGTGAGTTAGGTATGGCAATTAACAAAGTAGAAAATTATTATGCACCTACATGCTGTTTTGATCTATTGATATAAAACATTCCTAGATCATCAGGACCAAAAGATCAAGGGTTATATACACCTTAAAAATATTAGTTCCTGACGACAAAAAGTGAGAGGATACTCCTCGGCAGTACAAAAAACTGTTAGTTATACATATGATTTAAGAGCTTACAACTGTGAATGGTTTACAACTTTTTTGGGAAAATAAATTAGGTTTATTTAGGTTTATACTATTTCCCTCATCCTTTATGGAAAAAGAATGTTGTCAAAGTTGATTGTACACATTAACTGTAAAAAATAACAAGTACATTTTGTTGCCATAAAAAATTGCGTAGGGCATCAATGCTTCAAACTTTAAAATTATGTGTCATTCCTTTCGAAAACAGAAATTGCGTTGTTATTTCTCCTACCTAACATATCTTTATAACTTTTCTTTAACCTACCCTATCAAAAGCATTTTCCAGTTTTTCAATAAAATCGAATTTATGATCAATGTTTGACTGATCTATTGCCTGATATAGCTAAGCTTTCCATATTTAATTTTCCTTTTTCTCCCACGACATTGGTTGGGCTTTGTTGTGTATATATAATAGAGAATAGTTCAGAAAACCACTTGCAAATAGATATTTTAAATTATTTGTTTTTCTTAATTACTTCTTAAACTTTAATTATTAATTAAATTGGTCCCTACAAATATAATTTAAAATTACTAACAATGAAATTAGAATTAACATCATTAGATGATGTAAGGTTTACTAATGTACTTCTCTTATTTACAAGTGACCATATTTTGTACTTCAATTTGTTGTTATTTAAATCAAGTTGCTACCTATACTTACTTTGCTACTCAATTTTGTTACATTTGTGATTGGTTAGAGCATCTACAATGAAGAACAATATTTTCATTCTTATTTGGGCCTCACATATTATTTTATAATTTATTATAAATCCCTATAAAATAAGAACAACATTTACTTTTTCTCCACAATGACAAACATTATTCTTATTCTTATTTGGGTCCCAACACCTACCCTAAACTGTTATATTTTACAATAAATATAGCAAAATATTAAGAATAATTACTTATTTATTAATAAATTAAAAATTGTTATAATTTGTTATAAATATTAGAAATCAATTATAAATAAAAAAAAAATATAATTTTGTTGTTGACATACATGGAATTGGTGGAATTTTCGTTCAAGGGAGACAAATTGGGGCTCTTCAATTTTTTTTAATTTTCGTTTCTACAAAATTTAATTTTTTGTAATCATTCTAGATGTTCTGATGTTTTTTTGATATGCTTGTGCTTGTATTTATTCCTAGATTATGTATTTTCATTGCCCTTCTCTCCTAATAATGAGTGTTCTTATTTAGTTACTTTTGTTCTTATTTAAGAACAAAAGACAAGGAATAAGAACAGCACAGTGGAGAACAGAATAAAAATATTCTATTTTGTTAAGAACAACCTTAAGAACAAACACTATGAATGCTCTTATAACCCAACACATGGAGTGATGTATACCTCTGCTGGGGAAATCAAAATCTGGAGGCTCCATTGCGAGATGCATTTCCACCCGAAACTCCTTATGATCGAATCAACAACTTTAAGATTAAAGCTTTTGATACAAACCATCTAATATAAAGCCATCTAATATAATATTAAAATTTGACATTGTTGTTAGTCATGTAAATTTGCTGCAGTGAACTTTATATTATTATTGTGTTAATTCGAATTTTATTGTTAGTAATTTAAAATTATATGTATGTATGGGAAAATTTATTAATAATTAAAGTTTAAGGAATAATTAGGAAGAAAAATAGTTTAGGATATCTACTTAGAAAACATATAAAGTTTTAGGGGGTTTTGCACACTTTTTCTTAAATAATAAGGCCTGAAAAAATAGAAGAGCTCATTTTGTTTAGGCATAAAATATGCAATACATACAATTCTTAAAGGAGGAGGGGAAAACAAAAAGGACAGCCACCACCACAAAATGCGGTAACATCGATATGAGCATGTTAGCCAAATAGACTAAGAATGTTATACATCTTCATAGTTTTTATACGAGGAATGATACTGGTGAATAGAAAATCTTCCTCGGTTATACATCTTCCTTTTTTTCAGATAAAAAAGTATATAATTTTTTAATTGGAACATCTACTTTTATTATTATACATAATTTATACATCTTTCTCATAAGTAATGTAAAAATAAAAGTATGAAAATATCATTATTATTTTTCTAAATGCGGTAAGCTTAATTGATATGTGTTATCATATCTTAACTATTAATATATTAACTTATTAAGTACAGTTCTGACCAAATTTTATGCTTGGTTATGATGCATGCCACTACACGCGCAAAGAACATAAGCATTATTAAAATTATAATACATATAGTTATAATTATATAATTAGGAAAAGTACAGTGCTGACACAGTTATAACGTCACGACAATTAAAAGTGCCTATATGGCTTTTTCATGTTCATGGTCTTATATCAGCCATGACGCAACATTGAAGACAAGAGAAAGTATATGGTAATAACTTAAGGTAACATATTCCAGTGCCATTGTCATAAGCCTCAGGCATGGTGGGTATAGAACCAAGAAAAATTAGTGAGATGTATGAAAAGTTGAAATATACCTGAGTTCTTGAAAAGTAGGAACTAGAAAGTGTAGTAAAGAAAGAAAATGTTCTTATTTTGATGGATTTGAAGTTTCTCATTTTATTCAATTTTTCTCAGGGGAATGTAGGTTTACTTAGCAACAAGATTGTAATGGAACCAAGAAAATGCAGTGGTTGATATTTTTTATGATCGAATATATTAGTATTTGTTGTAAATGAGAATGGAACCATCACTTATTATTTTTCAATTTAGCATAGATTCATACATGGAGCTGACAATTTTCCTACACTTGTTTACAAATTATTTTAAACACCCACTTAACTGAGTTAAACAAAAACTGTCTTAGAGGGTAAAATTCTTCCATATTACTATATATTCACTTAGAACTATATTTTCACTTAGAACTAGATATTCCATTTTGTATACAAAATAACATTAAGAAGGATAGAGTTTTCAATACTATTTGTTAGACAACTAATAAGAAAAAGAATAATTATAAAGATTTCAAGTACTCAAGCCTTTACTCTAAAAGTAAAATAAAAATAACACTTCAGCCTTCCATTATTAAAAATAAAAAGATAGTATTTTGTTATCATCTGCCGTACGGAGTTTTAAAATGATATATAGAATTGAAAAAAAATCAATATATACTTTTTTTTATTAAGTTAACTTCATCATTTTCAGTGGTATGGCTCCAAATTTGAATTCTTGAAACTCAATTTTTTTATTATTATAAGTTAGACTTGAACCTTCAACTTCTTTCACTCTAACCCTTTTATATTAACCATCAAAACATTTTATGTTATATGTGACATTAGAACTCATAATCTGTTTCACTCTATTTCTTAATCTCATCACTTTAATTATCAAATCAGTTTATTTATGACTCTCAATAAAAGAGTGCATCCCGTGGGTTTCGAATAATTGGAATTTATTCATTAAATGCTATTAATTTATTAGGGTTTAAAGAGCCGAATAAAGAAGAAATTATATAAACTTAACAGTATAAAGAACCAAAACACTATCAAAGAGAGAGAAAGATAAGTTCCAAACCTCATGGAGAGAAATATTAGGAAGAATGGAAGTAAGATAACGAAGAAAGCATTGAATGAATGTGCCATTGTTGCAAGCTATTTCGCCACCTTCTCTGGTTCTAATTCTCTCTTCATGGCATTCTCCTCCCATCTTTGAAATACCAAGGTCACCAATTATATTTCCTCGTGATTCAGGACCAGTGCACATGTTTTTCCACAGGCTTTTGCAAAACGAGGTAGATATAAGAAATCCGAAAAAGAGAGTACAAAACATCACCAATTTTAGTGATTGATTATATTATCCACAATATATTAATACAAAAGATTGTGTTAACAAGTTATTTATATATATGTGTGATTGTAAATAGTATCATGAATACAAAAACATGTTTGACTAATTCATCCGAGTAACACACCAGTGCACATGCTATCTGAATGCAAGAGTGTAAAGAAAAAAATACAGGACTTAAAACTGAAGAAAAAAATAAGCTTGGTTTCAAAATGATTGAATGCATAAGGGAACAGTTTTTATCAGATACTGAGATATCATAAAGACATAACTAAAAACTAACCAAACCTTGGAATTGAAGAAAGATGTGTACGGGCACTGAAGGATGTATTTAAGCTTTGCAATTGCAACACTCATTAGCCATGGCATTAGGAAGTGACTTCAAAAGAAAATGGGTACTGGCCTGAGACGTTTTGGGACTTGAAAACAATTGTAGAACCAAAAACCTTTCCAACTTAATTAATCTGTACATTAATTCCCTTAATCTTTGGTCACTTTATACTTGTGTCTCTTGATGTACTAGTTCCTTAAAATAATAGAAGTTGGTACCACCACCGTGCACCACCTTTACCGTGATAATGAAAATGATAAATCTTAATCTTCTTTTAATAGGTAATAAAAGATAGATAGATAGTACTTTTAATTATTACTACACAACTTTAATTCTAATAATAATTGAAGCTCCGGGGAATTATGTTCCCAAGGATTGTTCCTCGAGTCCTATTGGCTCATACTTCTATTAGATAATATGTACCCATAACCTGAAATTTGGGGGACTTTTGCACTCAAGGGTCTGGAGTCATATAAGCCTACCCAATAGGTCAATAGACTCGTGCAAGGTAGTGCATGCAACTGACTAAGACATGGGTTAGAGAGGACGAGAACAATATATTATATACCTTTTAATCCAACAATTATCAACTCTCTAATATCTTCATATTATGATTCTCTCATAAATAAAATAATAATATAGATATATGCATGAATTCATCCTCTTGATCTTTATTTGGTATTTCTTTAAAGCATTGGTATAATGATCTTTCTCAACTAAATTTCGGAAATTCTCATGGTACTACATGTTCTCTTTGATGGGGAGAAGGAAAAACTATTCCATGAATAGATGTATTGAAGACTATAATTGTTCCTTATATGTTAACAAATAAAGTTATCATTATCCCCTATGGGTCAACATAGGTATTCTCACTCATTAACCCGTATCAGTTTATAAAAGTCATATGAGTTATGAATATTATATCACTTATTTTATAACTCCTTAAATAAATAGTTAATATAATTGTACTAAAATATATGATGTCAATCAGGATATGTTGATATACAAAATGAATGACTAACTTGAAAATCTCTATAACCAAAAAAATATTTGAGAATCACCTAACATAAAAGAAATAGACATATGGGAAAACTTAGGGATAGACACCAAGCATGAAGGTAGTCTTATAAATAAGACCTCCTTCCACAAGGAAAGGTAGGTTATTCACTCTATTCTCATTTCTCAGTGTGGAGTTATTATCATAATGGCCTTTTAATATCATTGACTATATGCAAGTTATTGACAAAATTTTGCAACCATATTTCATGCTCATATGTCTCAAAATAAGCCATAAACTCTACGTCCATGGTTGAAAGAGATATGAGTGTCTATTTTGCAGACTTCCAAGAGACAACACCTACAACCAACATAAAAATATACCTAAATATAGAGTATTCGATGTTTCGACATCCAACAAAATTAGAGTCAAAGTATCCAATAATTTCTATATTATGAGACTTTCGATAAGTGAGCTGTACACATTTATTTTGTTTAAGTAACACATTGTATGGATTAAAATGATGCATTCTAATGTTATTCAAATGCCTACCTAAAACTCTCATGACCAATGTTATGTTGGGACGTGTGTAAACTTGAGTGTGGATTAGACTTCCTACTCCAGATGTATAAGGAGTCTTTTGATTTCATTTCTTTCAAAGTCACATTTGGGACACTGTTTGAGACTAAAGTTTTCTCCCTTAGCTTTGGGGTACCTCCTAACTTACTATCTTTCATGTCGAATCTATCCACGACTTTATCAATATAGCTCTTTTATCATAACCATAGGATACCTTGAGAATGATATACTCAACACAAATGACGTTCTCATAGATCTTTCATTTCCAAATTTTTCATTAGAAATCTCTTGGTTATACCAGATATTTTCATATCACTACTAGCAAGCATTATATCATTAACATAAAGTACCAAGAATATAAATTTGTTCGCATATGTGATGCACACAATCATCAACCTTATTTACCTTAAAATTGTACGAGGTTACGACTTAATGAAACATGTGATACCATTGATGGGGAGCTTATTTAAGGCTATAGGTGGATTTCTTTAAGTTATATACCATAGACTTTGAGTCACTTCACATAAAATTTTACAGTTGCATCATATAGGTCGTTTCTTCAATGTTACCAACCAGAAAGACAATCTTGACATCAATCTGATGGAGATCGAAATCAAAATTAGCTACTAGTGCCATAATGTTCTAACAAATTGCTTTGATGATACTAGGAAGAATGTTTGTTTATAGTCAGTGCCTTCTTTCTCAATTTATTCCTTAGCACATTTGAACTCTTCTTGAATTAAATATCCATTTACAACCAACGAGTTTCACGACTTCAGGTAATTAGACAAGTTTCTAAATGTCATTATCATACATAGAATTTATCCCATTCTTTATGATATCAATACACCTTTAAGAGTTAGAACTGTGCATAGCCTGATATAAGTTCATTTTATCATCCTCTGCTACATTGATATTGTCCTCGTCTTCTTGAAGAAATATAACATAATGATCAGGGATTGCATTTCTCTTCTCCCTAGTGGATCTCCCTATACATAATCTCCACATTTTCAGGTTATTGAGATTGCTATATAGGTACTTGAAGGAGAACCTCATTATTCTATTATTCTAGATTATTGTCGACCAATTTTCTCAAAATTATTTTGATATCATAAATACATGTGAGTTTGAAGACTATACATAATATGGTTTTTATGAAGACAACTAGTTACAAGTCGAAATGGTGCGACATACAAATAACAACATAAAACTTAAGACTACTCTCGCTTATATCTTAGTTTACATTTCATTTATTTTATACCTTTTATGTCTAAGATGTAATGATGGATAGAGCTTAATAGATTTCATGCATCTCATATCATTGATTATAATTAGGATCTTTACATGTTATAGTTGAGATGATGGTTGAGCCAAAATACTAAGTTTAGCCTCCAATAATTGATTAAGCAACAAGTGCATTTTTTTAGAAAGTATTTTGAGTCGTAGTTAATCGATTGTCCTATTTCAACAATCGATTAAGATGTTTTATCAAAAAAATAATTGATTATGACTAAGCCTTAATTGTTTATCAGGTGAAAAGAAATAGAATCGTAAAAGCCTTATGTGATCTCTTAAAGTTCAACAATGCTCATAATATTTTGAAACAGTAATTCGCTTAGTTTTCAATTTACAAATGATAAATTCAGTCAAGTGATACATTTCTTAATTCAAGAAGGGATTAGACTAAATCTTAGAGAAATTAGAAAGGTTCAATCATATTCATTCTTATTCCTAGGTGTTCATATAGTCAACTTGATCATAGTTTTAGCAATAAATTATAGAAAAGAATATAGTATTCTTTGTTCTACATTTTCAATGTTATTTTCAAAAGAAGGTGTGTGTAACAAACAATAAGATTTTATGATATTGGAAAATAAAGCAAAGAACAAGGTTAGAGGTTAGGATCATAAATCTAGGGGTTGTGATTTTTGTAGGCTATAATAGGAGCTATGAGGTTGTCGGGAATCAACTAGGGACAAACTGGTGAAGAAATAATGCAAAAGTTTTTGTTGATTAGTTTTGTATCAAACGATAATATTGATTAGTGAAAATCCTTAAATCAACTAAGAGAATGAATGTAGAGTCATTCTTGGCATGAACCAATATGAAATCTTTGGTGTCGTCTCTTATTCTTCTATACTTTTAATTTCTATGATTATAATTTTTAATCAATTGAATTGCACATGAATTATTTAGAATTTGTTTTACAATTGAATTGATCAATCTTGAAATCAATTGGTCAATCTTGGAGCAAATAGAGGTCTCTAGTTAATCGACTAAGTTGAAATTAACATTGTATTATTGAAACTTAATTGCACGTCAATCGATTATTAAGAGTTAAAGAAACTAAAATTATCTGTCTAATGAATTAGGTAATCAATTAAGAGGCCTAAAAATTAATATTGTGATTGGATTAGTGAGGTAGCCACACACCAATTTACTCCCCTCGATAGTAAGAGCCATTGTGTACCAACATATCTTCTATTGCCAAAGTTATGTTTTGAACGGTAATATGTACAAGACCTCGATCATTGTTAGTATAGGTTCTTCCTCGAAGAAAACACTTCTTATGTTTTCTTCCTTCTCAAACTCAAGTTTCTCAAGAAATCTTACAATTTAGGTTTTAATTTGAGCTTGGTACCACATGAAGTGTTTTTCATGATTTCATTATCGAAACTAACAACATCAACCATGCACAAAATATCACTTAAAAAAATATAATGAATAACATTTAAAATTTGGTAGAGATTAATTTATTATTTCCAAAAAAACAAAAAAAAAACTTTGTACACACTAAAGAACTAATTAAATTCCATATGAAAGATTGTATAACAAAAGTCTCAAATAAAATCTATTCTTGTTTTAATGTAATCTAAATGTTCCAATTACTTCTACTACAAACCTTTTTTTCACCCACAAAGACAAGTCTTTCATAATCACTTGATTGTCAGCTCCACATGCAATCATTCATGCTTTGTGATAGTTCTATGAGCAGTAGCACCAAAATCCACCCGTCAAGTATCATTGGGTACAAAAACTAAATTCACTTTAGAATCAACTAGAATGGGAGATTTACCTTTCTTCACTTTCCATATATCATACTTAGGACACTGTTTACCTTTCTTAGAAGACCCTTCGTAGCACCCTTATTATTCTTTCATATATTATTCTAAGAGATCTTAGTCATGTGAGCAATTTTAGTTTTATCTCTCTGTAGTATTTCTTCCTCCTACACACAAAAAGGCCATTAGTACTTATGAATGTTATAACTCATTTTGCATTGTCCAAATTGTGTAGGAAGTGTGATCAAAACCAAGTGCACTAGCATGTTCTCACGAAGCTCCATAATATAATCCATTATGTTCTCTTTGCCTTTATACTTCACGAAGACGAGCTTAGCCAAAAGGTTATTCATCTTCACCTTTTCATTTTTTGTAAAGGGTTGCTCAATTTTTTAAAGGAAGTTCCTTGCACTTTAACCTGTAGAAATAAAGCCCTACAAATCATTTAGAATGGAGGGCTTCTTAGCTGTTAGGAACATTCCATTACAATGTTCTCAGTTCTTACTTTTAACCACATCACCATTATCCGAAGTAAAAATAAGTTTCTTTATTTGAAATGTCAAGTTTAAATTCATACAACCTAGAATTATCTCTATGGCTTTTTTCTAGAGCTTCAAATTTATCCTACTCAATACATGACATCGGGTCTTGACTTTGGACAGAAAGTCGACTCATAAGTATCAACTTGTTGCTTAATTGAGATTTATAGTCAAATTCATCCTAGTAAATTAAATAGCATTCCTTTAGGAAAACTAAGCACTCGCAACATAAACCTAATGATGATCAGAACTCAACAATAGTTTAGGTGTGAATATAACCTTAATGCATATGGTTAATTTTGCACCTTTCCAATTTAAATACTAACTTTATGCATACATACTTAGCAATTTGATGAATTATGACACTAATCATATAAATTGGGTTTCCATGATATATTAGGACTTAAAGGAGAAAAAATGAGCAAGGATTGATCTTAAGAGGCCAACAATCGACCAAGGCCATCTTCAACTGACTTGTGCCCAATGCAGGAGTCGCGTCAAACACAACGTTAAGTGAAGAAGGTATGACAAGCACAACTTAGATAGGTGAAGATTCAAGCCAAATGAAGAGTTGTGCTCAACGCACCTCCCCTATGCTTAGCTAAAATATAAAATATGAGATTGATAAAATAACGTTGAAAAATATTAGAAAGGATATAAATTTTAGTTACACATATTAGTTCGGTGTCAATTAGAATGATTTCGAATTATCTTAGTTCATAGGCTAGTATAGGCTGGAAACAAGATGTAAATGTGAGAGAGAAAGATCGAAGGAGTTAATGTAAGCTCATCTAGTAGGTACCACTTCTCTTTAGGTTATGTTTTATTCGCTATTCTTGATTTGATTGATTGTAATATTCACTTGATGTATATATTTGATATTACTTTATATTACTTATGAGCAATCGATTTTTATGAGATGTCTTTGTTGTAATTAATGCTTATTTGGTAAATGAAGACTTTCCTTGAATGAAATTGGTGTTGAATTCATGAATAAATTATGGTTTCGTAACCCAATATAGAAGCTCATCTTTTTAGTATAATTCTAGATGTAGTTTTATGCTTAATTGTCACATATGTGGTTGTGTTAGAATGATTACTAGACATATATGCATATGAATATTAAATAACTCTCAAACTTGTTAACATAGACTACTAGACATAGATGTATGTTTAACAGTTCATATACTTTTAATCTTGTTAATTTAGTTGCCAGACAAAGACATATTTTAATAAGCTACTAATATGAGCAAGACATTGTCGATGAGTACAATTGAGGTGTTGCACTTAGATCAACTTCATATGCATAGACTACTAGACATAAAGGTATGTTATGTGGGTCATAATTCTTTATCTTGTGTGCAAGGTTGCTGGACATAGAGCTTTATTGCATAAGTCATCAAATTGACTAAGACTTAGCTTTTAGTGATTTTGAGGTCCCTTGTTGTGTAAGCATCATTCGTAATTATTTTTGTGATCAAATCTAGTGTATGTGGATGGTGAGTAGTGAAAATCAATATCACATCTAAATTCCAGCAATTTTATATCCTAGTTAATTTACATTTAATTAATGGATACAAACCAATACAAAAACCCTTTGAAAATAAACTCATAGTAGTATTTTAATTGTTGAAAGGCTAGAACTCAGCAAATCCTTGTGGATATGACAACCTCTTACCCTATACTTGTTTACGACACTAGTCAATTATTTCTATCAATTTGTCGGTTAGAAAAATGGCATCACTGGCGGACACTTGTGTATGAACTTAGCGTTGCATTGATATATTATTGTTCTGAGTATTTTTAATTTTCTCGTTTATTTTTCGGCATAGTATTGGAGTACACTCATATGCACTTGAGGTGGTTTGATTGTGTTTTTATAATTGAAGCTTGGCATGGGCACGAGATGTTTAATCACGACTTAGACATACATACTGCACTTTTAGCCCAAAGTAGGGTGTTGTTGCAGCAACTAGAATCACTCAACAAGCAGATGGAAAGTATTTCTCACAGAGCATATACTAGGATACGTTATAGTGATCACAACCCTACATGTTATTTCTCAAGACCCTTTATAGGGAAGGCATAATACATGGAAGGTCCTCAACATGAAAAAAACCTCCAATCTGGAATATACAATGCAGAAATTCGTAGAGTTGACTATTGAGAATCAGATGAACACCAACATCTCATTGAGAAATTTGGAGACTCAAATAAGTCAACTGACCAAAAAATTGAGTGGTCTCCAAGTTTCTCAATCATGGGAACCACTAGTTATCTCATCAATCATCATTAATAAATGCCAACCTATGACAATAACAGTTGAGGATCCAATAAGTAAAACTGCAGGTGAAAGATTAGTCGATGAATTCCTTTTAGTTAGTCCATGTTTAAAAGAGGAACAAAATAGGACTTAAGCGAAATGCCAATGAATATTTCATTGGCAATAATATACTTTTAGAAGATTTGACCAATATCAAAATAATTCCTATGAGAAAAAAATTGATCAATAAGGATACGCCTAGTGATTTATGTCGGAAACGATTAAACATCGTACTTCAGTGGTATCAACAAATTAATGGCATACTTTTGAATATTTTCGTATGGCAAGTGAACCATATCGATCAAGTAATAACGGTAAATATTTGGATATCGTCCTTAGATAGCAGATTTGATTTGTATTAATTCCTAAGAAAGTAGATTAGGTATGTATTTACAAGATTTGATGTTTATGATCATTGGGTTTTGAAAATTATTGTTAAATTGTAAAAATTAAATTATGAAATTAAATGCGTTGGATTGAAGTTCATCTTTCTTTCCCTTTGTAATCCTTAGATTCAGTTCCGTATAACTTGTGAATTTATAGATTTTGATGCACATTTTCTTCGAATCATTTGTATCAATTCCTTGAATGTAAAATCCTTAGATAATTACTTAAATACCAATTCCTTGGATGTTTAACCAATTATGTAGCCTTAAGTTTAATGTAAAAGCAATTTCTACATCACTGTCCATTCCTAGAGTAGTGATGTAACAAGGAAGATAATCCAGATTTGATACCAAGTTCAACTTCTCAGTTAAACTTGGATCCAAGATCATGAGTTCAATACCAAAGTAATTTGATGGATTAAACACGGGATAAACTTCCTATAATTAAATAACTAAAATGAATTAAAGAATTGAATCTAGGAGTACAAAAGTTAGAAGATTACACCTCAACCCCAACACTGAATATTTAGCCAAACATCATTCCCCTTGCCAAACTCATCTCAAGAGAATTACAAGAAATTATCGATCTAAAGTCGTTCCCACAAATTCTTTGTTACTTCCTAGTGTTTCTTTCTCTAAATTTCGTGGAAAACTTGGTAGAATGATGGTTGAACCCCCCACTTTTCAGTCTGTAACCGCCTATATTTGTTCCAACTTCTGGTCTCTCGCTCATGCTAGAGATTCTCGCTTGAGCGAGAGAGATAACCATTTTGAATCATGAACAGCTCGCTTGGTCGAGCCTCCCTCGCTCGGGCGAGGGCTAGGTAGAGAATTGGCCCTTTTTCATCTTCATTTGTCTCTTGAGCGACAGTCCCTTGCTTGGATGAAGGACTTCCTTTTTGCTTCAGCGAGGGCTAAGCAGAGTGTCACCCTTTTTCATTCTTTATCTGTTGCTTGAGTGACAGTCCCTCGCTTGGGCGAGGGACTTTCATCTTGCTTGGGCGAGGTTTTGGCTCAGGCGAGGGGTGCAGTGTTCAAAATCTCCGCACTTCTCATTTTCCTCCTCTTTTTCATAATTTTTATTATGCAATTGACATAAACATATGTAAATTCCTAAACAAGATAAAATTAGACTAAGTTGTTAGGAGTTGTACACAATTTGTATCCTTACTACACACTAAGTGCCCCAAATTCATATACATTTCACTCACAAATTGGCACTTAACAAACTCCTTCAACCTAGAATCTTGCTTGTCCTCAAGCAAAGTATCCAAGTTCAACTCAATTCAGAGGATCTGGTGGTTTTTCAAAAAGTTTTCATCCAATCATGGCAACATGCAAATTCATTCACTTACTATTTTATAGAAACCTGTTTGATGATCAGTCATAGTGATCTTAGTTCCAACTGATGCAGAATATACATGTAGTTCAATTTCAAATAGAATAGCAAGAATAGCTACTCAATTCAATCAAAGAAACTCTCTCATGCTCACAGGTTAAGTGTTTCACTCGCTTCTTTGTTGGATTCAAACAATTTGACATTGTCCTTCATTTCAGTCAAGCCATGTACACTAATTCAACCATGGATCTTAAGGACTTAACATATGGTTGTAATGAGGCCTTACTACAAAGAAACTTGGTTTTTCTAGGATACAAAGGAGGAGATTGGCCATTAGTGCATATCCATGTTTCCCTCACTTATTTACTTTGAATTTCACTCCAAAATTTCTTATACCCCATCCTCATTTATACTACTCACCATTTTTATTCTCCTTCCTCAATTGACTCTTTCTTTTGAGCCTTCCACTTTCATTTTGGCATGATTTATTTTTTCTTTGATTTTCTTCCATTTCTTCATGCTTATCAATCACACATAATTGAGGAAGGAGAATTTCTTTCTTCAGTTTTTCTTTCCAACTCACAATACATCATTTCCAATTTCATTTCCCAATATAACAAAAACCATATGCACTGATGATCATTCTCCATACGTATGGGGATCGATGTATTTCAATTTGGTCTGGGTGCATGATTTTTGAACATTTTATAGCTCAACATGGCTACAAAAATTGGATTCATAATTTAAACGGGTTGGATTTCTGGCTGTAGCTTATCTAACCTACAACCTAAACATGCAACTACAACTTGAAATTAAAATACAGAAATTAAACAGAGAAACAAATACAAAAATTAAATAGAGAAACCCGATGCTTCAGTGATAACATCTCTTTCTCTTCCTCTTCCTCTTCAACATTATATTCATCTCCTGCAGCACCATCACTAGATGGTCCAGCAGAACTAGATGCACCTACCTCCCTTGGGAATTTAGGCCTGACCCCAGGCCATGAGAAACTATTGGTAAACTCTTTAGGGCTCATCCAGAATTGATTGGCTGGACATTAAAGCTGATTGGCTGCATACAAAACCTATTGTTGGTGCATTTGCCTTTGCATCAACATATCATTCTGGAGCTCTAAATGCTCCATGTGAATTGTAAGCCGATCGAGTTTCTGCTCCGTTGTGAAGGTATGATGCTGATGATGGGGTGGCTATTGGTGTGGGGATGAGTGTGTCTGACCCTGATTCTGCCTCACAGCTGCTTCTTCTTTGTAGTTTTGTTGGATGTATTGTTTAGTAATTAGCAACTTGATCTTCTCAGACAGGTTGACTCTAACTCCTTGTCGAGCACACAATGTAGTGATCAATGAAGGGAAACTCATGGTACCCTTCTTCCTCCCTTGAAGTAGTTTTGTAGATCTCAGTGGTAATGATTTCAACAACATCAATATTCTTGCCCGTCAGAATACTGAAGATGAGGTGACAGTCATTCAGGGGAAAGGAAGACACATGACTGTTTGGAATGACATTGTGCAGCAGAAAGATCATCCAGATATGTGCCATGGTAGTCATATACTTCCTGCATATTCGCAGTGGTAGCCCATCATGTTGGTGATGTATGACCTCCGCAGGATGAATAGAAGTGCAGTCGTGGTGTCATTGTGAAACCCATTGTTGTAGTCCAACAGTGTCTTGTGATAGTCATCCGCCTTAGTCCGACTGTCATGGGGGCTGTTTAACAGGGCATTGATAGAATACCTGTCATACCTAATTTTTGTGCCTCGAACCCAAGAGTTATGTGAAACTTCTTCTCCACCCTCCTCCAACGGGTAGGCATTAACATAAAATTCTCTGACCACCTCAGGGTCAAATTTGTCATTTGGAGATGCTAAAATCCACCACCCTAGTTCATCCAGCGGGCCAGTAAACTCTGGATACTCATTTGGTTGCACCTGGACCCGTCACTCTGCTACAAACATCTACTAGAGGAAGATCATAAACCTCTCCTCCCTTTCCTTGGAGTTGAACTTCAATCGATCAAAGGATAGAGCTGAAGTGGACCCTCCCTTTGATTTCTTGTGAGGAGGGGGATCTTTCTGTGCCACTGTCTTTCTTCTCCTATAATGAGTAGATAAAATCCAACACATTGGTGACAAGATAGAACACATGCATTTTAATCCTAGAAATCTTGGGAACGTGGCATTGACATTCATTTGGTCCCATACCACACCACTATACTTTATTCAACTCAAGAAAACATGAATGTACCAATTTCATTGATTTTCAAACTTGAACATAGAACCCTAGGTTCCATTTTGGTACACTCATGGTATTTCAACAACAACTCATATAATGAATGTAAAGCATTGTAATGAAGTGTTCTCACACCCTAAGCAATCCTAAATGTGGCTAAATCACAAATGTGTATGACATTTACCATAGGAAAGAAGGGTGAACACCACCATAGTGAGTAAAGTGAAGTGAGAGGATCTAGAGTGTACTTACATGATGAATGATGAAGCTTGAGTGGGTGTGTGCAAGATGAAGTTGGTTTGGATCTCTTGGGGAAGATTTTCGTCTCATTCTCTTTTGAATTTGAAAGGGGCAAATGAAGGTTTTGAACCCTAATCCCCCTTTTTAAAAACTGAAATTGTTCATTCTCGCTTGAGCGAGAGAATCAGAAATTTAGGCCTAATACCCTCGCTTGGGTGAGACAGGGCAAATGACTCTTGATATCCTCGCATGGGTGAGGATCCCTCGCTTGAGCGAGGATCAGACAGAGAGTGACCCTTGAATTGTCGCTCAAGCAAGGCTCTCTCGCTTGGGCGAGAGCCTCAGGATTCAAATGGTTTTTTAAACTACATAAAATACGACCTGAAAACAATAAAACTAGATTGCCTTCTAGTTAGCGCTTGTTTAATGTTATTAGCTCGATACCTATTCTTATAAACACTTGACAAGTTGATGATTATGGTGAGCTGTTCAACGTCACCACCCAAGTAAGGTTTCAATCTTTGGCCATTGACTATCCAGCTTCTATGAGATGCTGGATCTTTTAGCTCAATCGCCCCATGCGATTTGACTTCCTTAACTAGGAACGGTCCTGACCATTTTGACTTGAGTTTTCCCGGAAATAGTTTCATCCAAGAGTTAAACAGCAGCACACTTTCACCTAGCCAAAAATATTTTTTACGGATCTTCTGGTCGTGGTACATTTCACTTTTTCTTTGCACAACTTGGAGGACTCATATGCAGCGAGTCTCATCTCCTCCAATTGTTGCAACTGTAGCTTTCTTTTCTCACAGATGCCTTATGATCCATATTGAAGAATTTCAATGCCCAATCTGATTTTTGTTCAAGCTCCACCAGGAGATGAAATGCCTTTCCATAAACCAGTTGATAAGGAGATAGATCAGTAGGTGCCTTGAATGTTGTTCTATAAGCCCATAGTGCATTATCTAGTTGGGGAGACCAATCTTTTCTTGAGGTTGAGATAGTCTTCTCAAGTATTCTTTTGATCTCTCTGTTGGATACCTCCGCTTGTCCGTTTTTCTGCAGACGGTAAGGAGATGCCACCTTGTGTCAGACTCCAAAATGTTGAAGGACCTTCTCAAGTTGTGAATTGAAGAAGTGTGATCCTCCATCACAAATAAGAACTCGAGGTGTGCCAAACCGACTGGATATATTTCTCTTCAAGAATTTCACTACAGTTTTGGCATCATCCTTTGGTGCAGCTATAACTTCAACTCTCTTGGACACATAATCCACCACCACAAGTATGTATAAATGTTAGTGCAATGGTGGAAATGGTCCTATGAAATCTATTTCCCAACAATCAAAAACTTCAATCTCCTGAATACTGGACAACAAAATTTCATTTCTCTTAGAGATCCCGCCTGATCTCTGACAATTATCACATTGTTGAGAAAAGTGGTGTGCATCCTTGAACACTACAAGCCAAAAGAAACCAGATTGGAAGACTTTGGCAGTTGTCATCTCTCCATTGAAGTGTCCTCCATATAGCAAACTGTGACA
Source organism: Lupinus angustifolius (assembly GCF_001865875.1). Lineage (NCBI taxonomy): Eukaryota > Viridiplantae > Streptophyta > Magnoliopsida > Fabales > Fabaceae > Lupinus > Lupinus angustifolius. The sequence goes on from NC_032020.1 coordinate 2,721,491, forward strand.
ATGCCATTGGATACTTTGGACTTCTAGTGATGAAACACTCCGCCTCAATAATCCATCAGACCCAATCTTGAAAAGATGAGGGTTATCCCAAATATACTGACGGGAGTCCCTTAAGAATTTCTTCTTTTGATGCTAGTTGAAATAATCAAGAATCACTCCTATAGCTTCGAAGTTGGCCATATCAGCAAACCATGATCTTTCTTGAATCATGAGAAGTTTCTCATCTGGAAACTCCTCCAACATTTTAGCTTCTCTTACTGTGACCTCTTGATTGACCAACCTTGATAGGTGATCTGCCACACAATTCTCGCTCCCTTTCTTGTCTTTGACTACCAAATCAAATTCATGCAATAATAACACCCATCGCAAAAATATCGGTTTTGAATCTGACTTGGATAGTAAATATTTAATAGCAGCATGATCAGTAAAAATAATGACCTTGGATCCAGTCAAGTAGGATATAAAATTTTCCAAAGCATACACAACTGGTAGCAATTCTTTCTCTGTTGTGGCATAATTGATTTGTGTCTCATTTAGTACTTTGCTAGCATAATGTATGACGTGGAAAACCTTAGATTTTATTTGTCCAAGTACCGCTCCAGCGGCATAATCACTAGCATCACACATTAGTTCAAAGTCTAAGTGCCAGCTAGGAGCTACTATGATAGGAGCATAAATGAGTTTTTGTTTTAGACTTTCAAAAGCTTTTACACACTCAACATCAAATTTAAACACAATATCTTTGTTAAGTAGATTACTGAGTTGTTTTGCAATTTTAGAAAAGTCCTTTATGAAACGTCTATAAAAACCTGCATGGCCAAGGAAACTTTTGATTCCCTTGACATTGAGTGGTGGTGGAAGCTCCTTGATGACCTCAATTGTTGCTTTGTCAAATTCAATACCCCGAGAAGATTTCTTGTGTCCCAGGATCACTCCCTCAGTCACCATGAAGTGACACTTCTCCCAATTCAAAACCAAATTGGTTTCAACACATCGCTTCAGTACGATGTCCAGATTTGCCAAGCAATAGTCAAATGACGACCCAAAAACTGAGAAGTCATCCATAAACACTTCAATACAGTGCTCTACCAGATCAGAAAATAGAGTTAACATGCACCTTTGAAATGTTGTTGGTGCATTGCACAGTCCGAATGACATCTTCCTGTATATGAAGATACCAAAAGGACATGCGAAAGTTGTCTTTTCTTAATCGTCTAGGTCCACAGTGATCTGATTGTACCATGAGTACCCATCCAAAAAGCAATAGAATGTATGTCCAGCCAGCCTCTCAATCATCTGATCCATAAATGGTAGAGGGAAATTATCCTTCAAGGTAGCCTGGTTCAACTTCCTATAATCAATACACATCCTCCAGCCTGTGACTGTTTTAGGGATGGCAACGGGGCGGAACGGGCATGAGTAGTGCTTTCCCGTACCCATACCCGAATTTTTTACGGGTACCCGCACGGGTAGCGAGTATTTGTGGATACCCCACGGGTTTTTAAGTTTCACTATATATTTATATATTTTATAATAATCAATACATGTAAATTAATTATTACATGAATAATAAATTTATATACACGTTAAATTTCATATATTTCAATCACTAAAATTTATTATAAATAATACAAAAATAAATCATATATAATTATTTAATTAGGAAATAAATTTATAAATATGCGGGTACCCGCAGGGCGGGTATCATGATATCCACTCCCGCCCATAACCTATTTTTACGGGTAATCGTTGCAGGTATTTTAGCGGGTGCCCACGGGGCGAGTATTTTTGCCATCCCTTGTTAAGGATGGCAACGGGGTAGAACGGGCACAGGTAGTGCTTTCCCGTACTCATACCCGTACTATTTACGAATACCTGCACGGGTAATGGTTATTTGAGGGTACCCCAAGAGTTTTTAAGTTTCAGTATATATTTATATATTTTATAATAATTAATACATATAAGATAATTGTTATATGAATAATAAAATTTATATACATGTTAAACTTATCGTATATTTCAATCACTAAAATCCATTATAATATAATACAAAAATAGACAATATATAATTATAAAACAATAATAAAAATGTAATATATATAAGTTATTCAATTAAAAAATAAATTTATAAATATGTGGGTACCCGTAGGGAGGGTATCATGATATCTGCTCCCACCCATAAGCTATTTTTACGGGTATCCATTACGGGTATTTTAGCGGGTACCCACGGGCCGAGTATTTTTGTCATCCCTAGCACTGGCGGACTTGGAGTAGATTGTACAAGATGGAGTTGTTGCATCAACTTTGACATTTTCTAGGGAAGTGTTTCGATCTGCTGAGTCAAAATTTTATTCTGTGCTAGAATAGCATCAGATGTATTTAGATCAAACACCCCCTTTTTGTATTGTTCTCCTATTGTGTTGTGCTTACCTATTTGTTGAAGATATGGAAATTATGATTCTTGTAGCTTGTTCAGCATCCACAACCATCATTGTACCACATGCTATTGCATCTAGTATCATCTTGGTTTCAGGCTTCAACCTATTTTAGAATATGTTTAGCTGATCCACATCCTCAGAACCATGATTGAGACATTTTCTCAGTAGCATCTGAAAACGCTCATAGGCTTCATAAAATGCTTCATCTATGCCTTGCCTGAAAGTGGGTATTTCAAAATTTGGCATGCAGCTTACGAGTTGGTGAGAAAATTGTGCTTACCTATTTGTTGAAGATAGGGCAGTTATGATTCTTGTAGCTTGTTCAGCATCCACAACCATTATTGTACCACCTGCTACTGCATCTAGTATCATCTTGGTTTCAGGCTTCAACCCATTGTAGAATATGTTAAGTTGATCCACATCCTAAAAACCATGATTGGGACATTTTCTCAGTAGCATCTGAAAATGCTCCTAGGCTTCATAGAAGGCTTCATCTACGCCTTGCCTAAAAGTGGATATTTCAAATTTGGCATGCACCTAACGAGCTGGCGGGAAAAACCGAGTCAAAAACTTTGACTCTAAATCACTCAAACTAGTCAAGCTCTGAGTTGGATAAGATTTTAACCACTCCCTAGCTTCATCCAATAGAGAACAACATCATGTATGCAACTTCTCATTTAGTATCAGTATAACCCATTGTTGCTACCAATTCATAGAAGTTGTCTAGATGTGCATAAGGATCTTCATAATCCTTCCCAAAGAATTGGTGTGCACTAGCCAGATTTAGAAATGCTGGCTTAATTTCCACGGTTCTCTCTGTGTGGAATGGCAATGCTTGAGTAGTGCCTCAGGCCTTGATACATTGGATAATCACGCAATGTCCTCTGTGGAGGATTAGGCCGCTTATTATTCCCTGTGGCAACATTTGCATTCTCCATTTTCTCTAACTGAGGCTCTGAATTTATTGATTGTTTAGAGCTACCATGTGCGTCCTGATTACCATGCTTTCTCTTTTCTTTTCCTTTCTTTCGGTTGCTCTTGGCTGACTTCTCGATTTCTGCATTGTATTGTGTTGTTCTTTAATAGCCTTACGTCGCAAAAGCATTAATAAGAAGATTGCAACAAAGATTAGCACAAGGGTTAATTATACTACAAGAATTAAAAACAAATATTTACAGTACTCAATAAACTTGATATAGAACTAATATAAATCTCTCATTGCTTCCCGACAGCGGTGCCAAACACTTGTTGAACTTTTTTGTACGGCAAGTGAACCATATCGTTCAGGTAATAACCGGTAAATACCGGGATATCTTCCTCAGAAAGCAGAGTGGATTTGTTTTAATTCCTAAGAAAGTAGATTGAGTATGTATTTACAAGATTTGATGTTTATGATCATTTGGATTTTGAAAATAATTGTTAAATTATAAAATTTAAACTATGAAATTAAATGCGTTGGGATTGAAGTTCATCTTTATTTCCTTTTGCAATCCTTAGATTCCATTCCGTATAACTTGTGAAGTTATAGATTTTGATGCACATTTTCTTTGAATCATTTGTATCAATTCCTTGCGTACAAAATCCTTAGATAATTACTTAAATACCAATTCCTTGGATATTTAACCAATTATATAGCCTTAAGTTTAATGTAAAAGCAATTCATACATCACTGTCCACTCCTAGAGCAGTGATGTAACAAGGAACATAATCCAGATTTGATACTAAGTTGAACTTCACAATTAAACTTAGATCCAAGATCATGAATTCAGTAGCAAAGTAATTTCATGCATTAAATACGAAATAAACTTCCCAAAATCAAATAACTAAAATAAATTAAATAATTGAATCCAGGAGTAAAAAAGTGAGAAGATTATATCTCAATCTCAACACTGAAGATTTAGCCAAACATCCTTCTCATTACAACTCTCATCTCATGAGAATTACAAGAAATTATCGATCTAAAGTCGTTCCCACGACTTCTCTCTTACTTCCTAGTGTTTCTCTCTCTAAATTTCGTGGAAAATTTGGTAGAATGATGGTTGAACCCCCCTCTTTTCACTCTGTAACCGCCTATATTTGTTCCAACTTCTGGTCTCTCACTTGAGCGAGAGAGATAACCATTTTGAATCATGAACAACTCGCTTGGGTGAGCCTCCCTCGCTTAAGCGAGGGCTAGGTAGAGAATTGGCCCTTTTTCATCTTCATTTGTCGCTTGAGCGACAGTCCCTTGCTTGGGTGAGGGACTTCCTTTTTGCTTCAGTGAGGGCTGAGCAGAGTGTCACCCTTTTTCACTCTTTATCTGTTGCTTGAGTGACAGTCCCTCGCTTGGGCGAGGGACTTTCTTCTTGCTTGGGCAAGATTTTGGCTCAGGCGAGGGGTGCAGTGTTCAAAATCTCCGAACTTCTCATTTTCCTCCTCTTTTTCATAATTTCTATTATGCAATTGACATAAACATATGTAAATTCCTAAACAAGATAAAATTAGACTAAGTTGTTAGCAGTTGTACACAATTTGTATCCTTACTACACACTAAGTGCCCCAAATTCATATACATTTCACTCATAAATTGGCACTTAACAAACTCCCCAAACCTAGAATCTTGCTTGTCCTCAAGCAAAGTAACCAAGTTCAATTTAATTCCTAGGATATGGTGAGTTTTCAAAAAGTTTTCATCCAATCATGGCAACATGCAAATTCATTCACTTGGGCGAGCCTCCCTCGCTTGGGCGAGCCTCCCTCGCTTGGGCGAGGGCCAGGCACATAATCATCCAATTTTCATATTCATTAGTCGCTTAAACGACAGTCCCTCGCTTGGACGAGGGACTACTTTTTCACTTGGGCGAGGGCTAGGCAGAGTGTCACCATTTTTCACTCTTCATCTATCGCTTGAGCGAGGAACTTTCTTCTTGCTTGGGCGAGGCTGTGGCTCAGGCGAGGGGTGAAGTGTTCAGAAACTCCAAACATCTCCTTTTTCTCATTTTATCATACTTTTTATTCTGCAATTGACATAAACATATGTAATTTCCTAAACAAGATAAAATTAGACTAAGTTGTTAGGAGTTGTACACAAGTTTTATCCTTACTACACTAAGTGCCCCAAATTCATATACATTTCACTCACAAATTGTCACTTAACATATACTGCTTTTGTTGATCCAGCTCCGTGATCCATAAGATGACAAAGTAACATCATCCTAATGACGTAAAACAAGCGCTTAATGGGAGGGATCACATTATTTAAATTTTGGGATATTCAATTTTGTTAGGTATTAGTGGCAAAATACACC
>NC_032020.1:2727315-2730593 GCF_001865875.1 Lupinus angustifolius
TGAATAGGTGTGATGGAGTTCAAGTTTCGCTTTTTGGGTTTTTGCACACTTTCTGAAAAATGTCCAATTAATTGATTAAGCACTGTTCATAATCGATTAAACACAGCAAAAAACAGAATGCAGAAAATCTTGTTTAATAGCTCTTTTGCACGACAAGTTAGGAGAAATGAAGCAATGATATAACATATATTTTCACGCAAAATTAAACTATTTATAGCACAGAACAAGTATACAAATTATCATGCAATATTACAATTGGAAATGTAAAAGAGAAAGGGATAGTAAAGATTGCGCAAGGATTTTATCCTGGATCGTGTTGCAGTCCACTGCAAAACTACATCCAAGCCTCTCCTTATGATCTTGGGAGATTTTCATCTTCACTATAGAACACAATGTATAGTTACATACACGCTTCCAATTACAAGACTCAAACGTTCCTTTCTTGGAACCCAAAGAACTTCGTCACCCTTGGTTTGACCTTTCCAAAAACCGCCTCCCAAGAAAACCTTTCTTACCACAATTCGGCCCCAGCCAAGGTATCGCTCTTTATCTCAAGACCTCCAAGTCTTTGTGAAGAACACGTTACCTAACCACAGCTAGGATTTTCCTAATCCTTGAATTACAATGCTTTAAGTTATTAATGAGTACATAATACTCGGATTTTACAATAAAGATCAAAGACTAAAACCTAAGCAAGAACTCACAAGACTTCCTAGTCTAATATGAATGTACAAGCATGAGGTTTATGAAATTATGCAATCATTAAAAACTATCTCTTTTCTTTCCAAGAAACACAAGAATGATGCAAGAAAGCTTTTCAAAGAAAATTTTATATGAATATGAAAATTAAAGCCTTAGCATGATCTAATCTTTCTCCTAATGCAACATGCAATATTTTCTCCTAGATATGACAGTGAGTAACTCGAAAATACACAGAGAGAATGATATAAAAATGTATGGATTCTTATGCCACATATGTTGAGATTTCAGTTTAAATAGAAAACTGTCTAAAGTCCCAATTAATCGATTAAGTATCCATTTAATCAATTAATCGATTAAGTATCCATTCTGGTAATCGAGTAACACTATTCATAACCGATTAAGTTAATGGATTAACAGAATTCATAATCCATTAAACAATGTAAAATCAGCTTGTTAATGCATGGTAAACTACCTATATGATATATGCTCATGCAATACATGATTTCCAAATATAATACCTTTAATGCACAAAACCAATGTATTCAAATGCATGAACCTAATTATCATATATTTCTAGATGATGTCTCATTTTAGTGGATTAATTACTTTATTAAGTCTTGTGAGACTCACACTTAGGTTTACCTAACCTAGACTCAATATTTATGGCAAGCATCTTAGACTTCTAAAAAGATAATAAATAATTATAACATAAGTCTAATAAATCATTGCTCGAGTCCTCGGCATCTTGTTTGTTGAATGATCTTCAAACTTGTCTTCATGTTTGTCTTCATCAAAACATAGATCAATCTCCAATGATGCACTTCACTTTCAATCTCTCCCTTTTGATGATGACAAACTCCATGACAGACTCCACACCAAATCTACCAAATCTTTGTATGATGAAAAGCATGATGATATGATCAATGTTGAGAGATCAGGTTCAGGTTGTGTATTTAACATTCAAAGTGCGCTGCTCCCCTTTTCATTGTTCTCCCATTTATCATCTCCCCCTTTATTACTTAGAGAAATATTCTTGGTAGGTAGCATAATATGGAAGCTCATTTAACAACATTTCTCAACGACCTTTCTCCTTAATAACCTGTATACATCAACAACAAACAAACAACCTTTCTCCTTAATAACTTGTATACATCAACAACAAACAAACAATCTTTCTCCCCCTTTTGACATTATAAAAAAGGAACAACTAATTAACATAGTCAAAAGTAAGAAGAGATATAGAAATTTATTTTGAAGAGACTGTAATTGATTGATTAATTATTAGCATAATCAATAACCAGTTTGGGAAGCTTAAACAAATGCACTATTTTCTGATTCTGAAACTGAATATTGACAGATTTTGCATGACATATCCATTATGTAAAAAGATTAGGCATGAAATGATTAAACATATATGTATGCCACTTGTTATTGATACCATTTGTTAGCACCACTTGTTGGCACTTGTTGGGTATTTTCATTTTAAAGCATATTTCAATCATTCAATTATAATACACAATAAAGACATGTTCAAGATTCATGCAAAAACAAATTCCATTTAACATAATTACCAAGGTTCAACATAGTTGCAAAATACTAAAAGAAGGTACAACCATAACCATGAAATGTACTTGATTCAAAAATGTAGACGTAAACCACAAAACAACAAAACTTGAATTTCTGAAAAACATTGAGCCCATGTAATTGATTAACAAAAAAATTAATTGATTAAAATGATTTATTTCAAAAAACTTTAGCAGTGGGAACTCATTTAATCGATTATACTGAGGGTTAATCGATTAATGACAGAAAGTTGACAATTTTAAACACAAAATTGAGCTTACTAAGACATACTAAGGGATACAACCTAAAACTCTATCTAATCCAGATTTGAACAAACTTTCTAAATCCATAATGCATGAAAACATATAACAATTAAGCATACATGCATTTAATGACAATATGTGCAATTTAGAGATTTACAGACAAGTTAGCATATACTCACTTAGCATGGTATCAAGCATACAATAGACATGACACTTTCATCCAGATGTACATGTCATGATGGCACATGTTAAAGCATTTGATAGCACTTGCTATGATATCACATGTTATGAATTTAGTATAACAATAACATATACTTTTTAGTTTAATGGTACTCAATATCAAGAATTAATTTTGTAATCTTGTTGATAGTCTTACCTTACTTACCCTTTGGTGATAGGTCAAACTTACCTTGATCTACTCACCAACCTTGTGCCTAGAACATCTTTTGTTGATTTATCGTTTGATGCTCAAATATCCTTTGGCACACCTACAAACACAATTCACTTGTCTCTTTCGGGTATCCAAGTCATTTTGGGTCCCTTCTTGTTAGTAACTAAGGAATCTTGCCGCTTCTTTACCCAAACATATTTGCCACTTGGCACACAAAATTTTCTAATAAAGCATGTAGTACATGTGTGACCATGTGTCCCACAATAGAAACAAGTAGACATGTTATTATTTGACTTCTTATGCATATGAACTACTATATTTCTACATGGTCTTTTCTTAGATTCAGGTTTATATCCAAT
>NC_032020.1:2730693-2732954 GCF_001865875.1 Lupinus angustifolius
TTTAAGCTCATCTAATTCCTTTTGCATTTCAATTATTTTGTTTTCATGCAAGGAGATAACTCTTTTTCTATCTATATTTAGTTTAACAATTTTCTTTAATTCCTCATGCATTTCGACATAAGCTGCATATAATTCATTGTATGGAGGAGAGTCATTAGAGCATGATGAAGTATAGGAATGTACCTCAATAGAATCATCTTCATCACTAGATGTGCACATCTCACGCACTTGTGCCATAAGGCATACCTTTGTATTTTCCTCCTTATCAGATGAGCTTGAAGTCAAATCTTTCTCGAAATCGTCCCAAACAATGTATGCTCCTTTTGACTTGGACATTCGAGAGTTGCTCTTCTTTTTCTCGACTTTCTTGAGGTAGCTCAGGCACTGATGCTTCATGTGGCCCGATTTTCCACACTCATAGCAAGTGAAGCCTTCTTTGGAAATCTTGCTTTTCTTGGTCGAGTTCTTGACTACTTTCTTAAAATTCTTGATCCCTCCTTTCTTCTTGAGATACTTCTTGATTTTTTCAAATAGGAGATTCAAGTGTTCCTCGGAATCAGAATCTGAACTGGAATCCTCACTTTCTTGATCTTCTTGAAATCTTGTAGCCTTGAGTGTGATTTCGTTCTTATCTGACTCTTCATTCAGTCTCAAGCGCCCTAACTCCATTTCATGTTCTTGGAGTTTCCCAAATAGAGTAGCTAATGGCATGTTGTCTAAGTTCTTTGATTCCATTATCGTAGTTACCTTTGGTTGTCATCTCCTATCAAGACACCGCAAAACTTTGTTAGACAAATCACCATTAGTAAAAGTTTTATCAAGGGCGACCAAATGATTTACAACATGGGTAAAATGTTTTTGTATATTACATATAGATTCATTAGGAAGCATGCGAAATAACTTGTACTCATGCGTAAGCGCATTTAGTCTAGCGCGCTTAACTTCACTCGTGCCTTCGTGGGTAACTTGCAAAGTATCCCACATTTCTTTTGCATTAAGGCACTGCGAGACTCTAAATAATTCATCATAAGATAAGGCCGAATTAATGATGTTCTTGGCCTTAAGGTCATGTTGGACCTTTCTTTTCTCAATATCCATCCATAAGCCTTTAGGCTTTTCTTTAGACTCGCCATCCACCATATGAAATGGAATGTATGGACCATTGACAACGGAATCCCAAATGTACGTGTCAACTGCCTCGATATAGATTATCATACGAACCTTCCAATAGGCATAACCATCGCCACTAAATACGGGAGGATGGTTAATGGATGCGCCATCACCGCCAAATGGGTTAGTAAAGCCCATATGTAGTCCCTTTCGGATCACGCAGATACAGTTGAGCTAGCACGTCGTACTAACTCTAAGAGCACTTGTTAGGTATCAGTGACAGAATACACCTAGAAGGGGGGTTGAAAAGGTGTGGTGGAGCTCAAGTTCTGCTTTTTGGGTTTTTGCAAACTTGCTGAAAAATGCCCAGTTAATTGATTAAGCACTGTTCATAACTGATTAAACACAGTAACAAACAGAATGCAGAAAATCTTGTTTAACATCTCTTTTGCACGACAGGTTATGAGAAATCAGGCAATGATATAACAAATATTTTTACACAAAATTAAACTAGTTATAGCACAGAACCAATATACAAATTATCATGTTATATCATGCAATATTACAACTTGAAATGTAAAAGAGAAAGGGATAGAAAAGATTGTGCAAGGATATTATCCTGGTTCATTTTGCGGTCCACTACAAAACTACATCCATGCCTTCCCTTCTGATCTTGGGAAATTTTCTTCTTCACTATAGAACACAATGTATAGTTACATACACGCTTCCAATTACAAGACTCAGATGCTCCGTTCTTAGAACCCAGAGAACTTTGTCACCCTTGGTTTGACCTTTCCTAAAACCGCCTTCCAAGAAAACCTTTCTTACCGCGATTCAACTCCAACCAAGATATCACTCTTTATCCCAAGACCTCCAAGTCTTTGTGAATAAAACCTTACCTAACCGCAGCTAGGATTTTCCTAATCCTTGAATTACAACGCTTTGAGTTATGAATGAGTACATAATATTCGGATTTTACAATAAAGATCAAAGACTAAAACCTAAGCCAGAACTCACAAGACTTCCTAGTCTAATATGAATGTACATGTATGAGGTTTCTGAAATTATGCAATCATTAAAAATTATCTCTTTTCTTTCCAAGAAACACAAGAATGATGCAAGAAAGCTTTTTAAAGAACATGCAATATGAA
>NC_032020.1:2733054-2762165 GCF_001865875.1 Lupinus angustifolius
TTAAATAGAAAGTTATTTAAAGTCCCAGTTAATCGATTATGTACTCATTTAATCGATTAACGGGTTGTTGAAAATAATTGTTTTCAGTTTTTCAGTTTTCTGTTGAAACTGTGATTCTGTTAATCGATTAACACTATTCATAATCGATTAAGTTAATGGATTAAAAAAATTCATAATCCATTAAACAATGTAAAATCAGCTTGTTAACGCATGGTAAACTACCTATATGATATATGCTCATGCAATACATGATTTCCAAATATAATACCTTTAATGCATAAAACCAATGTATTCAAATCCATGAACCTAATTATCATACATTTCTAGATGATGTCTCATTTCAGTGGATTAATTACTTTATTAAGTCTTGTGAGACTCACACCTAGGTTTACCTAACCTAGACTCAATATCTATGGCAAGCATCTTAGACTTCTAAAATGATAATAAAAAATTATAACCTAAGTCTAATAAGTCACCAGATAATAAAGAATTATTATATAAGTCTAATAAGTCACCACTTGAGTCCTCAGCATGTTGTTTGTTGAATGATCTTCAAGCTTGTCTTCATGTTGGTCTTCATGTTTGTCTTCATCAAAACATAGATCAATCTCCAATGGTGCACTTCACTTTCAAATTTCTGTTTTGTTTTGTTCATTTGTTAGTACTAATTATTTTGTCAAGTTGCAGATGTTATGGAGATGCATTGGAGCATTTTAGGTAAGAAAACTGCACACACTACACTTGGGAAAAGAAAACCTTACGCCCGGAATAATAATTCACGCCTAGTGCCATTCTTGGTTCACCCTGCGTATGTGATTCATTAAGCGTATGCAGAGGGTCTGATACTTAATTAGTTAGTGTCTGGAATACACTAAGTGTGGACCATGCGCTAAGCGCATATACCCCATGTGCTAAGTGGCTTTAGTTTCACTAAGCCCAACCCTAAAAACGGGAAAGGTTCTCTAACACATTCGCTAAGCGCAAGTGGTGCACTTCGAGTTTGAGGAAAACTAAACATTGCGCTTAGCACATTCATCACGCTTAGTGTATACCATTAAAATAGTGTTTTTATACTTAGCTTACTAGTGTGCTTAGCGGAATCACTAAAATACTTTAAATGATACTTAGACCAGGTGTTGTATTAAACTCACCTGTCGCAACCAGAACTATAAATATGGGTGTGGAGCTCACTTATCTCCACACAAAGCGGAAACCACAAAGCTTGCAAAGAGAGTATGAGTCCATTAAGAATTCCAAAAAGCTTCGTAGCAATGTTTTCCAGAGTTTGAGAGCAATGGCACACAAAAGAGCCATCGAAGAGATTGAGGGGAGTCAGAGGAAGTCCCGCTCAACTAGGGTACTATACAGCTTTGGGATTACGACATTACTTACTTCCTAGACTAGGAAGCATGTTAGTGCTTGTTAGACTAGGCCTCTAGGAATGTTTTGGAAGAAAGGCGAGTCGATTGCAGCCTAGGGACTATGACCTGTTTTTGTGGGAAATCCCCAAGCGTCAATGAGAGATCATGTCCAAGCCTCCCAATCACAATAAGGAGGACATCATCCAGTAGTTCTACACAAACGTATACTTTACTCCTAGCACCAATGGGTCTATGGTTTCATGGCTTTGGGAGAAGGTGGTGCACTTCGACAAGGACACCATTAATGCATATATTGGCAAACCCTAGACCATTATGATGGACTATATTGACGACTTCCAGTCGATGAAGGTTGATGGTCTCTACCACGTGCGCCCCATGCATAATAGGGCGAGCAAGCTTGTGTGTTTGCTAGGGCGCACTTATGATACGAACCAGGTGGGGGCACCATGACACATCCTGTAGAAGGACATGACCCCGTTGTCTCGAGTCTGGACTTACTTCATCCTTAGTAACATATACCCGATTTACCACTCCTCTGACCTCCTGATGACGAAGGCCTTTCTAGCCTATTGCATTCAACATAAGCTAGTGGTGGATGTGGCCACCATCCTCTCAGATGAGCTATACCAGTTTGTGATCAGAGAGCCATCGAATACTAGAGTATCCACCAAGCCCCTGGTTTACTAAGGGTTGATCACTACCTTGTGCTAGAGGGTTGGGGTTGACACTAATGTGCCTCCCCTCAAGACCCTCAAGCCACCACTAGTCATGACCTACATCCATGTGTAGTGTCTAGATAAGGAGGCCAAGACTTAGGGTCCTGCTCTAAGACCCCAACACCCTATTGGTAGCCCGACTTCTTCTTCAAGAGTTGGGAAATCCTATGCCAATAGCCATATTGATGTGCAATACATGATCTAGCAGCACACAACCTATCATCACGGATAAGGGATGGTATATGGTAGGGGTGAGCATGGGTCGAGTTGGGATGAGTTAAGGCTTGTCCTTAATCGACCATAATGTTGGTTGAGTCATTTTGATATCCAAGTTCAGGAGTCGATTATAGAGTAAGGAAGGTATTAGCATCCTATCTACCCGTTTTAAATGGTACCCTTCACTAAATTATATGGCTTATTTTATACTTTAAAATTATTTGGTTATTTAATTAATTATTAAAAGTGACAAAATTTTATTTATCTTTTGTTGTGCCTGACAAGGTGAGACTTTACTCCTATGTATCCCTATTAGGAAATCAAGGTTACGCAGTTCTTTTTATAAAATGGTTTGTTGGTTATGTTTATTTTATATTTTTTAGAAAAATGTGACAATTATTCTTAACTAATTTTCTATTAAAATGAGTGAAATACAACCCTTATTATTAAAATGAGTGAAGTACAACCCTTGTGAAGTACAACTATTGTGATTTTAATTTTTTTACAAATATATTAATTATAGGGCTTATCTAATGTAAACTCTCCTAGGCCAAGTTCTGAATAAAGGACCAGGAGAGGTCAAGAAGGTCCTATGACTAGGGATAAAATCAAGTTAGGACTCTTCAAGGTCATAAAGGACTCAATTGACCATGAAGATCACATGGAGGAAGGACATTTATGTCCTTAGGTAACATTTCAACTTTGGTTTAATATATTTGCATAAGTTCAATAAATGAGAATTTAATTCTCATGGGTAGTCTTAAGAGTTTATTCATTTGATGACGATTATTTTAGTCATTTAATTTCATGTAATTTGGGGGTTGTGAAATTATTTGTTTACTTGTATAAATGGTCCATTAGTGACCAATTATTTAATCTAGACTAAGTCATAGTTACATGACACATGAAGCAAGGGAGACAAGGCTAAGGAACAAGACAAGGCTAAGGAGCATTCAATACATGAAGGAGATAGAGTTATAGATAAAGAGCCAAGCATGGGAAATATTTGGGCTAAGCGCCTGATTCAAACTCAAAGTCTAGAGCATGGCTAGAGGGTGAGATTATATTTTCAAATAAGTCATCCATGTTTCAAGGGCGTGTAATGATTTGGAAAATATAATGGCACAATCCAATGCCGTATAGATTGGGCACGGTTTACACTCAAAGCCTTGGAGATAATTTGAAGATTTATTTCTCATAATTAGCTATCATGATAATACTCAAGGCTCCTACATTCAGCCAAGAAATTCAAAGATAGCTCTTTCACTCAAGAATCAAACTCAAAGCTCGGCCAAATTCATGAAGACCAAGTCCTTTACAAATCCCTTAAAGATAGGGCCAACCTGTGTGCTTTCCATGAGCCAATTCTCATCACATCCATTCGGATCCAAACTTCCTTGAATCAAGGATCAATCCATGGATCATTTGTTGAACAAAATGTGGGGGACTTTCAAATCATAGGGGCGTGTGAATTTTCAAATTGATCAAGACTTGGTCAAGCTTTCAAGCCAACACCAACTTAGCCAAGAATTCAAACTTTACCTTAGTTAAAGATTCAAGAATGATTTTGGCTCAACCAACCAAAATTATATTCTTTAGGATTTTATTTTTTCAAATTCATTTAGGATTTAGACTAGGTCAATTATTTCTATTTCAGCCTAGAGCAAGATTGCCTATTTATGTAATTGATTTTTCATTAATGAAGTCAAGTTTATTTTGGATTGAAAATCAAGTGATTAGTTTAGAAGTGTCACTATAGCCAACCTTATCTCCCTTAAACCAACCCGTGATCAACTAATCCACACATTCAAAACTTAACCTAAACCTACAACACACAATCCTAATTCAAACAACCCCTTAGTCGTGGCCTTCACCTTCACAAAAATCCTACATCAAGACCTTAATTGTGACCTATAACCTACAAACTCAAACATACACAATCCTAGCCCTATTTCCATACACAAATCGAATACAAATTGGCCTAAAATATTAATCAAACATCAAAACTGACTTATAATTTAAACACTCATAATTTCAAGCTAAAAATGATCCTAAAACAAATGGAGCCATAAGAGGTTGTCATCAAGTGGTCATTAGAGCTAGTTTTAGCTTGAAGGATGTCTAGTATAGAAAGGAGTCCTACAATTTCACCAAGGTCAGCCTCTTTGACCGTGACACTCCAAAACATGATGAATACCTAATTCTAAACACTTCAGCAACAATTGGAGGATTTGAGGATTCATTATGATAGGAGATTTGATGAGAGACATGGTTATTCAAATGGCCATGAGAGAAGGAGAAGAAGGCCTATAAGAGAGGAGAGGTTGAGACATGAAAGGCAAGAGGAGAGGAGGCATAGTGATAGGCATGACTCCTCAAGTGTCTATGATAGTGAGAGGAGAAGAAGGCATGGTAGTCGTGGGCATAAAAGGCATAGACATCATGCAAATGATAACCCAAACCGTGAGCATTGAAGAGACCTAGATGGTTTAAGATCAAAGTCCGTAGATTTTTGGGGATGAGTGATCCAGAAGCTTACTTAGCATGGTAATTAAAGATGGAACAAGTCTTTAATTGCCATCATTATTCGGAGAAGAAGAAAGTCAAGGTGGCAACCCTTGAATTTCATGAATATGCCATGGTATGGTGGGATCAATATCAAAATGATAGAAGGAGCTACGGAGATGTAGCCATGGACACTTGGGCATAAATGAAAACGGTTATGAGGAAGAGATTTGTGCCTCGTTCCTACCAAAGAGATATGCACAACAAGCTATAAAGACTCAACCAAGCATCCCAAACTGTGGATGAATTCTTCAAAGCCATGGAGTTGGCTAGATCCCAAACCGTGAGGCAACAATGGCTAGATTCCTTGATCGGTTTAATCCAGAAATCCAAGATGTGATGGAGTTTTAACCCTATGTAGAGCTTGATAATTTGTTACAAAAGGCCATGAAGGTAGAACAACCAATTAAGAGGAAGAAGTCTAATCATTCCTCTAGCACCTCAAAATTCTAATCTTGGAAGGATTAGCCAAAGAGGGACAGCTCAAAGCCAAGGAGGTTGTGAGCAGCCCCAAGCCAAACCAACTAGCCATGGAGACCAATGCAAAAACTAGAAATGTGAAGTGTGTCAAGTGTCTTGGCCATGGTCACAATGCCTCACAATTTCCTACAAAAAGGACAATGGTGATCACTAATAGTGTTGTTGAGTCCCAATCTGAACCATCTAGTGAAGAGGAGTGTGACAAGAATGTATTCATGCTTGAAAGTGACATTTTGATGATGAGGAGGCTCTTGGGCAGCTAAGCCAAAATGCACAATGAGGTCTAAAGGTCCAACATTTTTCACTTTGATATGATTGATACATTCCATAAGTGTTGCCTTTCTTAATCAACTTACAATGGATTTCCTTATGAAAGAAAAAGTTGCATGATTTGGACCTTAGCGTTTTACTTTTGTTTGGGTATAAACAAACTTCTAAGTTAGGGAGAGTTGTTAGGTGTGAAAATTACATTAATTGGTAAGGTTAATTTAATACCTATTGATTCTAAATACAAACTTTATGCATTCATGCTTATAAATTTGATGAATTATTGCACTAATCCTATGAATTAAGTTTTCATGATATTTTAGGACTTAAAGGCGCAAAAATGAGCAAGGATTAATGTCAAGAGGTAAAAAATCAACTAAGGACGTATTCAGCTGACCTACGCCCAGCATAGGAGCCGAGCCAAGCATAGTTGTGCTTAGAGAAGAAGATGCGCCAAGTGCACCTTGGTTAGGGGAAAAGTTGAGCCAGGCGAAGAGATGCACTCAACGAAAATAAAAGAAATATCAAATTGTTAAAATGGGATCAAAAAAGCTAAGAAAGGAGAATGGTTGGAGGAGTTGATGTAAGCTCATGGAGTAGGTATCTCTTCTATCTGGGTTGTGTTTTCTTCGCTATTCTTGCTTTTGTTTTGAATGTTGCACTCATGACGAAATTTTGGTTCTATAGCCAAAATTAGAAAATCATCTTTTTAGTATAATTCTAGACGTAGTTATATGCTTAATTATCACATGTATGCATGTGTTAGTATAATTAATAGATATAGATTCATATGAATATTAAATAACTCTTAAACTTGTCAACATAGACTACAAAACATATAGCTATTTTAATAAACAACTAATATGATCAAGATATTGGTGATTAGTACAATTAAGGTATTGCACTTAACTCAACTTCACATGCATAGACTACTAGATATAGAGGTATGTTATGTGGGTCATAATTCTTCATCTTTTGTGTGAAGTTGAAAGACATAGAGTCATAAGTCACTAAATTGAGTAAGACATTAGTTTTTAGTGATTTTAAGGTCCCTTGTTGTGTAAGAGTCATTCCTAATTATTTTGTATTCAATTCTAGTGTATGTGGATAGTGAATAGTGGGAATCAGTCTCACATCTAAAGTCAAACAATTCTATATTCTCGTTAATTTACATTTAGTTCATATACACCAATAGAAAAACCCTTTGAAGATCCACTAAGAATAGTATTTTATTTATTGAAAGGCTAGAACTCAATGAATATGACAACATATTTACCTATTCTTGTTTGTGACATAGTTTAATTATTTCTATACCAATTTGTGAAAAGCACAATGCTGTGTATGCTAATTTCTACCAGACAACCATCTTTCTTCGTGCCAATGTTTTGATTGGAAGGAGGTAAATGCACACAAACTACTTAGTAACTCATAAATGAAAAGTCTGCAGAACAAAGGTCAGTTTGACAATAATACTCTTTTAATCAAACAAAATAAGACACTAGACAAGCTCATTAATAGAAACTTAATGTTGTTATTCAATTCATTGATCACATTAAAATGTAATTATAAGGAAGAAGTCATATAATGTATATGACAAGATATGTGCAAATAATTCACATGGTATACACAACACATAATACTCAACAAACATTAATTTTAAATTTTTGGATAAAGAAATTAATTTGTAAGTAGTACTCTTATTACAACAATGAAATATTAACAACAAGTTTTGTCAAACATATTATCATTACAAATATGTTATTATTTGATCAAATCGTGTTTTCGGTCCTTTGGGCATATCGTATTTCACATAAATAATCTTTATGTGAAATTATCATAACTAATTTAAAACAAAAAAAACCATGACAAATAAAACAATTTGAATATATATATTTCACAATAAAAATATTCCAAAAATATTCAACCAAATATATAACAAACAAACACTGTGTAAAAATTCTAAATTTGCATTTTGATATTCATGATAAATCAACATAACCTATAAATTCCAAACTATACAAGTTCTTAACATGTATATCTCAGAAATATGGTCAAGCCATCACAACAAAACCAAATTTTAATAACTATGTATCTACTATCTATATAAGAAAAGAAGGGCTATTGAAAATACTAAAGTAGACACTCTATATTTGTGACATATGTACAAAGCAAATTATTTTTGTCAATTTGAAGGATTGTTGTAATTATAAAATTAGACACTATTCATTTGTGATAAGTGTACAAAGTAAAGGGTTTTTTGTAAAATTGATGGATTGTTCAAATTCCTAAAGTAGACATTCTTCCTTTGGATATATTTGACAAATGACTTTCAGATTCTGAAAAGTAGTCTTCTTCTTCACATTCTCTCTACTCAAATTATATACTATTTCACATTATTTCCAAATCTTCTTCAACAAATCTTCTTCCTCAATCTAAATCAACTCAAAGGTATCATTTTCTATTCTTTTCATTTTTTACTTCTTCCTTTTCAAATTTAAAGCAACTAAGAAATATGATATTCTGGTCTTTTCATTTTTACTTCATCATTCTCATAACTATTTTTTTCCAATTTTTGTTCCACAAATCTATCATCTTCACCAACTCAAGTATGATTTTACTTTTTTATTTTATTTTTACTTCATCATTCTCATAACTAAATTTGTACATTCTATTGGTAAATATCAATATATTGGTACTTACTGCTTAGTAGTATATGTAATGGTTGTAAGAATGTATTTGTCTTAACTACGTTTCTCATAACTAATTCTCATTTTTTTTTTTTCAATTTCTGTTAAACAAATTTATGATCTTAAATTGTCAAACCAACTCAGAGGTATGATTTTATGTCCTTCTCATTTTTTTTGTAGATATAATTGGTTTATTATATCAGTTTATACATGTACATTATTTTACTCACACAATATTATTTATCCCTAGAGTTAAAAAATTTAAACTTCTTCAACTTTTCACTCACTTACACCAACAAGGTATCACTAGATAATATTTTTTTGCCTTCTATAAAAAACTTCATTTTCCTCACATGATGTTTGTTAAAATATTTTTCCCTATGTGGATATTTTTCTAAAGCATAAAATACGAATTGGTGATGTTCTTTGTTTCGCCATTTGCAGAAAAGAAACCTCACATACTCAAATACAACGATTAACTTCATTTTCCTCACATACGTTTGTTAAAATATTTTTCCCCGTGTAGATATTTTTCTAAAGTAGAAAATACGAATTGGTGATGTTCTTTGTTTCGCCATTTGCAGAAGAGAAATCTCACATACTCGAATACAATGATTAGAGGTTACATTCACTATCTGAGTACGAATAGTGTCTTTAATTTTATTATGTGTTTGTCCTTTTTCATTCAAAGTTAAAATTTTTAGTATTAGAATGTGTCAACTTTATATTGGTAAGAATAATCTTTAATCTTTTTTCTTCTCATCATAAATAATTTGTCATGTTTAATTGTTGAACATGTATATTCTGTCTAAATATTAAAGCAATTTGATTTGATTGTGATAATCAATTCGTTTGATTTATATTTTGATTAGATTATTTATGATTCCCTAATTTTAAGCAATCATAATTATGGATATAAATTTGCAGAATTGTATATAATAAATTTGTAGAATATATTTATATCTAATTCCATTTATTCTATTTTGTTTGAATTTATGGATGAGTTACAAAAATAGAATATAAATTTGTAGAATTATAACTAATAAATTTGCGGAATATTAATTGAGTAATACTCACCCATTAATGTTTTACATCATTTCCAATAATTTGTTTAGATTCAAAAAAGTTCAAAAAATTTCAATCAGTTACAAAAATAACATTATACACAATTAATCAATTGATAATTGCACTTTAGAATCTGAAATTATTAGGCATGATTGCCTTTGAATGCCTTTTATTCCGTTACCGAAAAATTAAACAATGGTTCCCCACAATTAATTTTGTGATTTGATTTTTGATTGTGCTTTTGGATTGAATTTCTCTTTAATCTTTAATAGGATGTAACAATCAAAATATTAAAGCAATTTGATTTGGTTGTGAAAATCAATTGATTTATATTTTGATTAAATTATTTATGATTCTCTAATTTTAAGCAATGCTCATTATGAATATAAATTTGCAGAATTATAAATAATAAATTTATGGAATGTTAATATTTAATTCAATTTATATTCTATTTTGTTTGAATTTATGGACGAGTTAAAAAAATGGAATTTAAATTTTTCGAATTATAATTAATAAATTTATGGAATATAAATTGACTAATATTTATTAAGCTATAATTTGTCTTGATTCATTGAATACCATAACATGTGTAATTAATTGAGCATATTACACATTTACTTTAAAATTGGAAACTTAATGCACAACTATAATTATATTGATGAAGAAATAATTAAATAATTCTATTTTTAATGGCATAAAAAATAGAAAAAAATCAATTTTTTAGAGGAGTTACAAAACTGACATTATACACGATTAATCAATCAAGTTAAACGATAAGATATATTAAGATGGTGATATAACACATTAATTCCATAATGTATGTGATTTATTGAGCATATTACACAATTACTTTAACAATGGAAACTTAATACATAAAATTGTATTTACTAAAGAGATATTTAAATAATTCTATTTTTTATGTCGTAAAGAACTATAATAGTTTAGATTTTTTGGTCAAGATAAAAAAATAGAATTATTGACAATTAATAATTAAATTAAATTGTTAAATATAATAATTAATTTTATACTCATCAAATAAATAAATGTATACGATTAGTTGGCAAGCAATTTGTACAATTATGATTTGTATATAGGGGATGAATCATAATACATCATTGACTATTATAGGACAATAATTGTAAATTTGTTTCTCCTTAATCAATATCTATACCTATATCTTTATTTCCTACATTGTTGAATTTTCAAATTCTATCTTATTTTTTAGTTGAATTAATTTTGACAATTTTATTTTTAGAAACCGTTGAAAAATCTATTACACGGGTTTCCTATAATGCATAAGGATGAAATTATAAAATTTTAAAAAGATGAGAATGACTATGTAAAAATATAAGGGATATGCTTACCTATGCAATGCGTAAAAAATAAGGCATAATATTGACTAAAATTATTGATATTAAAATTAATTTTAATCATTATTTATGATTATAGGAATTCAGAATATTAAAACATCAAATCCATATTATAAAAAAATAATCAACCTCAATCTAAAATGAAGATAATAATATTCTTATTTGTATTAAAATTACTGAAAAATAATATCTTTGATTTGATTTAATTGTATTCTATTAAAAATAATCATAGGATATAAAACGTTATATGCATTATAACACATATTTTATTTATATTTTATTTAAATTATTTATGATTCCTTATTTTAGGTAATGTTCATTATAAATGTATTTTATTTACAGTTTAGTGTTTGACTCTAATATTACAATATAATGTTATTATAGAAATATTAAAATAGTAACAGTAGGAATCATAACATATTGTTTGTAGTTATTTTAGAGTCAAATAATAATAATATGTATTTTTATATTAATCTTATTTTAGAATCAAATCATAATGAAATTATAAATTTATTGATGATTTTTTTTAATAAATAGGATACTACTAACTATATCATGTTATATCTAAAGCTCATCAACTACTTTGATATTGGACAATTGTAACCATCTCGACTACATTAAATCATTATCATATTAAGGAGAATAAATCACCTTCCAAGTTTCCATTAACAATGTAACAACGAAATCATTAGATTTTAGGTCATTAAATAACCACGTAAAGTTATTCAATAGTATTTGGAACTAAAATGGAACTCGCGAAGAAAGAAAACAAGTAGGAGACATAGACTTAAGATATTGGTGTTTGAAAGCGCTATTTTAATAGTTTTAAGATCATATAAGATTTTTCAGACATAATAACTTCCTTTAATTATTTTCAAAAGGACTGTAATGCATAATGTAAAATAAGTTTATTCACACAAAATAACTTCCTTCAAGTACTTTTCCAAATTCAATGCACTTCTCTCCACAAAGTTAATTGACCCATATAAAATTTTGTATATATAAGGATATATAACGTGAAAGCATAATCATGTCAATATAAAATGAATTATGACACTTATGAAGCACAGACAGTATCCCCACGTACCAATGGCAAAGTCGTGATTCTAAGGAAAAACAAATTGCCAACGTTGTGATGAAGAAGAAAAATGCAATTCGTCAAGACATTTGAGTC
Source organism: Lupinus angustifolius (assembly GCF_001865875.1). NCBI lineage: Eukaryota > Viridiplantae > Streptophyta > Magnoliopsida > Fabales > Fabaceae > Lupinus > Lupinus angustifolius. The sequence continues at coordinate 2,744,977 of NC_032020.1, forward strand.
CCTTAAGCCAATGGTCATATAGATACTAAACATTCATAATCAATAAAATTAGTACGTGGATAAAAATAATCCTAAATTCATAAAATATTAAAATCCTCAAATTCATTATTAATGCTTCTCCCAAATCATAAATCTTAATTGGAAAATTATGAAAATCTTAACCTGATAGAAGAAGCGGAAAACGATACTAAATTCATAATTAGGATACATAGAAAATTGGGAGAATATACTTTTCATGAAGAATTATAAAATTCAGAATATTTGCTTTAATATCATTTATTTTAAACATTTCAATTGGAGAATTATCAATTTAGTAAAGTTTTTCAATTTCATGATTCTCACTTAATTAAAATAATGTATATATACACATATATTTAATATGTATACACTAATAGTGTAAGTATTTTTTAGTTTCTCATCAAATTATCTATTATTCATATGTTAATCATCATTGACTATTGACTCTGAAACAAAAATAATACAAATCAATTGTATATGATGTACTGATAATTTAAAAACTCTACACTGGCAGTTAAACTATATATATATAACTATAAATGAGGGGATCAGTTTATACCCCTTACAGCAATTAGGCTAAATATCATTCCTCTATTCTTTTTAAATCCAACGGTCTATATATACCTCTCTCATCACCCTTTCATTTACCCCCTTTTAATTTTTATCTCCTAATCATATTTGCTCTACTACTCTCATCACCGTGAAAAATTGCTAAATCCAATCTATCATTCCTAAATCTTTTCTATTCCTTCCTAAATCTTTTCTATTCCTCCATTGTCAAACCTTGGTGTGGCTTAGATGCCAAACCGCCACACCTATACGCACAAAGAGAACCACACCACTAATAACCCTAATTGACTAGACCCTAACATTGGTGGTTATTTAATTAGTTTTTTTTTTGGAATAAGGGTATTGCTATTTTGCTATTAAGGTTGATGTGCTTCATATTTTCTTTTTCATTTTTCATCACAAGTAGCTAGAATTATTATGCAAGAAATAATGTTGGGTCGTTGCATTTTAAGAAGTGATTGAAGCTATATGAAGCACAATTCCCAAATTGCTAAATCCAATCTATCATTCCCAACTTTTTTTCCTCTATTGTCAAACCTAAAACAACCTATCATTCTAAATCCAACCCATTCCTCCATTGATAGTGCGGGTTGAATAGCATTCTCAAATCCACTCTTCTTCATTCTAAATTGGAGAAGACTCATTGCCATTGTCATCATCGTGAAAAATGAATATGGAGAGTGACCTCATTTCAAATAATAATCAGGTAACTCATTCTGATTTACCTAATATGATACAATCTTTTACTATTGGGGAACTCAATATTAATCCTCATATTAAAATAAAATTTGATTCTCTACAATAAGGAATAAGTGGAGAATCTCGATAACAAGGAATTATTCGAGAATCACCTAGCATAAAGGAACAGACGCATGTGAAAACATTGGGTCACACACTAAGCATAGCATGAAGGCATCCTTATAAATAAGACCTCCTTCCACATATGGAAAGGTACATTATTCATTCTATACCCTTTTCTCAATGATTTTACCCCAACCCCACAATTACACATATAAACCTAAACGACTGGCATGGGATTGGATGACTCTATACCCATTCCAAGACCAATGAATTTATTAATGGATAAGAAAACCTTTTTTTAAGTAGACTATGGATCGAGTTTGGATCGTCGACCTAGTCTAGAATCTAATCCATAACACACTATAACTCTAGTGCTATATGGTTAGAACTATTGTAGGGAATTCAATGTAAAGTTTGATATATGGTTTCATATCTAGAGTTTGCTGTATGTAAAAGAGTTTAAAATCTACGCACCATCGATATAATATTTTTACAATGTTAGTCTATCATCTATTATTGATTTGTATTACTTTTGTTTGACAGTCAAGGATACTTACCATATAAATAGGAATAAATTGTTGATAGTGTAAAAAATACTTAGACTGACAATGTATAGATATTAAATCCAGCTTAAAAACTTCTTTCAAACAAGCAATTGTATGATGTTAGTATGATATATAATTTACATTCAAATATCAAGCACTCTATAAACAACCACATATATAAAATGATATAGATTTTGTTGTTTTTAACTAGAGATCGAAAGTTTTAGCTTAAATTAGCTATGTATGGGAGGATAGTTTGGATGAGTTATACCCCCAAAGCAACAAGGGCAATGCCAAGACCAATTCGTAGTATCAGATGTTTCCTCCTTTTATCCCTTCCTCCTAAAGAACTCTCATTTTTTGTTTTTCACTAATTGGTCACAAACCAATCCAATCCACTCTGCACTACAATATCATGGAATGAATTGAACCTTCTCATTGTCTCAGACAAAAAATACATCCATTTGATTTCCACAGCTCCGGTGCTATCAACCTTCTTTATGCTTCTTTTCCTCTCTCTGATAGCAACTCCACCTTCCTTTCTTGTTTTTTTAGGTTGGGCTTCTTATTACATTGAACTACCTGATTCCTATTATTATTATTATTCGAATAATTTAACTAACATATCATTGATAAGAGATATATTATATCGAGATATGTAGAAATGAAAAATAGTATTAAATAAGTACATAAGCATATAGTTTGACTTCATAATAATATTTTTTACAAAATCATTCAGAACTAAGCATATAAACTTAAAAATTATTAGGGATCAGAACTATGCTTTCTTTTTTATAAAAATGATTAAATTGTTAATACGTGAGAACTTGAGATAATATATAGTATTAATAATGAATTAAAATCTATACAAAATTATAGATAAAAACTGTAGTATAAGTTACAATAATTAAAGATATTTCTTTCAATTTTATGTGAGTCTAAAATATTTTCGCATTGAAATTTGAAACAACTACAATCTACATCACAACAATTACAATAATTATTATACCAACCACAAATTAAAGCATTCAATAAATATTATGGGATGAAAGTTTGGCTTAGTTATGTTTCAGAATGTTCGTTATTTTGTATTGGAACCTAAATTTTATCTAATCCAAATGGATGGTTTTAACCCTCTCCATCAATATTATTAAATTCGTATTACTTATCAAGTGGTATAGTAGTTCAACTGGTGGTTCAGTAATTAAACTGTATGTCGTTTAAACTGGACATACATATTTATATTTATATGCAAACATATAATAAAAAATTTCAAATAGGTAGATATTTAAATTTATAATTCATATTTATAATCTACTCTAAATTTACATAAACAAACAACCTTAAGTCTTTAACAAATTCAAAGTCTAAAGTGCAAAACATATATCAATCCAAAAGTATCACTTAACAAATGCAAAATATAAATAAATGACACAAGTTCACAATCAGTCTACAAAACATATAAATTTGGAGTTTTAACATTTAACATAGGGAGTCAAAGTTGTATCATATCGATGTTTCATTTCTTCATCATTTGAGCCTAAAGCTTGACCCATACTGCCTTCATCCAAGTTCACATTCTCCATATGGTTGAGTTGTGCATCATCATTTAAAATGTCATTTTTTATACAAGTTAGCAATTATTTATAATGAACATTCAATCACCAGAAAATAAAAAATAAAAAACATACCATTGTCATTAAGTGATGATTGGATGAAACTATTTGCAAGGTTATTTTGTAAAGCCTCAATTTCTTCAACAATTAGGAATGGTGGTGACTCCTTTAATATAAATTGAGAATGATCCTCAAGTATTTCTAAGTTTATTGGATCATAATTTTGATGTCTCATGTGGCTCCTATATTTATTGATTTAATCATATACAAATATAAATACATGCTACATATGAATATATAAATAAAGACAACTAAGATGATATTTTGAATAAAATGGTAATACCTTTATTGTAGCCTCAAGTTATAATGAACAAAAACAAGATCATGTTTTTGATGTTTTCAAACACACTCCAATTTCGCTCACAACCGGAAACACTACATGTTTGACTTAGAACACGAACTACCAACCTTTGCAAATTTGGTGTACGACATCCATAAGTTTTCCACCATTGGTCTAAACCATTTCATGAAATCTAACTCAATATACTGTTTAATACTAAACATTTAATTATTTAAGACAATTAATAATAAACATCAAAGACAATTATAAAAAATGAAACAGTAATTATACCTGGCATGACTTTACTCCGTTGACGTATCGCAAGCAGTCTTCCAAAATATAGCTCAACATCTTTACATATCTTCATCTCACTAGTTAGCTTATCTAGCAAATCAAAATCTCCATGAGCATGCTTCTCAAAATCATACAAAAGGCCGAATGTTGTGAACACATGTTTTTCAATTTCTTCAACATTGAAGAAACTTTGTGGGTTGAGCCAATATCCAGCATCATGAAGATTTCTTTTTTATTTTGTCATGTTTCTTTGAAATATCCTCTCCATCTCATGTCTAGATTTAAAGAATGATTGATAAAGAAAACCCATCACAAGCTTATCCTCACTGTCAACAATGCGTAACATGTGAACAAGTGGCTCAGTAATTTTAACAATGTTCGCATATTATTTCCAGAAGTTTGAATTCAGCACTTGTTCCACGCATTTTTTTGCATTAAAATCTTTGGAATAAGTTGATCTTTTCCATTCTCTTGATGTTACAAGAGCTCTAAGTGCATCCTTTTGGGCCAAGATACTTTGCAATACAATGAAGTTAGTAGAAAAATGAGTTGGAGCTGGACAATGTATTTCATTCCCATTAGAAACAACTAGGGATGGATCTAGGACCCAGGAGCAGTATGTGCAATAATGCTAAAACTTAAAAAAATAAGTATCATTATATATAAAAGGATAAAAATATTAATATCAAAATTAAAAAAATTAAATATAGTTAATTAAATAAATTACACAGTATGTATAAATTGATGTGAAGGTTGTTGAACAATTCTCGCTCAACATCACTCATGCATCTCTCATTCAATTACGCAACCAAATTCACAATCTGCATAGCTAAAAACTCTCTTTCTATGATTATTATGGCAACAACTAAAATCATTGGAAACAAAATAGAATACAATAGAAACAAAACATAATAAAAATAATAAAATTAAAAATTACAAAGATAGAAAGAGTGAATAGAAACAATGAAGCATACAAAGAATAAAGGGAATGAAACAACGTTTGAAGGAAATGAAAAAATATACTAAAATAAAAACAATGTGAAACATAACAAAAACAATGAAACAAAAGTAATAAAACAAACAAAAGAGCAAATAACTTTATTTGAAGGTAATAAATAAAAACAATAAAATTATAACAATGAAATGGAAACAGTTTTAAGACAATGAAAAAAATTAAATGTATAATAGTAACAATGAAATGGAAAACACTAAAGGGCTATATAAAAAACTAACCAATTAAGAAGTGAAATAATGTTTGAGAATAATAGTGCATCGTTTGAAGGTAAGGATTGGTCTATATGGAATAGAAACTCCCACATTCGCGTGTTATTAAAAGTTGCAACTTCTAATTTGTGTTGATCTTTCTTTTTCTAGGTAGTTTTTTTCTACCTTGGTAATATATATTTTTAAAAAATCATACGGTTGATAATTTATAATATTAAGATTAAAATAAAATATATATAACCTCTATGTGGCATCGTCACTGGATACAACAGATAACAATGATTATATAGGTACTTGATAATATTTGACACATGTGATACTGTGTCGATTACTTTCGGTAACTTTCCAATATCTTGAAACATCATATTAACACAATGAGGCGTATATAGAGACCAAAACATGTAGAGAACTCTTTCTCTATTAACCTACTAGCAACAACATAATTAGCAGCATTGTCTGTAACAATATGAATAATGTTCTCAAGACCAACATGCATCACTACCTTCTTGAAAATATTGAACAACAATTCTGTAGTTTTAGAAGTATGTGAAACATCAATAGACTTTCTGAAGACAGTTCCTTTAGGACAATAGACGAGAAAATTAATAAGAGTTTGTCTACTTCGATCCGTCCAACCATCTATCATAAGAGTGTATCCAGTTTTCTTCCAAATAGATCTATAGTCACTAACAAGTTTTTTCACGTATAAAACCCACTTGTTTAGCAAATTATGACGAACATGATAATAGTTGGGGCCTTTATAACCCGGACACATGCTACAAATGGCATCAATCATGAGATGATAATATGTTGAGTTAGTTGTATTAAACAACACTGAAGTATCAATCATCCAATTGGAGATGGGGAGGTCACACTTCTCAATCACTTCTTTAGTTTGCATTACGCTTTTTAAAGTGGGTTGAGCACCATGAGTTGTTCTGAGCATAAAGTAAGAGCCTATGTGACCGGAAAATTTACGTGGATAGTGTAGTCAAACTACACTATCACACGTTTAGTATATGTTTCAAAATATTTATGGGACAAGTGTAGATTGAATGGAAGTTGTGGATGATGTCCATGACTTTGGGGAAGTCGTGGACCAACAATACGAGATTCTTACACCGTGTCAGAGTTGATAGAAGTCGTGCACGAGGGCCACGACTTTCATGACAATCTCGTGGACGTACAACACGACTTTCATGGCAATGTCGTGGACGTACAACACGAAATCCAAGTCGTGTATATCATGCACGAGATCCAAACAACATATATAATCTTCTATCCCAGCTCAAATCACACCGAACGAAGAAAAGAAAAATTTAGGAAGTGTCATTATACAATGTAAGTAAAAATATTTTTCTGTTTTTAATTCCATTTTTTTGTAGATGGTCATTATTAGATATATTATTAGTGATTTTAGTGATGAAGATGATGATGTTCAGATTGCCACTAGTGAACCGGTTAGCATTACATATGCTACTCCTTCATCTTTTTTCGTTAACATTGATTATTACTATGGACAAGATTTTCCATATAGAAGTAGTGACATAAGTAATGATTTTGATAATGACCTGTTTGTTGGTATGCAATTTGATTCAAAGGAAGCAACAATAAGTGCTATAAAACGGTTTCATACTAGGAATTCTGTTGATTACCATGTGGATGAGTCTAGGCCACATAGCTATGTTGTAAAATGTAAATATTATGGTGTTGGGTGTGAATGGAGAATTCGGACATCGAAAAATGTGAAGCGTGATATTTGTGAGATTAGAACAATTAGTGGAAGACACACTTGTGTATCCACTAATATTTCTCAAGATCACACAAAACTGAACTCATTATTCATCGCAAAATGTATTATTCAATTAGTATCCGAAGATCTTGATATACCAATTAAAACATTAGTGAAAGAGGTAGTGACTCGTTTTGGTTATACAGTGACATATAGGAAGGTTTAGACTGCTAAACAAAAAGCAATGTCCCAAATTTATGGTGGTTAGGAGGGATCGTACAAGAAGTTACCTGCTGGGTTGAATGCTGTCAAATATTATGCACCAGATATAATTGTAAGATATTCAACATCTAACCATGAAGGATATAATATTTTAATTCTTGATATACCATGAAGGACATAATATTTTAATATTTGAAAACCAATCCTTCAAGTGGATGGCACATTCTTGACTAGAAAATATACTGGAATATTGCTAATAGCTAGTTCACAAGATTACTATAGATGTATATTCTCAGTAGCATTTGCCATCATGGAAGAAGAGACCAAAGAAGGATGGGTATGGTTTTTCTACAATCTTCGTAAATATATTACCCACAATCGAACATTTGTATAATATCAGATATGGGTACATATTTATTGGGTGCACTTCGTACTAAGCTCCCACAATTTTGTAATGCACAATTTATATATTGCATCCGTCATGTTGCTAGCAATTTCAACAAGGAGCTCCGAGATAATGATATGAAAGAAAAAGTCATCGAAATGATTATGTATTGAAATTTATGTGATTTATGTTAAATTATTCATTTTTGTGATTTATGTTAATATTGGTAAACTTGTTGTAAGGTATGAGTTGATCCAACCTTGATTTGAGTGAATGCTTGTTATATTGTGTCAAAAAAAATCCGAGGACAACAGCTTGGTTAGACAATATCCCAAAATAAAAATGGACACAATCATATAATTATGGGAGATGGTACGACCATATGACGAAGAACTTGGCAGAATGTGTTAACGCCGTTCTGAAAGGAGCCAGTGAAACACAATGAAAATTCGATATATTTTATTAATTAATTATTTTTAACCTGGAAATTTATCGGTATTAAATTAGGCTAAACCATAGTTGAGTGTTAGTCTTGTTTTGTGATTTCCTACTTTGTGGTAAATATCCGTAATTTTCTGTGACGGGAAGTTTTTGGACTGCTGTCGGGCCCAAATTTGCCCGAATTCGACCCAAAAACGGATTTTGAGTTCTATAGCAAGGAATCGAATTCTGATTGCACCATTGGCTTTAAAATATTATTTCAGGTCAGGATAGACATCAAGTTTGTCCAAAACACACTTCTAAATATTTTTCACTCTGAATTCGACACTCTAAAATTCTAACCGTAATTGAAAGATTTTATATCCAGTCGAGTATTAACCGACAATACTCGGGCATGGTCTCATTGCAAATGTTTCACCAAATACGTCATTTCACTTTCACGAGTGAAACTTGCGTGACAAGCAAGCGAGAACACTCAGCTTTTACGCAAATACCCATAAACTCTTCATTATCTGTTACGCCGTTATTATTTGAAAACCCTTGGCTTACCCCCCCTAACTCAGATTTATTCACCTTAAAAGAGTCATCAAACCTAGAGAAACCCTTGGGTTGCCCCCTCTTAATCTGAATTACTCTACTTAAAGAGCCCATTCAAGGTAGAAAATTTTAGGCTCTTCATTTCATTCTTCTTCTTCTACATTTGGCTCTCAAGAAATTCAAGGTAAACCTCATCTCTTTTGTTCTTAATCTCTTAGAAATCTAACCGTTAGTTGCTTAGGAAATTTTAGTATCAGGATCATACGCATGTTACAAACGTTTTTTCAACTGTCAAAATTTTCTATTAATCTTCCTAACTCTTGTTTTATCCAATAAATCAAAAATTCTGTTTTTGTAAATCTAGAAATTGTTGTTTTGAAACCATGAAATCTTGTTGTTCATGGGGCTGTTTTAGTGTGTGAAAATATGCATGTTATTTATGATGATGAAAGATGATGATTTTGAAATCAAAGAATATTTTAAATCGAAATGTTGTTTTGATCATGAGATCAATCCTTGTAAAAAGGTATTGAAATGATCATGAACCAATAGAAATCGGGAGCGAGACTTTCGAGGATAAATGATAGTTCATGAATATGAATCTTGGACCAGATAGATGAAAGTCTCGGATGTTCTTAGAATGGATTAAAAGGATGTCTTTAGCTTAGAGTTAGTAGGAAAGATTTAACTCACGAATCGTTGATTTGGTTTTCATGTTTAGTTTCAAGGCGTTTGAAGTCGGACAACCTATGCATTCACGAAAGGGAAATCAACCGCACTGCAACACAAGGTGAGAGAGAACACATTGTGACATAGTGATGTCCAAATATGACATCGAGATCTCCCAACTACCTCAAAAGTTGGGAGTTATTTCTATTTTTGTTAGAAACCCGTACATAACCAAATGATTTTCGTGTCTGGATTAAGTACGGATGTTTCCTTAGGTTGTATGCCCCTAGGATAGTATAAAATATAAAGTCTTGTGGTTGTTATCCATGAAGGAATACCACTCGAGAAACTAACACGCGTAGGGATCGAAAACAATAGTGGTATTCGATTCGGAGGCCAAAAAGGTTGAGAAAGTGGCCCTGACCACTGGTGCAGCCACACTTGGGCGAGCTAGCCACGCCCGCACGAGCCATACACGCCTGGCCATTGGCCCAGCCACGCCTGGGCGACCCAACCACGCCTGGGCGACCCAGCCACGCCTGGGCAACCCAACCTCGCTTGGGTGAGTGCCATGCAACATGCGTGGCTTGTTCTGGGCGGTTTTGGCGCCCACGCGATAGTCCCTCGCCTGGGCGAGACCTAGAGAGTGATTTTGACCTGTTTTTGGTGGATTTTTAGCATAAGATCGGGTCCCACAAGAATAATTAAAATATTTAATCAGCTAACTTTAGTTAGTATGCATACTCATTATGAATAAAGAAGTAGTGGAGAGGAAATTTATGGGAGATGAACGAGCCCCGCGATGTTGAGAGGGACGATGATGGTTGTGATTCGTCAACAGTCTTGAGGGAGAGTCTAGGTGAGACGAGTCCCCTGTATTCCTGGATGAGGTATTCTGTTGGATCAGACAGTTCTCACAGTGCAAACTAGACGATCTCTGACAACCCCTCTTTGGAGTCAGATCAATGAGAGGGATGCCCAGAAAGTGTTTGATACGACACCATTATGAAATAGACAATTTTTCGGAACCGATCGATCATATATCCTTGTGAGAAATTTATTTTTGGTGTGTTCAAATCAGCTTGTTATGAGACGTGTACTCTTGGTTATTTCCGAATAGTATATTGGGAGGATATTGGTGTAAGGATGAATGAAATAAGCATATTATGCATGCATTGAGAGTGTGAATATTGATCCTCTAGATTTGAGTTATAACATCATTTCATCATTGTGCATTATGTCTGTGATCTATATTGTGTATATCATGTGTGTATGTCTGGATGTGATATTCTGTGTAATTCCACGCCGTCGATAAATTATATTCATTAGATGGCTTACTCTCTCTCATCTTTTCTTTTCGTTCTGCTTGTCTTCGGTTCATGTTCTCGTTTAAATGGACCGTACAGCGAGGATTCGGAGCTACCGATTCTCGATGTTCTAGGAGGGGACATGGAGTAGTGATTGACATAGATACACCTACAGAGGCCCTCATGCCTTAGAGCTGGAGATGGTTTGTGATGGCTCTACGATGCGCTTCCCTTCACAACATGCAGACTTGGAGGCTTTTTCACCTTACCTGCTCGGATATTTGCACCTACTGCACCATCCATTCAATATGTGACTCCTCACGGACCCACTGATGTTGGACCATCTACTAGGAGATGGAGTAGAGACAATGTGCCTGATTCCCCACTAGGGAAGAGAGCTACTATACGGATGTTGTCTGATCTTCAAGAAGATGTGGGAGTAGGAAGAAAGTCACAGGGTTTGTCCAACAACCGAGAAAAGGAGCTGGAAGCCGAAGAGGAAGACTGTGTAGAGTTGGTCTGTATAGAAGACTCCATTGAGGTGGTCGACCTCTCTTCTGATTCTAAGACGGAGGAGGATCCCGGCGAGTGTCCTAGTACACCCGCTAACCCCAGAGCTAGTCATTAGTGGTCATTTCCATTTCTAGTTGCCCTTGAGGCGGACATCTGTGTAGGGTATTTTGGTTGTTTTGAATAAAAAAGACTATTGTATATATTTTTAGTTTGGACTAGGATGTATTCCGCTTTGCTTTTGCATAAATTTTTTCAGTCAATTTCAATAAAGGATCATTCCACAAACTATTGTTGGCTTTTCCGCATTTTTTTAATATGATGTCTCGAAAGAAATTAAATGTAAATGAAGAGTTTTACATTACAAAAAAAAAAGTTACCCATTTTTGGGCAATATTATGGGAATAATTTTTGGGACGTTACAGCAAGAGCCTTGCCTATTACAACCCTTATTAGAGCCACATATCATAGGCTGAATTCATGGTTTCTACACAATATAAATGAAGCAAGTAACATGATAAGGACATGTCATGTATATTGCATAGAATTGACTAAGGCGATCAATGAAAAACCAAAAAGCTACATGTCAAGTAGAATGTAGTTTTTCACGCGAATCAGGAGTCTTAGAGGTAGAGGTTGCTGGTACTAGTGGGAGTCGACACTCAAGGGTATACATAGTGAGACTAATCAAAAATTGGTGCGATTGTGGGGAATTTCAATCACTTAGATTGTCATGCTCACATGTTGTTGCTACATGTGCATCGTTAAACTTAGATTATAGGGAATTTATCTCACCAATTTATCGGTTAGAGAACTTATTGAAGGTTTATGGACATGAGTTTCAACCCAATGGAAACGAAGAATAATCACCTCCTTATTCAGGTCCAACCTTCATTCCTAATCCGCTTATGCGTAGGAACCATGACGGAACAACATAAACCACACGCATAGATAATGAGATGGGTGGTGTATGACTGAAGGACAAAATAAGAAGAAATGTCTATTCAAAAGTACAAAAGTCGGTCAAAGTTGAAGGCAAACCTAAATTATGTAATGTTAGAACTTGTGTAATATATTGAAATTCTAATTATGTAACATTAACTTGTGTAATATATTGAAATTCTAAGTACTCTTACATTCAAATTATGTAACACTAGCTTGTGTAAATAACCTAACCCTAATTATAAACCCTCACCCTAATTAAAAACAATAAACCCTAATTACATTCCCCAAAACCTAATTAAATACAATAAATTTTACTTAAATACAATGAACCCTACTTATATATACTAATTAAATATAACCTACACACCAATAAATCCTACCAAACACTTCAATTCTATCAATAAATACAAACATTTCAATTCCCACAAGAAATTTTTGGTTTTTCATTTACCAAGGCGGAAGTCGTGGACTTGATCCAAGAGATTGGTGCATAATAAATGAAACTCGTCGTCATCATCCACGAGTTCAAAGCAGGCCTTTTACTGATTTTTTGAACCGTAAAGTGGTGACATAAATGTCCCATTGCAAATGAAACGTCTTCAATAGAACTCGTACACCACATCCACGACTTCAACTAAAGTCATACACCGCATCCACGAGTTTGGCCCAGGCTAAGGCATGACCTAGGGAATCAAACAGGGCTAGGGCACAACTTCCACTACATGTTTTGAAGTCGTGGACCCCATACACGACTACAGTTGACTATAAATACGTAGGCCCTCTCCCCTTAATTGTCACAAGAATTGAATTCCCTAATCCTCTCATCCGAAATTCTTCCAAATCCTTCCCGATTTCCCGATTTATTTACTCCAAAAAATGGAACATGTTGGTCCAGGTCCTATTAACCCTACCCTACTCACCCTTAAAAAAAACAGGTCTCCACCAACATATGGAATGGTGGAGAGGTTATGTTTTATGCAATATACAATTTTTGGCAACATTTACCATCAGAACTGGTGTTACAAGTTATTCGTAACACGCGTTTGGACATATTCTAGATATTGGAGCATCTGATATTAAAAACTACCTCATTACCGTATTAGTTGAGAGATGGAGGCCAGAGACTCATACTTTCCATCTACCTATTGGGAAGTGCATTGTTACACTAGAAGACGTCGCATACTAGCTTGGGCTACCTATTAATGGAGTTGTTGTTACTAGTACGACGAGCATAAATTAGGACATGGTTTGTCTAAACTTGTTGGGTGTTATCCCAACCGTTAAATAGATTATAGGCCAAAGGATCCAAATTCGTTAGCTAGACTCCACATTTGAAGTGCTCCCGGTAGGTCCTGATGATGTTATTATTGAATAACATGCAAGAGCCTTCATAATGCGCATGATTGGAGGGTTATTCATGTCAGATACATTAGGGTCACGAGTCCACCTAATGTATCTCCCTTTGATGGAGGACTTATCACAAACATACCAATACAGTTGGGGTTCATATGTATTGGCATGTCTATATCGAGGATTGATAGTTTTGAAGCAATGGGTGACTACTCCTTCTCTCACTTCGCATCTTCTTCACAATATCAAGGAATACCATCAATGTTTGGCACAACTTCAAATACTCCATTATTGGCATTCAACTCTCAACAATATTATCAACCGACAATGCCTTCACAACCTGACGAAGATGATCAAGATGATTGCGACGAAGATGAGGACGACCTACAACTGGTTAGAGGTGGAAGCGGACAAGCAACACAATATCAACCACCACAACAATAACTAAGAGTTCAACCACCTCGAAGGAGGAAGACACCTGGATGTGGAACATCATCTCATAGACGCCATTAGGAATTTGTATTCTTGTTCTTTTGTTTTTTAAATGTAATCATTTTCCAATTCGTACTACAATTATCAATTTTATTTCCATAATTTAGTCTTATTATTTTACTTATTTATTTAAATTTTAAACAACTGAAATAATAAATCTTAAATAAAATAAAATCTTTAACTAAACTTCCTAAAACTAACACTAATAAAATTATCAAATTCAATTTAATCTTACTATTTTAATTTAAACATATATTTTTATACACTAAAAATTATAAATCTTAACTTATTTTAAAAACTCATACTATACTCAATAAAATTAACCCATAAAACAATAAATAACCCTACAATATCCGTCTAAAACGAATATTTTACATTTACCATGTCTCATCCAAAGTTGTGTTTCAGGTACACGATTATGGAAGTCATGCATACGGTCCACGGCTTCACTTGAGGAGAGAGCATATGTCAGTATCTCGTGTCCATGATGCACGAGATTAGAGAGATCCCGTATTGTTGGTCCACGATTTCCCCAAAGTCGTGGATATCATTCACGAATTCCATTAAAACTACGCTAGTTCCATCAATATTTTGAACATATACTAAACATGTGATAGTGTAGTTTGACTACACAATCCACATAAATTTTCCCTATGTGACCTTTCCCTTTTTGAGATGTAGATGCGTGAGGTGCTTTAGTCGGTTCAGTATGCAATAAATCATTAACTTTATCACAAAGATTGCCATCCTCATATTCCTCTTCTACCTTCCTTCTTTTACTCTTCATTTCATCAATTGATTTCTGGATTTGGTGTTGAATATCTACTAGTACTTTCTTGCACTTTTCAACTTGTCCTTTTACTCCTGTCAAATGAGCCTTAAACCAAGTGATGTCACCCATTTGATTTGTTTCATGCAAAAAAGGTATAATAGAACCGTTCTTCCATTATCAGCAACAACTTGTTTGCAATGTGTCCAAGCTGGATTTGATTTACCTCTATATCTGCTTGTAGAAGTATTTTTTGTTGATGTTTCTTGTGATGTTGGTAATTCATGTTCATTTTATTCCATCTATTTCTACAACATAAGCTATTAAGAACAATTAAAAACAATTCCATTATTGATGGATATTGCCCACTTACAAGGAATAAAAACAATGTTATTTCTTACAATATAAGCAATTAAGAACAATGTTATTTGTATCAACTTTAAAAAGCAATTTGTTAAACCATAATATCTCATCGTGAATATCATCTTGATATCTAAGTATGTAACATTCATCCAATAAGTAAAACACTATATATCACAATGTCAAAAGACTGCAACTTCACTTATATCTATATCTTGTGCCAAAGGACCTACAAAGTTATGCTATAAGATGTGAGGACCTACCAATCATTTGGTATTTTCCTCTAGTAGAAATAAAGAAAAGCTTTTATAACCACTAAGTGGTAACAACTACACACATAGTTATCAAACATCAAGCTACCAAGCATATGCAATCGCACCAAGCATAGTCCTTCTCATATATATGCAATCAGATTAAAATGGACTTGAAAATCAATGGAATATTTAATAACATCATCATGGTTTAAATTCTCTTATCCAAACAAAGGAAGCTACTATTTTGTTCCTTTTGCTTAGATTTGCCTTCGGGTTAGTGTCTTTGTTACTGAAATATAGGGCAAGCCTTAAGGGTGGGTCATGTTAAATAAAGAAAACTTTGATTGACGGAACATGGTGTTCATGAAGATATAAAAAAGCAAATGCACAAGTAAGAAAACAGTCCATCTTAGTGAGTAGTGAGTAGTGACTAGTGAGAGCATAAGTAAGAAAGTAGTTCATTGTAGTGAGTAGTAAGCGCATATTCTTTAAAATCAGTCGCAAAATACATGTAACATACACTCTTAACATTGTATTACTCCACTCAACTTAAAATATATGAAATCAAAGTCAAGTAGTTTTTAGTATGTAAATAGTCTTTACCTATGTAAAATTACATCTCTTGTTTTCTTAATTTACCATCAATTGGTAAAAAATATATGATATGTTGGACAATGTCACAAGAAGCATATCTAATGTTGCTTCTACTGTCGCTTCTTTACTTTGTGCCAACAATTTCATATGGCAAGTGGATAACGGAAAAAACCCAATCAATTAAGAGGGAAAAAGAAAGGTGGGTATAGTTTGATAAAATTGGATTATAATGTATAGACCTTAGTACCTTACAAAGTTACAACTAGAGATATTATAGTCATGAATTAAGGTTAGTGCTGCTTACTAACCCACCACTTCAAGTGCCAAGCTTATCCACTTGGTTGCAGAAAGATATACAAAAATATCCAATTATCATTACAATAGTTAGATATTAGATGCACTAGTTAGATATAAAGATTGGAAGGCATTAAAATATTAGATGATACCATTACAATATTACACACACTCTCTCTGCTTTGAAGTATCTTCATTGCATAAGGTAATGGTGGATGATTGAAGATGCTATGTTATGGTATTACCTAAATTAGTAAATTAGGTTTTTCTCCCTTAATGAGTAAGAGTGCAGTATTACCTCAAAACCTGCTGATCTGGAAATGGAAGAAGAGAATCACAAAACCGGTGGAAGGGAATGAAAAGGAATGAACAGAACTAGTGGAAGGGATTGGAATCGAGATGATGCACGTGTGGAAGGGACTAGACGGAGATGAAGCACCAGTGGAAGCCTCGATCTGGAAAAGAAGTGAAGAAAGTGTGAACCGTGTAGATGATTGACCTTGAACAATTGAAGGAGAAAATTAAAGGTGGGTTGAAGAAGGGTTGATGAAGTGTGTAGATGATGGAGATGAATCATGTATGAAAATTGAGAAGTTAAAACTTAAAACTTAAAACCCTCTTCCCTTAAACTACGTCATATAAGGGCCTTTATAATATATATAGATATATATATATATATATATATATATAATATTTAAATAAAAATAAATTTATAAATAAGTGAGAAACCTTGAATTGATATCATAATACTAGTGTATAGTCCATACACTTAAGCTATTTTTATAAGTACTTGTAATATTTATACTTGTACTCATGAGTATTTTTGTTAATCTTAACTCTTTTGCCTTTATACTTCATTTGAATGTGTGAGAAATTGGTTTATATGCATACCCATTATACGATGTAGATGAGTGATTCAT
>NC_032020.1:2762265-2789029 GCF_001865875.1 Lupinus angustifolius
TATATATATATATATATATATATATATATATAAATCATCCGTTTAGTCAAATTTTGATCGGTTCATCGGTTTTGACGAAATTCGGCTAATTTTCACCAGTTTTGACACTTGTTTGATACAACAATCATTCCATACCTATTAGAGATCTGAGTCACCAGTTTTTCGATCGAACCAGTCGGTACCGTACAGTTTTTTTATAATTGCTTTGGATTGGTGGTAGGAGCACCAAGAGGACCATTTTAATTAAATGGTAACAAAAACTGACTATAGTTGTGGGAGGCACATATTAGTTATGGAAACAGTTTTAAAGTTTATAGTAGGTTGGAATAACAACCAAAAATCTAACCTATGGCTAAAAAATATGCATCACCTACTCTCGAACTAGGTCCAAAAGTGAAAGGAATAAGAGTACATAACAATTGCCTCCTAACAAGACCATTACGAATGAGAAAATAAAGAAATTGATACATACAAGTAGAACATAAGGAGATATAAATTAGCATGTGATACAACCGCTTTGTCATTCTCCATCACTTTCAAAGCTTCTTTCACCTCTAACTCCTAATTCTACAATAAAAAGTAAAATTTTGTCTTTTATGTTAGTCTATTTAAACAAAAGTAATCATGTATCTCATTGAAAAGCTTGTGAAAATAGTTCTTTCAACTTTCCTTAATATATCCATCATCATTCACCAAGATTTTTCATATTCATCATTAATGCATTTTACTTGGTACAAGTATCTTGTCTTTCTTTTTACACCATTTGCAAGTTTGTAGTCATTTCTTTCCTCTTCCTTGGTATCTAGAGATTTATAGAACCCATGATATGCTTTATCTTTAGCTTCATTCACTTCCTTCTTGGTCTCTTTCTTAGCTACCTTGAAACTTTACCAATATTCAGTATTTTCACACAAATACAATGATTTATTATATTATATTTTAACATTAAGTTTGTCTTGGACAATTTTATCCCACCACCATGATTCTTTTCCATTTGGTTCATGCCTTTAGATTCGCCTAGTATCTTATTTTCTATCTTATTAACTCTTGTGGCCATCTTCTTGCACATATCATTGACACTTTCTTGTGCCTCCCAAAATCCTTCTTCGGAAACTCTTTGATTGAAGTCATTTCGTTCATCTCCTTCAATTTCCAAAAGTTAATTCTTAGGACTCTAGATTGTCATTTTCTATCCATTGTACTCTTAATCCTTACATTCATAACCAACTCGATGTTGGATTGTCAAGCCCTCTCTTGGTATGACTTTGTAGTCCATGCACAACTTTCTATCCAATTTCCTTAAATGAAAGAAATTGATTTGCGAATGTGCAACTTCACTCTTATATGGGATAAGATGCTCCTTCCACTTCGTAAACTACATATTGAATATTATAAAATCTAAATATGGGGAGAAGTCTGCAATAGTCATAGCTTCCCTATATTCTTCTACTATGACATAACCACCGTGAAAACTATCTAATCTTTTAGTGTCCCTCTCTACCTTCCCATTAAGATCGCCTTCAAATAAAAATATTTTCTACTGAAGGTATTGCATGGAATACACCTTCCAAAACCTTCCAAATTTGTATCTTGTAAAGTTCCTCTAACCCTACTTGGGATGTATAAATACTAATCACATTAAAGATGTCTTCCTGTGTTACCAACTTTAGGACAATGGTCCATCTCGTATTCTTTTTACCTCCACCACATCCTCCTTCTATTCCTTATCTACAATTATACTCACCTCATTTCTTGATCTTGTCTTACTATTGTACCATAACTTAAAACCTGGAGTGCCTAATTTCCTCGCCTCTTCCAAAACCCACTTTGCTTCTTGTAGGCATATAAAATTAAACATCCTCCATATTACTATGTCTAATATTTCCACTAATTTACATGTAATAATGTTTATATTTCATGTTATGATATTCTTCTCTATATGTGGGCAACAATGCAACAACCTTTACTCTTTTGACACTCTACTCGGGTGACGCAACATGTTGCTTATAGGAAACAACATAACATTAACATTATCACATTATTGGTCCATATCATAGAGATTTGAAAAAATCCACATTAGTTTTCATCTACCTAACATGATCTTCACCTTTTATCATGTGTTGAGCACTTACTAAAAATGGGGGAGGCACATGGCTTATCAGCCATGTTAGGTAACAATGATTCTTGGAGTGATGGTTTCACAAGACATGTGAATTTATATGTATTTTTAGGGTTGTAGGATCCAACCAAGATATCAATGTCCTATACTAATCTAATATCTTTGATGATGTTCGACATGGTCGCACTCCTAAGGTACATTATATTTTTAATCATAATCCATACAATATGAGATATTATCTAGAAGATAACATATAACTTTGAATGATTTTCTTTTATCAAAATCATCCCAATGGCATAAGAAGATATAAAAAAATATTTATTGCCAAAAAACAAGAAAGTGAAAGAATGGATATTTGACCACATATGGAGTGTTTCAAGCACGATTTGAAGTCTTACATAATACATCTCGAACAAGGGAGTATGACCAAGTGGGACACATAATATATTAATACATCATATTGCATTATGTGATTGTTAAAGACGAAAGAAACACACACGATGGTGGTTTTGATTATTCGTATGATCATATAGGCTATTGGATTTCAACAATATGATGATGTAGAAGATAAAATTGCTTTATTGATTGAATGAAATTGACTGATTGAATCAAGCAATAATAACTACCTTATATAGAAAAGGAAACTAATAAGGAAATCCTACCTAACTAAACTGAAACAGAAAACTATAAAAGGAAAATGGGTTTTATATAACTAACAGCCCAAAAACAAAATATTAATATTAAAACCCAATAATATGCAACACCCCCATCAAGTTGGAGAGTGTATATTATGCTTTACCAGCTTGAATAACATATGGCAGAAAAGACTTGGTTCCAAAGCTTTGGTAAACAAATCAACAACCCGTTATTTAGTGGAAATAAGCAATAAAATAAAAAGATTGTTCTTCAAGTATTCGTGAGTAATATGACAATCAATATCAAAATGTTTGGTGCGTACATGAAAAACTGAGTTTGCAGCAATATGCCTAGTAGATTTGCTATCACAATAAAATGTTGTTGGCTTTTTAAAAGGTACATGGAATGTAAATAGCAAATGTGTGAGCCATTTTACCTCACGCGAAGCAAATGCAAGGGCCCTATATTCGACTTTAGGTGAAGACCTTGAAAGCATATTTTTTTTCGATTTCCAAGAAACCAATAAGATGCCAAAGAACGAGTGAAAACCAAAGACATAAAGTCTCGTGTTTGGAAAATTAGCCTAGTCAGAGTCACTAAATCCTTTGAGATGAAGGGAAGAAGAATTAATTAAGTGTTTACCTAAGTATACGAGTCAGAGCCTTGTAATGAAGAGAAGTAGGGGCTCCCATAATATCTCAAGCTGCCAAGATGTTTGATCTTAAAAACAATATGCAATAGTTCTTGACAGAGGCAATTTCAGTAGGATTATTGCTAGCAAGAATAAGGTCATCAACATAAACAACAAGAGCAGTGAAACCATAATTATAATTTTTAGTAAACAAGGAATGGTCATGATGAGATTGAACATATCCAAGTGACAAAAGGGCAGAGGGCAGTTTAGCAAACCATTTTCTACTAGCATGTTTTAAACCATATAAAGACTTATTAAGTTTGCAAATAGAATTAGGAAAATTGGAAGTAACCCCTTATGGAAGTGTCATATAAACCTCTTCGTTTAAATCATCATGTTGAAAAGCCTTACTAACATGAATTTGTTCTAAGATCTAATATTGAGAAGAGACAACAAGACGAAGAATTCTATTAGTAGTGAGTTTGACTACAAGGGCAAAGGTGTCAAAGAAATCAAGGCCCTCTATTTGGTTAAAGCCTTTGGCAACTACCCTAACTTTATAAATTTCTATAGTTCCATCAGTTTTGAATTTTAGCTTATAGACATATTTAGATCCTATGGCCTTTTTCTTAGGGGGGGGGGAACTATATCTTCTAACGCTTTTAGTTAATGTTGCATATCATGAACCCAATCAATAGATGAAATGGCATGTTTAAAGGTTTTTGGTTCAAAACATGCATTGATGGAGAGTGTGTATAGCTTGTATGGTGGAGATAAGGCATAGTAAGATAGCACATAGTCCAAAGTATGAGTGATGTTGGATAGATCAACATAATGTGAAGAGGTAGGTAAACTACAGTGAAAGTCTTGAAGGTAGGTAGGAGGAATGTGGAGCATTTGAGATCTTATAACAACACTATTTGTGGAGGGTTGGTTTTGTTGAGGGTTGGTTTTGTTGAATTGGAAACTGAGGTGAAGATATGGTAGGTAATTTATGGGCAGTAGGGTGGTTGGAAGGAATGAGAGGGGATTTCTAGAGGGAAGTTACGCTCATCAGTTGGTGTTTCAGGATGTAAAGGAAAGGGGATATCAGTGGAATAAGGGAAGATATTCTCATGAAATTGAGCATTTCTTGTGATGGATAATTGTCTGGTTTGTAAGTCTTGAAGGATATATCCTTTTGTTTCAGGTTTATAGCCATGGAAAATGCATGTTCTGGCTCTAGGATCAAGTTTTGACCTGTCTTGGACAAGGGTTGTCCTATAACACAATCTACCAAACACTTTGAGGTCAACTAGAGAAGGTGTATGTCCTAATAAAACTTCAATAGAAGATTTGTTGTTTAAAATATATGTAGGTAATCTGTTGATCAAATAAACTGCATGTTTCACAACATAAGTCCAGAAACATGAAGGTAAATGAGATTGAAATAGAATTGGTTACTAAGGATATGTTTGTGCTTCCTTTCTACAATCGAGTTTTGTTGGGGAATCTCAACACACAAGATGTTTGGTGGATTATATCAGATCTAGCATAGAATTCATGCATCATAAACTCCATTACATTATTATATCTTATGGTCTTAATATGTTCACTAAATTGAACAAGCACAAGTTGTATGAAATTCTTAACATGTTGCCTTGTTTTAGCTTTGGAGAGCATATGAAACAACCAAGTATGCCTTGTGTGAAGTCATTCAAAATGGTGAAAAATATACTTATGGCCATGGATGGATGGACATTGTAAAGGTCCCCAAATGTCCATGTGCAAAGTGCAAAAGATTGGTTAGTGAAAAAAGTGCTAATAGGAAAAGGCATTTCTGATTTTTTAGCAACATGACAAGTCTAAATTTTTTTATTCATATTGAATTTCTTATATGGATGTTGTTTACATATTAGTTCAAAAAAACTATTAGATAGATGGCTTATATGAAGATGCCAAAGATCAAACTTGTGAGCAGAATCACAATGCACAATATGTAAGACTGAGATTGCAACTAAGAGGGGGGTGAATTAGTTGACTTAAAAATTATGGCCACTTTTTTTGCAATATCAAGATTTAAGAGCAGCATAAATAATTTGCAGAAAATAACAAGTAAATAATTGAAGAGATAAAGGGAGAAGAGAGTACACCAGAATTTTATATTGGTTCACCTTCTTGTCCACCAAAGGCTACATCCAGTATTCTTGCAGCACAAGATTTTCCACTAAATATTATGAGTTGTAATTACAATATCTCACCCCGAGACTTCTATATATCTTACACACTCACTAATACTTATCACCTTGGAAAACACCTTTCCAAGTAACTCTATCCCCTTTCTTATTACATCCCGTGAAAGAAAGTATTTTCAATGAATGAAGAATTACAACAGTGGCTTGGATTGTCTTACAAGTATGAAATGTAATATTACTTGCAATCCAATAACTCTCTTGTATACTAAGTAATATTGTTCAATAAGTTTGTAAAACTATAAAAACAATTACTTCAAGTAACTCAGAAAAATTCTCTTTTGAAAGTTTAAGAACTAAGTGCAAAAGTGCAGAAAAATAGTGAGAGAATTTCCAGAATTTGTGTGAGGGTTGTATGAAAGTTGTGTGTTGTGATTATGAGTTTCAATGCCTTTATATAGGCTTTCCAACCTACCAAAGTGCCTCTTTGAAAAGGTAGGAATTGATTGGAATGAAACCATCTCTTTTGGGTTGAAACTCATTCACTTTGAATTTTAAAATTTGATGCAACAGCTCTCAATAAATGGTTACAACATTGAGTAATTGGTTACCAAAATGTTCTGTCCAATAGTGAATTTAAAATTAACTTAGAGTAAACGGTTACTCATATTAGAGTAATCGGTTACTCAAGAACGTTGAAAATTGAGAAATCTGTTACCCAAAGTTCAGTAATGGATTACTCAGTTCAGTTTTTATTGGATAACTGATTTCTCCCTCATGTAACTTGTTACTCAGATTTCAGTAACTTGTTACACAATATTTTGAAAATTGTTTTATTTAACCTTGAAGTGTTTGAATTTTCTTTTAAAATATTTTGAGCAATACTACGATTATATATTCAAGAGTATAGGATAGAAGTACTTATTTAGACTTAGACTAAAAGTCTTGAATATCTTGAAGGTTTGAATCTTCATTGTCTTGATAAGTATTCTTCATTTTCTTATTTTTGGTGATGTTGGTGTCTTCATCAAAACCGTGTCAAGGTTAGGAGCAGAGATCTTCTTCACAATCTCCCCCTTTTTGATGATGACAAACCAATATCTTCTTAACAATGTAGTTTTCTAAGAGCAGCATACTTTGTGATATTCTTGACTTATCTTGAGTATGCTCCCCCTATATTGTATGCTCCCCCTTTCATTTGGACTTGTGTGCCTGAAATAATTTTGACAGAAAATACACTCTCCCAACTTTTCTTCCCCTTTTGACTTCATCAAAAAGTAGAAAAGTCACGAGTTTTCCAGCAAAATATATATAGCATACATGCAGTAGGATATATATCTCATACATACAAGATATCAATAGGATAAAAGTAAAAAGATGTTCAAGCAGTAATAATGCAAACAACAAAAATACAAACAACAGAATAGAAATTTGTCCGAAACCAAAAATAATAATAACATTACAACCAGAAAATCCTAACAACATATATAATCTAAAACTTAAGCTCAGAACTGTCTTCATCAACGTCCATCCTACTCAGCTTAGAAGAGAGACGATGAAGTTCAAATTGGATTTTTTGATTCTGTGTATCAAAGGCATCCATCCTATTAGTGATGTAGCCTCAAAGAGAAATCAACTCATCCATAATCATTTGATTTGAAGGTATGATAGCAGATGAGGAAGATTGAGCATGAAACTCAGAAGGTTGAGATTCAGAGGGATTAGCAGAGGCAGGTTCTGGTTCTAGAGCAGGAGGTCTATCTTTCTTATGCTTATAGGTCCGGTCACGAAGATTATATGTGAAGCCCATTTTGTGGACTACATCAACATCAATATGGCTTTCATATGACAGGAGATAGATCAAAATTCATAGATTTATCCTTAAAAGAAAAAGGGTTTGTCACGTATGGAGACAACAACAAAGGAAAGATACTTGGTACTGGGACAATTGGAAACTCAACCCAGACAGTGATCGATAATGTACTATAGGTAGAAGGCCTGGAGCACAACCTATTGAGTATCAGCCAACTCTACGACAAAGGTAACAATGTATCTTTTGCTCTGAGTGTCACCTAATCTATGACAATTTATCTAATAAGGTCAAATTTGTCAGACATCGCATAAATAGCATCTTTATGGTTAACCTAGATGATGTCACGACTTTATTTTCAAAATGTTCTGTTTCTAAAGAAAATGATATTTGGCTTTGGTATAGGCGCGTCGCTCATATTCATGTAAAACATCTAGATAAACTATCTAGAAACAATTTGGTTGAGGGTATACCAAAACTTGATTATGGTGGCAAGTTTGAAAACCACCAGTTTGATGAATTTTATAAGAAAAATGGTATCATGCATCAGTTCTCGACCCCTCATACCCCTCAGCAAAGTGGAGTTGTTTAGAAGAAGAATCGAGTCCTAGAGGAGCTTGATAGAACCATGCTAAACGAAAGCAAGGTTTTCAAGTAACTTTTGGGCTGATGTAGTGCATACTGCCTACTATGTGATAAATCATATACTCTTCGGACCTACTTGCTTGAAAACTCCTTATGAACTTTTAAAAGGCCGAAAACCTAATATTGCTCATTTTCATGCTTTTGGATATAAATGCTTTATTTTAAGTAATGGAAAAAGAGGGCTAGGAAAATTTGACTCAAAAGCTGATGAGGGTATATTTTTAGGGTATTCATTGCATAGTAAAGCTTATCGAGTGTTTAATAAATATTCCATGCAAGTAGAAGAGTCTATACATGTTCATTTTGATGAATCTTCTCCAAAAGAGAAGAGAAATGTATTTTCTGATGATGTTGCATGTGCTTTAGAAGAAGCATACTCTAAGGACATGAACCAGGACAAAGAAGAACAAGCAGAGCAAATTGTCTATGATGAGCATCAGGACATGCCAATCGTGTGGAAGACTAAGAAAGATCATCCACTTGACAAAATTATAGGTGATATCTCTATGGGGGTGGTAACCCATAGTTCTTTACATAATTTTTGTAACTTCGTTGCTTTCGTATCTCAAATCGAGCCAAAGACCATCGATGAGGCCATTGAGGATGTGCACTGGGGTATAGCTATGCAAGAAGAGCTAAACCAGTTCGAGCACAATAATGCATGGGACTTGGTCCCTAAGCCAAAAGAACATCCAGTGATTGATACTAAATGGGTCTTCCCAAATAAACTAGATGAATTTGGCTTGACCATTAGAAATAAGGCACGCTTAGTGGCCAATGGCTACAACCAAGAGGAAGGCATCGATTATGATGAGACCTACGCTCCTATAGCCAGATTAAAGGCCATTAAAATGCTTTTATCCTTTGCATCGATTATGAAATTTAAGTTCTTTCAAATGCATGTTAAGAGCGTCTTTCTGAATGGCTATATTCAAGAGGAGGTGTATGTTGATCAACCTCCCGACTTTGAAAATTTTAAATATCTGAACCATGTATATAAGCTCAAGAAATCTCTCTATGGCCTGAAATAGGCTCCTAGAGCTTGGTATGACAGTTTGAGCTCTTTCTTGTTGGAAAAAGGGTTCATGACGGGTATGGTTGATACTACCCTCTTTATTCGTACATTAGATAATCATGTATTATTAGTTCAAATATACGTTGATGCTATAACTTTCGGATCTACTAATGACATTCTTTGTAAAGAATTTTCTAAGTTGATGCAGGGTGAATTTGAGATGTTGATGATGGGTGAGCTAACATTCTTCCTTGGGCTTCAAATTAAGCAAATGAAAAGTGGCATCTTCATTCATCAATCAAAGTATTGCAAGGAGTTACTCAAAAAGTTTGATATGGAAAATTGTAAAGAAGCCTCTACACCTATGGCGTCCGCTTGCTATCTAGACAAAGACGAAAAGGGAAAAGTTATTGAGGTAACCAAGTATCAAGCGATAATCGACTCATTATTATATTTGATTGTGAGCCGCCCCGATATTATGTTTAGTGTTTGTATGTGTGCTAGATTTCAAGCATCACCTAAAGATTCACATTATAGTGTTGTTAAATGTATCATGAGATATTTAAAAGGAACAATAATATGAGATTATGGTATCATAGGGATGGCTCATTATCCTTGATAGGGTATTCTGATTCTGACTTTGTTGGATGTAAGCTGGATCAGAAAATCACTAGTGGGACTTGTCACTTACTAGGCAGTTCCTTAGTTGCATGGCACAGTAAAAAGCAAGCATGTGTTGCATTGTCCACCGTCGAAGCAGAATACATTGCCTCCGGTATGTGTTGCTCTCAAATCCTATGGATGAAGCAACAACTTAAGGACTTTGGTCTTAAACTAGAAAAGATCCCCATTAAATGTGATAATACAAGTTCCATAAACCTATCCAAGAATCTCGTTTTGCATTCAAGAACCAAGCATATAAAAATTAGACATCATTTATTGCATGATCATGTTCAACAAGGCAATTGTATGCTTGAATTTGTTGAAACTACTAAGTAATTAGCTGATATATTCATCAAGCCCCTCTAACGAGATACTTTATATGTTCTTCGAAGAGAACTTGGAATCCTTGATGAAAAATATCTTGATTAAAATTGTCTAACTGTTTATTATGTGCCTCGTATGCTAAATGTTTAATATACTTCAAAATGAATATGTGTTGAATGCACCATATTCCAAATATGATTCATGTATAACATGCTCTATATGCATGTCTGGTTGCTTAAAATTGCTTGATATATGTTAGAAATATTTGCATGCTTCTAAAACTCAAAAACCCTCTTGATTCTACAAATCTGATGACTGTTGATTGATTAATCATGAGTCTTAATCGATTAGAATGAGTTCTAGTAGCCAACATTTAATTTTTACGAAATTTAATCGATTAATGTCCCATATTAATCGATTACCTGGGCTCATCTTTCTGAAAGTGGGTTCTTGGATTCAAGAAGGGAGCATCTAGGTTCTTGTGTATTGGAAGTGTGCATGTAACAATACATTCGTTGCAATATTAGTGAAGAAAATCTCCCGAGATCAGAAAGGGATGTGGATGTAGTTTGCAAGTGGACCCGCAAATGAACCAGAATAAAATTCCCTGTTATAGGCTTTTTCTATCCTTAATCTCTTTACTTTTCAAGTTGTAATATTGCCTAATTGTAGCTGAAAATTTGGATACTGTAACTTTGCTATATTGAGCTTAATTTTGTTCAAGTATATATGCTTTATTTGTATCTGATTATTGGTGATTATCCGCAACCTGTTGTTTTATGTGAGTTAATCGATTAAGACAAAGTGTTAATCAATTAAGTGGGGCTTTTTCCATAATAGAGCTTCGGTGCAAAAAGCGGTGATTGATAACCGCATACTTATTCAACCCCCTTCTAGGTGTGTTCTGTCCACTGATACCTAACAGCCACCTATTGTTAGGAAGTCTTTCGATATATTGGAATCTTTACACGAAAGTTTACCTGCAATTGTCCTCTTCAATACTCAGTCACACTGAACCTTGGAGCTTTTTTGGAAAGCCTCAACCGCTACGACCATTGTCTACTCCGACAATCCTAGTTCAAAAGAACTATCATACTCCGCCATAAGGAGGATACCCACAGCATACAACTTGCGCCAATGCTAACTAATGTCTATGTCATATCCTTGCATCCAAGCCAATGCCCATGTCATACCCCTGCATCTCTATCAATGCTTGTGTTACAACTTGCATCAAAGCCAATGCTCATGTTACACCTACATCAAAGTCAATCATCGCCTCTGTGCTTTTATGGATTTGCTAACAATTAATATCCTTCACTATGACATACCAGACGTGTCATTAGGATATCACATTTCTCATCTCAAATGAGATCATTCTCTCAACATCTAGAGATATTGTCAGTATATGTCTCTAGGTCAAACTCAACACATGAGTCATTATCTCTACCTTGATCCTAACCCTATACATGAACTTTTGGGGTTCTGGATCAACACATATCGCCCCCACCATAATTCTGCCAAGTTTTCTTCTCCTTCAACTCATATACTCTATCTTTGCCAGTACCTTTGATGCACCTTGTCTAGCCATCATGTTTTCACCCTCTTTATCCATTATCTAACGTTTGTGGTAAGATCCATCTAATACCAATTGGCTCTAATACCGATTGTTGGTGTAACGGAAGTGATCGTTGGGCAGCGTTGGCCACAAACAATCAAATAAATGCATAGAATAATTAGAAGAGAAGAAACAAGAGAATTTGGTAATGGTGTTCAGGCAATTGTGTTTACGTCCCCGGGAGCGCTGAGCGGCTACCAAGATATTATTAGAGAATAAGGATTACAAACCCTAGCACACCCATGGGCACACTTGCCCACGGGGTGTTTCTATTTGGTGCTTATATCTGGTGCACATTATAACAAGGAACTTGAGTCAAATATATAACATTGGTGACTCTACTCTATTCCAACACTAGACAATGTGGTACTAACACAATAAGATATTTCAAGCATTTCAACAAGGGGGTTTGCAGTATTTACACCGACATTATCCACCATTAATAGACCTCCAATTCGATAATGTCTTCGTCACTAATCGTATTGGGCCTATCAAAATTTGTGACACGGCCCTTGCATCAATTTTCTTCGTGGATACTAGGGTGAGCATGAGTCGAGTTGGGTCGGATAAAGTTTGTCCCTTACCCGACCCTAAATGTTGATTTGGTCATTTTTTGAACTCGGTATAGTCCTAAATCTGAAGCTAACTCGATCCTAAATGTCGATCGAGACAACCTTTGAACTTGGACCCGACCCTAGATCCGATTAAATATAATATATTTTAGATAAAGTTTTTTCAACATTATTTATTCTTATGGATATGTAATTTGACATATGAAATTATATATGTATAAATATTGTTAATCATGTACATATAATGAAAAATTTAAAGAATCAATGATATATGAAGTATCATGAAGAAATTGTTTAAAGATAATTAGGAATTGAGTAAGATAGAGATACCAAACTATAAATATTGGAATGAAGTACATATACCAGGGTTTTGGGCTTTACGTAGTGGGTGAGAATAGTTAATTAGGTAAACCATTAATGCTTATAATGAAAAAAAGGAAGAAAAGTTCGTCTTTACTTGCATGTAAAATTTAGTTTTCCATTCGGCCAATTAATTTGGTGTTGTACTACATTAGATTATAAAAACTGTATATTAGAGTAGTGTAAGGTTTTGCTTACTAGATCTTTAAAATGATCAAAATATCAAAAATTTAATTTATGAGAGCAACACTTATTATGAGGGACAGTCATAAACACCAAAAAAAATTAATTCTTTACTCATAATGTAATAGATACATTTGGTAGTAACAAAAAAAAACTCACCCTATTAACCAACTGGGAATCAAATGTCAAATGCACCTTCTCAAAATACTATTCATCGTTAGGTATGGAAAGTAATTTATTTTTCAGGAATCAGGTTTTCTTAATAATGTCCTTAGTGTTCCGTCCAAAGAAGCAAATAAAACTGTCCATTATTTTTTGTTCGGATGTCATAATTGGAGGGACCTTTAGATGGGTCTGTTATACAAATATACCCGAAAACTTAAAAATAAACCACAACCTTCTGCTTGGGCCAACGTTATGTATAAAAATTTGCTTTTCCAAAAGTCAATTGAGAAGCATTGGCTCATACTTAGTGTTTTTTCATAACGAGATACATAATGAAACAACCGGAAAATATAGTGCATAAGTACTAAATCTAAATTTCCATATTAGGATCTAACAATTAATGAAACAATAGAAATTTCTTGCACGAGCTTGTAGTGATTAGGGGTATAAAGATAAATCCCAACACAATCTTTCCCATAAGATTACGGAGCAGCTTGTTACATTTTAATTTTTGTCGAGACAGTAACCACTCAGCAAAACATCACATCCACAAAGAAATGAATGACATCAATCCTGTAAAAATACAACTGTTATTATCAACTAATTTAAGAGAAAAACTTAGTTAAAAACAACCTCAACTCACCATATTTAGAGACATTCAATTATAATTTGATAAATTATAAAAATTGTGGAGCTCACTCCTCTAAATTATTAAATGTGATATCAGGAGATAGGAAAGAGAAAAATCAGAATGAGAGAAAGAGGGAAAACTTGAGTTAGTGATGAGATCTACCATTTCTTTGATTTGTCAAACTATAATTGAGTGTCTCAAAATATGATGTATTAAGGTTGTCTCTTTTTTCATAATTTAAATAATGATTGAGACCATTTTAATAGATTCTATCACAAGTAAAATTATCAAGATGTGTCATTAGAAACATAAACTCAAATGGATCAATAAGACATCAATGTAATAATATATGATCTCACTGAATTTTAAATAAGTTTAAAGGTTAAATATTCAATTCATACGAGGAAATTTGTTAAATTTTATAATTAAAGTTAGGGAGTATTTTATATTATAAAAAAATTAGTTCAAAGGTTAAAATAAGCAAGTTAAATAATAGGCTTGCTGAATTGTAATTATATTTTTTTTTTTAATTTTTGTAATTACTTTTTTCTAACCTTTGTTTCTATGCATAGGATAAACATTAATTAAAGGATAGTTTAATTCCCCTAATATCTATTTAATCATCTAAAAAATCAGTTCCGAATTTATATCATAATTATTCCCCTCTCTCCACTATTCATTTTCCCTCGAGTGATTCTCAATAATATTTATATCCCACAAATTAGTAAATCTCTCTTGTTGCGTTTAGAATCAATAATTTCACTGCAATTTTTTTTATCTTTTTGCAATACGTCTACAATAAAGAATAACGCAAAGGCAAATAAGTGGTTCAAGGTAATTCAAACAATTACAAAGTTTTCTTTCAAAATTTCTGGATACATTAATCTCCTTCATTCAATATTTCCGATACTCTATTAATTTCTAAACAAAACTCAATACCTAAAATATCAACTTATCATTCATGTATTTATATGCACATTTGTTGTCCAACATATTTTCCTGTGACCATATATAATAACTTTTTTCTTTACCTTATTTGAAGTGATATTTGACGTGATTACTTCTGTTGGACTGCTCTCTTGGAAGAGTTTGTACAAAATCATAGGATGATTTATGGATTAACGGTAGAACAGATGAGGGTCGCATATCAGATGCTTATTAGTTGTTTTATAATAGATTAGATTAAACTAGATTTTTTTTAAGGTGAAAAGCTAAATTCAAATTTAAAAAAAAAAACTATTTAGCTTACTCTATTTAATAGATATGTAATTTTAATATAAAAATTTATACAAAATATAATTTCATTGTTAGGTTATTGGGTCTAATTAAAAGTAGATCTTACCCTATATAAATATAGACATGGTAATCTATTTCAAGACTATATTGCATAACAGACTTTTCAATATGTTAGCATACCAAACTTTTAAATAGACTAATAGACTAGTTTTTAAACATACCAAACCTAGACTTTGAATTTTTTAAGCAGACTAATAGACCAAACTTAGGCTCATATATGTTATATAGTCTCATTCTCTTTAAGGCAAAGTGTAAACAATTTCCATAGGCAGCTAAAAGGAGTAGGGTAGACATGTCAAAACGGGTTACCCGAACAGGTTCGGGCTACCCGCTTTCAGTTCGGGCTAAAACGAATCAGGCTAAAAAGCTCAATTACACTTTATGTCTCTTTAATTGGAACCTAAATCCGCCCAAAAGGAGCTGTTGGTTGTGGGCCCAGATAACCTTTTTATTAAAAAAATTAAATAAAATAAATAGTATTTTACAACCTATTTATCCCAAAAAATTATAATAAAGCAGACAATTGTGGCTCTTTTTTTGCTGCATCTTTTACTAAAAAGTCTTGCCAGTGTACAAGTATACTATAAAAAAAGTTAAGGCACCCTAATATGTGAAACTCGGAATATGGATGAAAAATGGTCGGGGAAGGAAGTTTCTAATATTTGCCTTGTTCCATGAAAATTAGGCCGTATAATAATATGAGCGTACAGTCTCACAATAACACACAACTTGCCTGTTTTTTCTTTACTATAAAAAATGAAATGTAATTCTAACCACGCATGTAAGTATATAACCGTTCAAAAGCAAGAAAGTAAGATCGAACAACCCCATTTCATATAAATTGAATTAGTAAATATATTACGTAATAGAAGAGAAATAAATATATTAGTGAATAATAGGTAGAAGAGAAGACACACTTGATACTACAAGTTCATATTCTGCAAAACAGTATTTAGTGGTTGAGTTTGAAGGGGAAAGTCAAATATCAGGGGAATTAATCTTTAGTATATAAGAAAATATGTGGTTGGTCCATAATAAAGATATCTAAATTCTTATCCATATCCCTTTAAAATGGCTAGAACCCGTACAGGTAAGTCTGATTTGGACGCGAATTTATTGTGGTCCAATGAAACTGGGATAAAAAGCCCAATTTAAGTAAAAGAAGTTAAATTTAATACTTAGACCCTATACTTTTTTGGGCTTTAGTGGGACCCGACCCGTTTTGACAGGTCTAGGACAGGGTGACCACTAAAATTGAAAGATATATGGCAGTAATTTTGGATACTGGAATCAGCAAAGTATGAAAGAGACGCCAAAAGCAAAGTACGTTGCTGAAAAGCCTATGAAGCATTAATAAGGGATAGAATAGACTCATTTGTTGCCATGTTTACGTTTACATAAGTTGGAGAGTTGTGTTAATAGGAGTTGTGTTAATAAGAGTTGTATGTAGATTGTTTAGGAAACATAAAGATTGAAAAGGTTTTGAAAACTAAGTTGAACGACTTTCAAAATGTGATAATGTCATGTTTTAAAACTAAAATTTCATTTTTTTTTTCACCCTTGAAAAAATATCATTACGATATTGATTCACGTCTCCTTATTTAGAAAGCATAAAATATGAGTAAACAAGAAGTACTTAATTATATTGTTTGCAGGACCTATAGGAGGAAAGTAAAAAAATGAAAATTTCTATTTTAAACTGAATCCGTTAAATTTCTGAATATTAAATTCGTCATTTTCTATATAAAGCTATTTCTTTCACTTTTTTTATTAGTGCCATATTTTTAATATTCTCAATAAGATTGGAAGCTTAAGCACCTATAGTTTACTGGTACTAATATTTTAAATAGTTTCATGTGAAAAAATAAAATTGTTTTTTTAGTATAACTAAATGTATCCTTCACTCTGAGAGTAAAAAAGTTAATTCAATTTGTTGGTGCAGTGGAAATGATCGTTGCGCTGCATTGGCCACAAATAATCAAATAACATGCATAAAATAAATAGAAGAGAATTTGTAAACGGGGTTCGCCCAATTGTGCCTACGTCCTCGGGAGCACTGAGCGGCTACCAAGATATTATGAGAGAATGAAGATTACAAACTCTAACACATCCATGCGCCCACTTGCCGATGAGGTGTTTCTATTTGGTGCTTATATCTGGTGCACATTATAACAAGGGACCTGAGTCCAATATATAACATTAATATTCTACTTTATTCTAATGCTAGACAATATGAGACTTCATACAATAACATATTTCAAACATCCTCAACAATCTCCACCTTGATTGAAATAGACGAATATCTCACTCTTTAGGAAATCTAGACAATAATCTCCATCTTAGTAAATATATGACTCCACCTTGTTCAATGTTTAATTCTCTTTAACTGCTCCCCAACAACATAGACTTTCTGAGTATCCTTGACGATGTTATGAATAACATAACTCTCCAAACTTGTAGTGCAACTTCCTGTACCGCCATTAAATGGAACACGTCGCCTAGCCACCTATTGCTAGGAAGTCTTTTGATATATTGGAACCTCTACACAAAAGTTCACCAACAATCGTCCTCTTCAATACTCAGTCAAACTGAACCTTGGAGCTTCCTTGGAAATCCCAAATCGCTACCACCATTGTCTACTCCGACAATCCTAGTTCAAAAGAACTATCATACTCTACCATAAGGAGTATACTCATACACCTTGCGTCAATGCTAACTAATGCCTGTGTCACATCCTTGCATCCAAGCCAATGCACATGTCACACTCCTTGCATCTCTACCAATGTTTGTGTTACAACTTGCATCAAAGGCAATGCTCATGTTACACCCTACATCAAAGTCAGGCAGCGCCTCTATGCTTTTGTAGACCTACTAACAATTAACATCCTTCACTATGACGTTTGAGACACACCATTAGGATATTCCACTTCTCATCTCAAATGAGAACGTTCTCTCAACATGTAGAGAAATATTGTCAGCATCTGTCTCTGGGTCAAACACAACACATGAGTCTTTATCTCCACCTTGATCCTAACCTAATACATGAACTTATGGGATTCTGGATCAACATATACATCGCTCACACTACAGTTCCACCATGGTTCTTTCTCCTTCAACTCATCTACTCTATCTTTCTCATTACCTTTGATGCACCGTGTCTAACCATCACGCATTCACCCTCTTTAGCCATTATCTGCTGTATAGGTTAAAAGCCATCTACTAGTTGGCTATGATACTAATTGTTGGTGCAGCGGAAGCGATCGTTGCGCAGCGTTGGCCACAAGCAATCAAATAATGTCCATAGAATAAATAGAAGAGAAGAAACAAGAGAATTTATTAACAAGTTTCGGCCAATTGGGTCTACGTCCCTGGGAGCGCTGAGCAGCTACCAAGATATTATTAGAGAATAAGGATTACAAACCCTAGCACACTCATGGACCCACTTGCCCATGGGGTGTTTCTATTTGGTGTTTATATCTGGTGCACATTATAACAAGGGATCTGTGTCCAATATATAACATTGATATTCCACTCTATTCTAATGTTAGGTAATATAGGACTCATACAATAACATATTTCAAACATCCCTAGTCAATTCATTCTGAAGTACATGTTTGTCTCTTGAAACAAGTTCTCAAATTTTCCTTATACACAGAAGAGAAAAACTAATGTGGTAAAAAAAAAGGAAATAATAGTTGGCCTGTAAATCAAACGGGTAAAATTATACAAATTCAATCAGTTTTGTTATATTTAAACTAAAGAATAAATTGGCAAGACTAAAAACAATACATTCAAAGAAACAATTGGATATTTGATTATCATAAAATTGCTTAACTTGTATATCAATAATAGTATAAAATAATTTGACATGGTAATGATAATTTGTATTTCATGAAACATTTTATGCAGTTTGCAAAAAATAAATTTTGAATTTATAAAATAGTAGATGATATACATATTTTTTGTTGAAAGAATATAACACTGTCCCTGCTCGTGATGAAAATTTTCCATATTGATGGAAGAGAAAAAATTATGTCGTCAAATGGAGAAATGATAACTATGTTTATAAGATAAAGTATTATAAAAACCAGAATTTTTAAAACCTCTACAAAATTTAAACTGAAGTGGAAAACAAATCAAAGATATAAAGAAAAGAGTTTAGATTTCCAAAACTTTTATGAGTCTTTAATGATTCATAAGAATCTCTTAATTTAATACCTTAACAACATGACATTCACATGGGATAAAAGAATGGAGTAAGGAATACATGTTCCATTTGCGTTTCCTTTTATGCACTTTTTAGTTGCCTTTCTGGTTGTCTTTGTTCTCCTATCCTCCCTTACCTTTATGCATTCCTTGATGATTAGGAACTCAGTTTCTTTCATTCTCTATATGGTACTACACTTTCTTTACTTAGCCACTAATGCTCATCTAATTCTCACTTTGTGTTTCTATTCATGAGATAGCAAATGATGGCATGGAATATGATGCTTTTCCAATGCATGAGTGCCTCTATTTATAGAAGGGTTTAGGAGGAGTTATTGGAGAATGTAACTCCTCAACTTTCACAAAAACTACCCATGAAGTGAGAGAGGAGGGAGTTAACAACACCCCCACTAGTTTGATCCATCAAATATCAATCATCATCATATTAGGCACTTTCATTCAAACTAGTAACTTCTAAGAACATGGACCACTAATTAGAATTAATCTAACAATCTCCCACTTGGTCCATGTGATGACTTGAAGATTCATGACTTTAATTGCGCACTTTAATTGAACCTTACAAATCATCATCCTTAATTTAATTGAAATGGTTGAATCATGACGGTCACAAATCATATAAGGCATCCTGATCCCTTCCATATATCACAACCAACTCAACTCAACCAACTTTAATTTGAGTCTTCATTTATCTTTTGAATACTCAATGAGTTATCTCATTAAAACCATACAAGTACAATCTTTAATATGAATAACTTAAACTTTAATTATAAAAATGAAACTTTCATTGAATTCAAACGTGTCATACAATGATAAGCAAACATCTATGCATGTATATATACATCAGGTAATATCATATTAACAAAGACTTATCTATAATGCTCATCATTTGTACATGGCTAATGTAAATTTTGGGCGGCAATCCATTAGTTAACGGATCCGCTACCATTAGATCAATACCAATATGCTCTATACACACTTTCTCATCTCGTACTTCTTCTTTAACTGACAGGAATTTTAAATCCATATGTTTGGTACCTCTCAAATACCTGTCATTCTTAGAGAAGAATACAGCTGCAAAATTATCACAATAAAACTTCAGCAGCCTAGCTACACTGTCAATAATGCCAAGCTCTGAAGTAAAGTTCTCAATCCATAATGCATGATTTGTGGCCTCAAAGCATGCCACTAACTCATCCTTCATGGTGGACGTAGCAATTACAGATTGTCAACCACTTCTCCATGAAATGGCTCTTCCAACCATTAGGAAGACCTATCCAAACGTAGATTTCCTTGAGTCCGTACATCCTGCATAGTTTGAATCTGAATAACCGATCACCTCAAGGTGATCTAACTTTCTATACGTGAGCATGTGATCCTTAGTGCCTTGCAAATATTTGATAAACTTCTTTGCAGCCTTCCAGTGGTCCATTTTGGGGTTACTTTCATATCGACCTAACATTCCAATAGCAAAGTTGATATTCGGTTGAGTGCATGTCTGAGTATACATTAAACTCTCAACCAGTGATGCATAGGGAATTGATTCCATTTCCTTACGTTCCAAATCATTCATTCGACATTGCTTTTCATTGAATTTGTCCCATTTCTGGATTGGAACTATCCATACAGAGCACTTTTCCATTATGAATCTCTTTAATACCTTATTGATATATCCTTTTTGAGACAATCCTAAGAATCATTATGATCTATCACAAAATATTTCTATTTCTATCACATAGGATGTCTCACCAATACCCTTCATTTCAAAATTATTAGAGACAAACTTCTTCACATCATGTAACAATCCTTTATCATTTGCAGCAAGCAGAATGCCATCAACATATAGGACTAACATTATAAACTTGCTCTTACTAACTTTCATGTAGATACACTAATCAACAGTGTTTTCCACAAACCCATATGACTTAATTGTATCATTAAACTTTATATACCATTGTCTAGTCTAGAAGCTTGTTTAAGTCCATATATTAACTTATTTAATTTACGCACTAGATTTTCCTTTTCTGTGGTCACAAACCCTTTGTAAAAGCGGTCTTTACATCCATTTGGTGAAGCTCCAAGTCATAACGAGCCATCAAGGCCATAACAATTCTTAAAGAATCTTTCTTAGATACTGGAGAGAAAGTTTCTTTCTAATCAATGTCCTCTTTTTGAGTGAAACCTTTGGCTACAAGTCTAGCCTTATATCTTTCAATTTTGCATTTCGAGTCACGCTTGGTCTTAAAGACCCATTTATAGCCAACTCATTTTGAACCCTCAGGCAACTCAACCAGATCCCAAACTTTATTATCATCCATTGATTTCAACTCTTCTCTCATAGCATTGAGCCAATTTTCAGAATTGTCACTTTCCAAGACTTGTATGAATGAGAATGGATCCTTATCAATACTCAAGTCATATTCATGTTCAAGTAAATATACAATATAATCGTTAGAAATAGCTCGTCTTCTTTGCCTTTCAGACCTTCTTAATGTTATTTCTTGTGGTTCTTCTATCACTTGATCATTGATGACTTCATTAATCGACTCATTAACTATTTGTTCATCCTATGGGTTTTGGATATTATCTTGTTGTCTCTGTGCATTATTTGACGGTAATATAACTAGAGGAACAGCTACCTCAAGAGACATCTTCGGTGAAGAAGATTCATCAGAAGTCTTCATAATATCCACCTTACGTGATTTATCACCCCCACTAGCTTAACCGTTCTCAATGAACATAGCATTTCCAGACTCAACTATTCTCGTACTATGGTTAGGACAATAAAATATGTACCCCTTTGACTTTTTCGGATAGCCGATAAAGAAACCACTAATGGTTCTTGCATCAAGCTTCTTTTCATGTGGGTTGTACACTTTTAATTCTGTTGGACAACCCTAAACATGGAGATATCTCAAACTGGTTTCCTGCCAGTCCATAACTCATAGGGAGTTTTAGGAATTGCCTTAATGGGAATCCTATTTATCAGATACGACGCGGTTCTTAATGTGTACATCCATAATGATAAAGGTACATCATAATGACTCAACATTGACCTAACCATTTCTATTAGAATATGTTCCCGCCTTTCAGCCACACAATTTTTTTGTGGTGTGTAAGGCATAGTGTATTGAGCACATATGCCTCGACTTTCGAGAAACTTTGCAAATGGTCCTGAATATTGTCCATTCTCATTATATTTTCCATAATATTCACCACCTCTATCACACCTCACAACATTAACCTTTTTTTCAAGTTGCCTTTCAACTTCATCAATGAATGCCTTTAGGATATCCAATAATTTAGAATTTTCATGCAACAAATAATGTGAGTAATCGTCTATAGAAATGAAGAAATACTTTTGACCATCCCAAGATGAAACATCTAAAGGACCACAAATATCTGTGCGTATCAATTCAAGAAGTTTGCTACTTCTTGTGGTTAGATTCTTTGATATGTGTTTAGTTTATTTTCCTCTAATACAATCTAAACAAACATCCCAATTTCCAAAATCCGAAAGAGGTAAAATATCACTTTTTGTTAACCTCATTATCCTTTATTTGGATATATGACCTAACCTTTTATGCCACAAGTAAGCATAATTCTTATCAAAATCTTTAAGATTGCTTCCAATTGGAGAAGTAACTCCTTCACTTTCACGGAAACTACCCATCAAGTGAGAAGGGAGAGAGTTAACAACACCGCCACTAATTTGATACATCATTTGACAACCGTCATCATATTTGGCACTTTCATTCAAACTAGTAACTTCCAAGAACATAGACCACTATTTAGAATTAATCTAACAAGGAGTATTAATATACTAGTCAAACATTTGTTGTACCAAAACAAAGTGATACTTGTTCTAATTAATTGAAAAATATATATTTAAATTTAAAATTGAAAAATAAAATATTTTTTTACCAATGAAATAAAGTAACACATAAAATGACATATTTTTTGAGACGGAATATATCTTTCTTAATATACAACAACAGCCGATGAAAAACTCATCCATGAAGCAACACACAATCTTCTCCTTGCCTAATTTTCAGTGTGCTCTGAACGGTTCGGAATTTTATTCAAGATGCGCAGAAATTGAGGACTTTATGCTATATGAGAAATTCATTTGTCTTTTCTTTTGGCCTTAATCTGTAGGTCAGGGAGAGTTTTACATAAATTTGACGTGTACAATATTAGATTTATCACAACATTAATTATTTAAATTTATTATAATAATAATTTGCTCTACTTCAATTCTATATTTTATTAGTTTTAGGTTATTTTCAAAACTTTGTTATTTTACAATTTCAAAGTTTAGTAAAAAAATTCAATATCACCATCAATTAATAAGTAAACTATTATTATTGTTTACACCATCAAGTAATTAAAGGTCTCATTTGTTAAGAAAAAGAATAAAGATAATGTGAAATGTCTAAATTTTTAAATCAGATGAAGAGTTGATACCCGATAAAATTTAAATAACAATTCATATACATAGCAATAAATAAATGCATGTAAAAAATTAAAAAAATGAAGAATATCTTAGTCAAATATAATGTTAAATATAAAATAAATATTGATTTCTGAATATCTGTATTAATATCTAAACGTACAAAAGATATATAGTAGAAGGAACAAAATCTATTTCTCTATTCCATACTTCTTTTAAAAGTTTAAAATAGTATTAAGTTGGAAGAGAAATTTAGATCATTGTCATAGGAATATCGATTCAGTTTTTTTTAAAACAACATATAATAAAACCAGATAACAACACAAGGTCCATGAGAGTGAGCTTATCCATTTAATTACATATACGTGGCTGTACAAACAAAGTCTCCATTCAGATTTCACAAGATTTTTGTCTCCTGCACGTGCATATGCGTGTACACTACAAAAATTGAAAAATAAAAATGTTCTTAAAAGTTTTTAAGTTTTTAAATGTAAATCAAATTAGTTCTTTTTAGTATGTTTTAGTATGTTTTACAACATTTGATAAAAACTAATTTGATCCTAAAAATTACTACTCTAACCTATATTTAAATTTTGGCGATGTGTGAGTATTAGAGGATCTACTTGTATTTTTATATATTAAAGTGTTTTAATTAGAACCAAATTTTAATATTGAATTATTAGTTGAGATATAATGATTTTAATCATTGATGATATTCAATTGTTTAAATTGTTGTAACTTTTTAAATGCGTGTTATTAAATGACTAAATGAGTCCCACTTAAAAAAATTAAATGATTTTAAGGTTGTATATATGTGAGTTGAGTTTTAAAGGGGAAAAGAAGAAGTTAAAGGTTTCAGAATTATCTCATCAAATATTTTATGGTTTTTAAGCAATCATTTTTTCTTTATTCCTCTTCAAAATCCAACTCATAAACAACTATGAAGAGATTACACTTTTCTTCAAAAAATATAATCTAACTTAATAATTAAGGAGATCATATTTTTCCATAAAAAATAATTACTATTCGTTATGCATTAAGCCTAGTTCAGATTAAAAGGACTATATCACTCGTCAAGGACCTATGAGCTATGAGTTAGTACATATTTGGTATTACTGGATTTGATTTATAGATGAGACTAGATTCAAATTTTAATAACAGGTCATATCATTTGACATCGAAAAAGGTCTCTTGAGCTTGATAGATTAGCTTAGTTGAATAAATATACAACACATATTTTTAATATATTATCAAAAATTATTATTTATATTTATCAAACACTATTATTAGCCTATTTAGAAGCAGAGACCTACTGCCTATTTATCAATCTAACATGTTTGTCAATTTACTGGTAGACGTCTGTATATTTGGAAGTGAATTCTATTGGCAAAAGACAAAGTCTTTATTTAAGTATTACACGTGAAAGCTTATTTGTAAATGATATTAAATAATAAGCATTTAAAGATGATGATATATAGGTCATACACGACTTTAAAGTAAGTAAAAATTTTCAAAACAAGTTTTGTGATGAGGAAATATCACATATATCATATTATTTTTTGTTGGAAAATCTAGTATGTTAGTATTTGTTGTGAGTGTATTATATTAGAATATAGGGTTATATTTAACAACATTTTTAAAACATTGTAGGAAGTAGATATTTAACCACACTCACTGAAGCGAACGCTGTTAAATGTCTACTTTTTAAATAAGGTAACATATCTCTAAGATATTATATCAAACACATGACAAACATGCTTAATTTCACCACATTTACATGAGATTTGATAATAAAAACACCTTTCTAAAAACTTAATTGATAAATCATTGCATGAACTTATCTCTCTTAGTTCAAATCCATTAACATAAAAGATTATATGCACTAATAAAAGAAACGAAGGTGGTGAAGATGTAGACAACTACACTACGCCAGAGTTGTCGTTCAACAGTGCTTATTTTAAATGTAGCACAATGCTTATTTTAGATGTATAACAATGCTTTCATGCGCTTTCTGTTTGACCGCAGTAGTATATGGTCATCATTAACAACGCTTCCCAAACGCTGTTGTATTTATTATATACCACAGCGCAACACACAAAAAGCAGTATCATATTGTGCATCAATACAACAACGCATCGTCCACATAACGTTGTCATATAGGTCTTACATAAACAACGCATTTTATAGGTCTTATTAACCGCGCTTATTGTTGCGTTGTTGATGTTCATATATTTAACATTGCAATAACAAAAAAGCGTTGTTGTATTATTCATAATTTTTCTCAAACAACACCTTAATACAACAACGCAACACACACATAGCGTTGTTGTATTAATAATGTACAACATCGCTTACTATAAAAAACATTGTTGTAGTTATCCTTTACAACAGCAGTTTGTTTTATTAAACATCAATACAACATAAAATACAAACAATGAATATCATGTCAATTATGTTTTGATAAAGTACATAATTACAAATAAAAAAATTACACAAATCACAAAGAAACAATATTATACAAATTATAAACAATCAAAACTTCAGCTATAATTATACAAAGACTACTTGCATCTACTTTTTCTTTTTCTTTGATGTTTTTGTCTTGTAGGGTCATCCTTATTTGGAGGAGCATATTGATTTACCCAATTCCATTCATCGTGATCATCTCTTGTATATAAATCATCATCCGTAGTTGGTCCGCTCTCACGCGACTAATATGTCCCAAAAAAAGATCATCTTCATCAATATCTTCATATTCTTGGTCCTCAATATTATTGACGATTATTTCGTTAGTTAAAAGAACAATGAACCATTTCATATCAGTTGAGTCACTAACATAGAATACTTGTTGAGCTTGTCATGCTAGAATAAATGGCTTATCTTTATATCCTGGCCTATTAAGATCCACTTGCATGAACCTTAACTCAAAACTCGGAAGCCATTGTTGTTGTCAACCCACATACAATAAAAAATCGGCATCTGAAACATTGTGTAATCCAATTC
Organism: Lupinus angustifolius; assembly: GCF_001865875.1. Lineage (NCBI taxonomy): Eukaryota > Viridiplantae > Streptophyta > Magnoliopsida > Fabales > Fabaceae > Lupinus > Lupinus angustifolius. Next base: position 2,788,785 of record NC_032020.1, read on the forward strand.
CCATATGCATTCAATCACTCCAAAGTATGACATGTTTGCATATATTGGGTTTCTATCTTTTGCACTTGACATGTGTAAAGTTCGAGCAACAAGAGTCACACCACTATTTTGCATTTTACTTTGATCATCTTGTTTTTTTTGTATAAAATGTGAACCCATTAATTAGGTAACCAGTGTAGGATAAGACATGAATACTTGGACCATTGGCTAACCATTTCAGTCTTTCAGAAACTGAATGTGCATTT
>NC_032020.1:2789129-2817495 GCF_001865875.1 Lupinus angustifolius
TCTTACTTGTGTAACACTTCCTTAACATCTCCTTGTGTGTTTCAACATATGGCTCAACCTCGTCGGCATTATGTAAAACATATAAGTGCGCTTGCTCCAATTCGGTTCTTGTTATAGTCAATATTTCATTCCCAGTAATACCTTCACCAAATGTATTTTTGCATATCGAGGCTTTGGAATGCCCATGAAATCACCATCGGTAAGGTATCCGGTACAAAAATCAAGAGCTTCTTCAACAACATATCGCTCGACAATACAACCCTCTAGTGTTGATTGGTTCTTCACATACCCTTTTAATGTCTCTCGAACAAGATGAATGCTTAGATGAACCATTATGTCAAAAAAAGAAGGTTGAAAATACATTTCAAGCTCATACAAAGTCAAAATAATTTGTCTTTGCAATGAAGGTAATTTCTCAGGGTCAATCACTTTGCTACAAATTGCCTTGAAGAAGAAGCATAACCTAGTTATGGTTCCTCGAACGTTTTTAGGTAGAATTGACTGTATTCCAATAGGCAAGAAATATTCCATAACTACATGACAATCATGAGACTTAAGACCTTTTAACTTGAGGTCTTCCATTGATACGAGGTTCTGAATGTTGGAATAGTACCCTTCTGGAACTTTAACACCATAAATAAATTTACAAAATTCCATATTCTCCTTCCTCGACAAAGTATAAGTTGGTTTTTCCTTCATTATTGGCCTCAATTTCTTTCTTATTCCCAAACTAACCAAGTCCAACCTTGCATTCAAGCCATCTTTGGTCTTACTAGGGACATTGAGTAAGGTACCAAGGAGACTTTCAAATACATTTTTTTCAATATGTATAATATCGAGGAAATGTCTTACATATAATAAACTCCAATACGACAATTCAAAGAAGATTGACCTTTTCTTCCACCCACTTGTCACAATTTCTTTTGGAAAAGGTTTACCAAAGTTAGTATTCAAACCCTTTAGCTTTTTAAATAATTGGTCACCTGTGAACGGCAAAGGAGCACGACCTTCTTCATTGTTTCCATCAAATGCTTTTCTCCATCGTTGATAGTGATGATATGAAGGCAAAAATCTACGATGGCCAAGGAAGACATTCTTCATATAGTGTTCCAACTTCATTGAATGAGTATTATCTTCACATACAGGACATGCAAAATATCATTTTGTACTATATCTAGACAGATTACCATATGTAGGAAAATCATTGATTGTGCTGAACAACAAAGCCCCCAAGCTTAAGTTTTCTTCCCTATACACATCATATAAATTTATGCATGTCTCCCAAATTTGCTTCAAGTCTTCAATTAATGGAGCCAAATATATGTCTATGTCATTTCCTGGTTGTTTAGGTCTAGAAATTAACATAGATAACATCACATATTTGCACTTCATGCATAGAGAAGGAGGTAGGTTGTATATCATCAACATCCCTAACCATTAAACCACCTTATAACTCCATTTTTTAATTTTCAAATTTGTTATGGATGAGAATCGAACTCACATCCTCCTACACTCTATTCCTTAAATCTTTCACTCTCACCTTCAAACTACTTTATGTTATGGATTGACGACTCTTATTGCAAAGTGTAGTAATTTGTCAAAAACATATCACTAAGGGTGGCAAATGGATGGATGGAAAAACATCTATGTTAATCTATTTGAACTATATTTTATGTTATCCAATCCATCCATATCCAAACTCAATGGCTGGATTCCAATCCATCCATGACTCCATTTAATTGGATTGGATGGGAGCATATCCAATCCATTTGATTTTTTATTGAAATGAAAAACACTATTGAAACAAGAGCACTCCCTAGGTTTTCATGGGGTGCATGTAGTAAGGATTTGAAGGATCAAGAATAGGACTTGTAGGTTGGTTGGCCATTTGGAGAAGAAACCAGAATCGAGAAACAAGAAGGTGCAAGCGGAAGAAATGAAGAAAGAAAAGAATGAAGCAATGATGATGCAAAAGAGTCACCCTCTAAAAGGTTCTGATACCATGTGAAGAATGTGCAACCATGGTAATACAAGAACAAGAAATATTGCTTGGCAATATAGCACAAAGACAATGAAATAAAGCAAAGAATGCACCTGAATTCCTTTGAATAGAAATGAAGAATGAAAATATGTTAAAGTGTTTCTTCAAATGATTGATTCTACAAAACTCTCATGGCTTGTTTATATAGAATCCAAGAGAAGAAAAGAAAAAGAAGCGAAAGAACAAAAAAATAGAAGAAAACCCAAATAGAAACTAACCTACCAAAACAGACACAAGTGTAAAAACAAAAATTGAAAATATGCCAAAAAACAAAAGTCTTTAGTTATGCGTTTTAGATGTTTCCAAATAACATGGGCTTTGAATTTGGCTTTGTAAATCATGAGTATTTTCAACACACCCCTACAAACTTGGCATGTGAATGTCCATAGTGCCAAGTTTGGATAGAACATTTCGAAAAGGTGAAGGAGATAGTGATTTAGTAAAGATATCAGCAAGCTGAGGTGAAGTGTGAATAGCGAGAAGATGAATAGTGTTACTTTCCAATCTTTCACGAACCATATGACAATCTATGTCAATGTGCTTTGTCATTTCTTGAAAAAATGGATTGGCTGCTATGTATAAGAGCGAGTTATTGTCACAAAAGATACTAACAGGCTTGTGATGAGCAATTCCCATATCTCTAAAAGAAAAGGGAGTTGTTGTGCCTCACAAGCAGCCATGGCAAGAGCCCTATATTCTACTTCTGAGGATGATCTTGAAACAATTTTTTGCTTTTTGCTCTTCCAAGAGGCAAAACCTGGTCCTATGAAGAAGCATCATCTAGTCAAAGATCTTCTTGTATCCAAGCAAGTTGCCTAATCTGAATCGGAATATCCTTGGATAATAGTGTTGTTAGTGCTTAGAAAGAAGATACCTTGACAAGATGAAGATTTCAGATATTTGAGGATGTGTGTGATTGCTTTATGATGTTGATCAGTAGGGGGTGCAAGATATTGACTAAGACATCCAACTGTAAAGGATATATCAGGTCAAGTGTGAATGAGTCAAAGAAATTTTCCCACGAGTCTTCTGTAAGAGGTGATATATTTCAATGGGGAACCAAATTGAGAATGAAGTGTTATGTTGTAAGCCATTGGATTAGAAGTTTGTTTGGCTCTAAGGATTCCAGTTTCTTGTAGGAGTTTCAAGGTTTACATCCTTTGATATAGGGCTATGCCTTGTCAGGAACTAGGAACCTCCATTCCTAGGAAGAATTTTAATTCTCCAAAATCTTTGATGCTGAATTTATTGTGAAGAACAACCTTGGTATGTGTGATTTGTTCTAAATTATTTCTTGTCAAAATTAAGTCATCAACATATACTAAGATAGTTGTGAAGCCTCATTTAGTGTTATGAGTAAAAATAGAATAATCAAAGAAAGATTTGATATAACAAAGTTGCAACAAAGTGGTGGTGAGCTTGCCATGCCATTGTCTACTGACTTATTTGAGGGCGTAGATAGACTTTTGTAATTTGCAGATAAGAGTTCGATCAACAATATTGAGTCATGTTGGAGTCTTCATGTATAAAGTTTCCTTGAGATCTCCATGAAGGAAGGTTGTGTTGATATCTAGTTGTTGTAAGTACCAATTTTGAAGAGCATCAAGGTATAGAAGAACTCTTATAGTGGTCATTTTGACTACTGGACTAAAAGTCTCCATGTAATCTACACTCTCAGTTTGTGTGAAGCCTTAAGTAATCAACCTTGCTTTATACGTCTCCACAAATACATCAAAATTGTGCTTGATTTTAAAAACCCACTTGTGGCCAATGGCTTTCATGTCTAATGTACTTTGGTTAAGATCCAGCTGTTGTTTTTGGCTAAGGCAGGCAATCCTGTGCGGATGGTTTTATCCAATGTTCATATTATATGGCTTCAAAGTAGCGTTTGGATGTTTGGTTGACAAATATGGACAAGGAAAAGTTTTTATGGGCATTTGATAGGTGGTCATAGGTGAGGCTGTTACTGATGGGATGCTAGATATGTGGATCAAAAGGGTTGAAATTTTGTAGAAGGGTCCAATGGTAATCTTTTAAGTAGGTTGGTGGGTTTCTAATTCTCTATGGATGTCTAGTTGGATTAGGATTGTTTGAGGTTGCAGGTGTGGTAGCAGGTTGATTTGTTGTAGGTGTAGTTGTATTGTTGGTTTCAGGGATTGCGGTTTCAGGAAAGGAGTAAGAAAAGATGCGCATGTGGTTGATAGGGAGTATGAGATGGATTTGGAGATTGGTTTCTTTGTTGTTGGATGCAGTTTCAGAAAAAGGAAAGATATGTTCAAAAAAAGCAGTGTTCCTGGATATAAAAATCTCATTTGGGTTGAAATCTAGAAGGATAAAGCCTTTAATGCCATGAGGATAACCAAAGAATATGCATTTCCTTAAGTGTACTTGGGTTCTGGGGAGTGAGTGAAACACTTGTAGTTCTCTTTTATCATAGTGAAATAATTTTTGTTGCTCTTCAGCTGTGGACGTAGGCAAATTGCCGAACCACATTAAATTCTCGGGGTTGTTTTCTCTATTATATCTTCTCTATGGGTCTTCCTCTCCAATAAACTAGTATCAGAGCTTGTAGAGCTCTTGCATGCTAAGTCGTACGATCTAAAAGAAAATTCTTAGTATGCTTTGTGTTTTTAGCATTGTTTGATCTTCCACACCAGAAAAGAATTGTTCTTGTTACTGGAAAAGTATAATAATGTGAAAGTGCATGTCTAGGAAAGTTCTGTCTTAGGAAAGACCTGGTATTTAAGCGCGTCTATTAAGACCCACCTCTCTTTCTTGAGAACTTTCTTGATGTATGTTCATGGACTACGATATTGTTCCGGTATACGATTATCATGGTGAGTGCTAAATTTCATTTGGAGAAATTTAATGGAGAAAATGATTTCAACCGCTGGCGATTGAAGATGAAAGCTCTATTAGTTCATCAAGGCTTGGGCAAAACCTTGGAAGGTAGAAACAAGTTACCATAGAGTCTGACCGAGGACGAGAAGGATGAAAACTTGGAAAAAGCACATAGTGCAATTTTGTTGTGCTTGGGAGATGAAATTCTACGAGAAGTGTCAGATGAAACTACAATTGCTTCATTATGGTTGAAGCTGGAAAGCCTGTACATGACAAAGTCACTCACCAACAGGCTGTATTTGAAGAAAAGAATATATACCCTTCAAATGCAGGAAGGATAAAAGATCATCTAGATGAATTTAACAAAATTATTCTTGATCTAAAGAATATTGATGTTAAAATTGAAGATGAAGACCAAGCAATTCTTCTACTATGTTCCTATCCAAGTTCTTACAAGCACTTCATCGACACCATGATGTATGGTCGAGAAGATATGACCTTGGACGAAGTAAAGGCGACATTACACTCGAAAGAACTGGAGAAAAGAGTATCAGATTCGAAATCTGAAGGCTCGGGTGATAGTCTTTTTGCTAGAGGAAGAACAGAGAGGCGAAATCAATTTGATGAAAGAAGGAAATCTAGGTTCAAGTCTAAAGCAAAACCTAGAAAGTATAAATGCTTTCACTGTCACAAGGAGGGGCATATAAGAAAGAATTTCCCAAAGCGCAAGGGCAAGGAAAAGATTTATGAATATGGAGATGCAGCTGTAGCAAATGGCTATAATAGTGCAGATGCAATAATAGTCTCAGAGCACGACTCAAAATATGAATGGATACTTGATTCTGAATGCTCATATCACATGTGTGCCATTAAGGATTGGTTTTCAACTTACCAACCCTTAGATGGGGGCAAGGTCCTTTTGGGAAATAATGCTCCCTACAAGATCATTAGCATCGGCACAATTAGAATCAAGATGTTCGATGGAATCATAAGGACGTTGGCAGATGTAAGGCATGTTCCAGAATTGAAGAAAAAACTGATTTCCTTGGGAACACTAGATTCAAAAGGTTATCGCTACAAAGGTGAAGGTAGATTTATAAGAATATCTAAATGCGCTATGGTTGTAATGAAAGGAAAGAAAGAGAATAGTCTCTATACGTTACAGGGAAACACAATTATGGGTGTTGTTGCTATCTCCTCAACATCTGATTCTAATATCACCAAACTATGACATCTAAGAATGGGTCATGTCAGTGAAAAAGGTCTAGCCGAATTGGCCAACCAAGAATTACTATGCGGTCAACAAGTCGGGAAGGTAAACTTTTGTGAACATTGTGTTTTCGGAAAGCAATATCGAATAAAATTCAATGGTGCAATTCGTTGAACAAGAGGCATGTTGGTTATGTACATTCTAACTTGTGGGGTCATTTCCAAGTACCTTCTCATGGTGGTAGCAAATACATGTTAACATTCGTTGATGAATATTCAAGGAAAGTGTGGATCTTCGTTTTGAAACACAAAAGTGAAGCATTTGTTAAGTTCAAATAGTGGAAAACCTTGATCGAAAAGAAAACTAGGAGAAAGATCAAGAGACTGAGAACTGACAATGGTCTAAAATTGTACAGCAGAGAATTCAGAAATTTTTGCAAGGATCATGGTATTGTGAGACATTATACCATGAGGCACACTCCACAATAAAATGGACTTGCAGAACAAATGAATAGAACTTTACTTGAAAGGACAAGATGTATGTTGTAATGCTAGATTGCCAAAAGAATTTTGGGCGGAAGCTGTTAGTACAACTTGTTACCTGATCAACAAATGTCCATCAACGACCATTGGTTTTAAAACTCCAGAAGAGACGTGGTCGGGTATTCCGGCAAATTATGAAAATTTGAGGATATTTGATTGTCCTGCATATGCTCATAACAAAGAAGGAAAACTTGATGCAAGAGCATTGAAATGCATTTTATTGGATATCCTGATGGTGTGAAAGGATATAAGTTGTGGTGGCCAGAGAAAAGAAAGTGCATTATTAGTAGAGATGTTACTTTTAATGAAGCTGAAATGCTAACGTCTCATACAGAGTCATCAAGTGAAAATGAAGATCCTAATATCTTAGAGAAGGTGGAGTTTGAGATGGAGCCAACAAAAGAAAAAAACACTTGATCAAGAAGAAGAAGTCCATGATGCCTATACTGATACTGATATCTCCCAATTACAACATTATCAGTTGGCTAGGGACATGCAAAGGAGACATATAAAACCTCCAAAAAAGTATGGCTATGCTGATCTGTGTCATACGCTCTAAATTTTGCTGATGATATCAGTAATTGTGAACCACAATCATATGAAGAAGCTATCAACAACAAAGAAGCTTCCCATTTGATTTCTGCCATGACAGAGGAAAATGAGTCTCTTCATAAGAATCATACTTGGGTTCTTGTGAAGCGGCCGAAGGCTCAAAAGATTGTTGGATACAAATGGGTCTTTAAGAAGAATGAAGGAATCCCTGAGGTTGAAGATGCAAGATTTAAGGCACGATTAGTGGCCAAAGGTTTTACACAAAGAAAAGGCATTGATTTCAATGAATTTTTCTCTCATGTGGTAAAACAAATCTATTACACAAAGAAAAGGCATCCTACTTACAATTGTAGCTCACTTTGATCTAGAACTTGAGCAACTAGATGTCAAAACGGCATTATTGCATGGTGAGTTGGAGAAACAAATCTACATGAAACAACCTGAATGATTTGAAGTTCAAGGGATGAAAGATCATGTGTGCTTGCTGAAGAAATCTTTATATGACCTACAACAATCTTCCAGACAATAGTATCAATGATTTGACACTTTCATGCTTGAAAATGGATATTCCAGAAGTGAACATGATAGTTGCATCTACTACAAGAAGCTTGCAAATAAGTCATTAACATATTTGCTTTTATATGCTGATGACATGTTGGTCACATGTAAGAACATGCCAGACATTAGAAACTTGAAAGCTCAATTGAGCTCAGAGTTTGAAATGAAGGACTTGGGAGCTAGAAAGAAAATTCTAGGAATGGAGATTTAGAGGGATAGAAAAGAGGGACACACTTTCTGTCACAAAAGAAGTCCATTGAGAAAGTGTTGGAACGCTTTGCCAGGCAAAATCCTAAACCAATCACTTCTCCATTGGCGACTCATTTCAAAGTTTCAATGACCTTGTGTCCACAAACTGAGAATGAAATAGAGGAGATATGAAGTATACCTTATGCTAGTGCGGTTGGCAGTCTCATGTATGTCATGATGTGCACTAGACTAGATATTGCACATGCAGTAAGTATGGTAAGCAGATATATGGCAAATCCTGGTAAAATTCACTGGAAGGTTGTGAAGTGGATTATGCGCTACCTGAAAGGTACCACAAATATAAGACTTTTGTTTGGTAAAGTCAAAAATGTTGGAAACAAGATCACTGGATATGTTGACTCGGATTATGATGAAGATCTAGATAAGTGAAAACCGCTCACCGGATATGTTTTTACACTGTGTGGTTGTACTATTAGTTGGAAAGCAACACTATAATCAATTGTGGCTTTGTTTACAACTAAAGCAGATTACATCGTAGTAACAAAAGCTGTAAAGGAAGCCATTTGGGATAAAGGTCTAATTGAAGAGTTGGGTATACAACTCGAATGAACAACCATCTATTGTGATAGTCAAAGTGCTATACATCTGACAAAGAATCCAATGTATCATGAAAGAACTAAGCATGTTGATGTTCAGATGCATTTTGTCAGAGACATAGTGGAAAGAGGGTTTGTTAGAGTGGAGAAAATCCCCACTGCAGATAATCCGGCGGACATGATGACGAAGCCAGTTCCAACTACCAAGTTCAGACATTGTCTGGACTCTATTCATATTTAGAATCTCTAGTGAGCATGAAGAAGAGTAGCAGGAGAATGACTATGATAGTCTTTTAGTCAAGGTGGAGATTTATTGAATATTGGCTAAAAGAAAAAGATGGTGAAAATACTTTCTTGATCCAAGCAAAAAAGAAGTGGCTAAAGATCATCTTGAAGAAATGGAGAATTTCTAGCCAAGTAAAAAGAAGTGGTTGTGGTGAAACCAACATTAATGCTTTTTTCCTTTGGTTTAAATTGTTTATGTCAAGCAAGGTGTTATTTAACTCTTAAAAATAAGATTTGTTAGATAAGAAAGTAGTTGGTTGTCTATTAATTAGATGAACAAAATGAGATATAACATAATTCCAAAAAACAGATAGACAAATTAGACTGAAATATAAGAGCTCTAGCCACACCAATTATGTATTAGTGTTTTCTATCCACTATGACATTTTGTTGAGGTGTCTCAACACATGAGGTTTGGTTTTCTATTCCCTATTCCATGTAAAATTCTCTCATGAAAAACTCTTGTACGTTATCACTTCTAATGGTTTTAATTTTTTTGTCAAACTGATTTTTGGCCTAGGACACAAAAGCTTTAACAAAAGAGCTGGCTTTTGCCTTCTGTTTCATGAATTAAATCTAGGTGAACCTGATTTTGTCATCCACAATTGTTAAAAAATATTTGTGTCCAAAGGTGGAAGGGTACCAACAAGCCCAATATGTCCATATGGATTGAATCAAAAACAATATCAGACTTAGTAGTGCTAATAGTGTAAGGCAGTCTTCTGTATTTAGCTAAATGGCTGACCTCACAAGGATCTAAAGTTTTATTGCATTTGATAGATGTAAAAATAGATTGCATAGTAGTCATTTTCTTATGAGATAATTGGCCTAATCTAGAGTTTCAAATATTACAATCATCATAACTAGTGTAAATGTTTACATGGTGTGATTCACAGTATTTCTTGCTGGATTGAGTTAGCACATATAATACTCCCCTTAGCTCAGCTGAACCAACCATCTTCAAGAGTATGGGTCCTGAATTTGACAATGATAGGTTGAGAAGGTTAAAGTACAAGCTAAGGAGGTTTTGAGTTTTGAGATTTTGTAAAGCAAATAAAGAACATAATGGTTCCTAAGTGATAGGCAGTGACTTGATTGCCATTTTGTAAAGCAATTAGAAGAGGTTTGATCCTTTTAAAATTTAGATAAAGGGAAATGGAGTGGTAGAGATGGTCTGTTGCTTCTATGTCAATGACCCAACAACTTGACTTTACTTTGTATTATAAGGAAGTTAGATATTTACCTGATTTGGATGAATCAAAGGAAAGCATAGATGTAGAAAGATAACTGACTTGGTTGGTGTTGTGAGATGTTTGCTTCATGGATTCTTGAATCATGCTCTTTAAGGCATTATATTGAGTTGGTGTATAGAGATATGTTGGCTCAAGTTTTTCTTCCCTGAGTCCAGTGTCCTCAGTTTCTACTAGTTCATTAATATGAGGTTCTGTTTCTGAGCAGCAGTTGATATTGGTGGAATTTGTGAAGTAACCTGGGGGAAAACCATGCTTCTTGTAGCAGATATCAATTGTGTGACCAATTCTTTGGTAGTAAGTGTAGGTTTTTTGTCCTCTACCTCATGCAAAAGACCTAGATCTACCTTGGATGTTGGATCTGCCACTTATTGATCCTCTAAGGCCTCTCCCTCTACTATTGATTTAATGTCATAGTTGTTGCTTGATATGCTTGTCGAAAAACTTGGTTCTTGAAAGAACATTTGTCTTTCTTGTTGGACTAATATTAAAAAACTTTGTTGATGAGGGGCATGGGTTCATGAGCATAATTTGTGATCTAATAGAAGAGAATTGGTCATTCAATCCACTTAGAAAACAAATTATGTATTCATTTTCTCTATACTTCTTTATGATGGGTATTAGTGCACAATGACACTTGATTACACAGTAGTCGGGTAGAATGGGTTTATAGTTGTATAATTGTTGTCGTAGACCCTTCATTTGTGTGTAGAATTTGTCAATTGATGCATTCCCTTGTCTGATTGAATGCATGTCCCTAATAAGTTCTGAAATCCTGAACATATCTTCTTGATGACACCTCTCTTTCAAGTCATCACATATCTCTTGTGCACTTTCCATCCATAACACACTTTGTACTATAGATGGTTCTATCGAATGACTCCGCTAGGACACAACCATATTGTTGCATATTTTCCAGGAAGCATGCATTGGGTCGAGTGGAGGAGGTTTTGTTAATGATCCATCAATAAATTCCAAATTGTTATTTGTCTCTAAAGCCATGGTCATTGCTCTTGACCATGGATGAAAATTATGTCCATTCAGTAAGGTTGAAATAAGAGCACTCCCTAGGTTTTCATTGGGGTGCATGTAGTAAAGATTTTAAGGATCAAGAATTGGACTTGCAGGTTGGTTGGCCATTTGGAGAAGAAACCAGAATCGAGAAACAAGAAGGTGCAAGTGAAAGAAATGAAGAAAGAAAAGAATGAAGCAGTGATGACGCAGCAGAGTCACCCTCTAAAGGGTGCTTTGATATCATGTGAAGAATGTGCAACCATGGTAAAACAAGAAGAAGAAATATTGCTTAGCAATACAACACAAAGACAATGAAATAAAGCAAAGAATGCACCTGAATTCTTTTGAATAGAAATGAAGAATGAAAATACGTTAAAGTGATTCTTCCATTGATTGATTCTACAAAACTCTCATGGCATGTTTATATAGAAGCCAAGAGCAGAAAAGAAAAAGAAGCAAAAGAACGAAAAAATAGAAGAAAACCCAAATTAGAAACTAACCTACCATAACAGTCACAATGATAAAAACAAAAAATTAAAAATATGCTAAAAAAGAAAAATATTTAGTTATGCGTTTTAGATGATTTCAAATTACATGGGCTTTGTAAATCAGTAGTATTTTCAACATTACCAAATTTCTTTCACGAATCCTTTTGGGTTTGCCTAACTCAAAAGTCTCAAAACAAACATTTGGCCCTTCTCTTTTAAAGGGAATATGTGTATCAAATGAAACATTGTTCTTAGGATAATGGTTTAGCAACTTAAGAAGAAAAAAGTGAATATTAAAACATAATTTTTTCCTCTTATTTCATTACATATATCACTTTATCATATCGACTTTTGTTCTAAAATTATTTTAAAGACAATGATTTACAAAACTCGTATTACAGTACGAGTTATTTCGGTCAAAGGGGGCAAAATATACAGAAAGTTCGTACTTTTGTCTTCTTTTTTTTTGGAATATGACCAAATCCTCGGAAATGTTAAGCGTGCAACAAATGTACGTGTCGGATTTTAGTGGTGGATTGTTCTACAAGCTGCAAAATAACTTTAAAACATTAATATTTCTATAGTCTTGTAGATGGCTACCAAGAGCCTATGCAATTATTTTTCAGTATAACTAACAATATATTTCTGTACTCCATAACAAAGAAAGTAATCTTTTGGATACATATGACTCAAAAAAAATTATTTCTAAGAATTAAGTCTTCGATATTTTATATATTTGAATATCTGATGAAACTTTACACGAATAGCTCAATGTTTTATTGGTACAACGTAATATATTATGTCTCTATAATAAAGGATGCTTTATTTTTATAGTTGATGTTGCTTTTTACAGGATGCTTTCTTATTTATCAACGGATATAATTAATTTAACTGATACATATTTAATTCTAGGAATACTGATTCAAGTGCTAGTAATTCTACCATACCATATTACCATGTATATTTTAATTCATAGAATTATCTCTCAGAGAAAATACATGTGGACAGACAAAGCAAAAGAATTGGTCTCGTATAATTTTCCATGTTGAATGTGTGGTTTAATCACCATGTAGCGACAGAATTCAAATTTGACTGCATGAGGGACATATCAATATATCCACAGCTAAGTGATAGCAAAATCTAGAATCTGAGGATTTTATGTAATTTATTGTCTATTGTATGCCTTATGTTCCATCGGTTTCTGCTCAGTACTGTCCCTTCACAAAGTCCTTCCTTGCGGCTCACCGACACATATTCACCCAACACATTGATATCTTTTCATGAATGTTTTTTTATAATATTTCTGATTTTTTGTTGTCTCTTCCTAATCGATGTATGCTTTGTCATTTTCAACTCTCTCATCAACCAAAATATGTCAATTGAAAATTTTAAAACTCTATTATTGTTAATGTTTTATTAGCATTAATATGACATATATATGAGATATCGTCCAATCTTTATTATTAAGGGACAGCATACATATATATATATATATATATATATATATATTATTTCTATGCTTCCTCTCATCTCTTACCTTTGTTCCTAAAATTTTTTGCCATCTCAAGTCAATCATATCTTACAAATAATATAAAAATGTTACTTTATATTTTATTTTTATTTTTAAATATATAACAAATTTTTATTATATTGAAATATAAAGAGACATAAATTATAGGACAGTTGATCTCCATTTCATCTCTTTAGTCTGTTTCTCCGTTTTCATATGCCTATTAATGAGGGTTTTGCCCAGTGGTGAGTTTATAGTGACTCCAGTGGGTGATGATGGTGGTTATAAGTTATTGTTTTAAAATGTTTTATTGACAATTCCAAATAGATGTAACATTTAATCCTTGAGTGGTGGAGGGCAATTGTTATATGATTATATTGTTGTTTTTTGATAATCATATAATTATTACAAAATTTAGTGGTCCAGTAGAAAATAACCATGTTATTAATATCATACTGGTCATTAAACCGGTTAGAATATTGGTATAGTGGTATAACTGGTGGTTTACTAATTAAATCGTATATCGACGAAATTAGATATACATATATAATATGTTAACATTAATGTTGAAAAATCAATAAAAAAACCAATAATTCTTTTTATTTTCATTAAAAATTTAATTTTAAATAAAAACTGATCAGTATGACCGGTACGGTTCAATTGAAAATCAGTCGATATGATCGATTTTGACCAATATGATTTTTAACTGATATAATTATTGTACCGTATCAATATTGGGACCGATTCACTGGTTTACCGGTTGAACCGGCTGATATGAAACAATTTTAACCCAGAGTAAATTGAGGTTTACAAAACCAAAGTGATGTTGACAATTTATACGTTTCCAAGCTTTTAATCTATATATTTTTCGGAAATAACGTGTAGCTTTAAAAACTTTCGAGAGAAATAAAGTGCACACTTGCATAAGCAACATTTATATTAGGGATGTCACTAATAAGTAAATAATGTTAATCAAAATTATACTGGTACAGCCTCCATGCATCTTGAGTAGGAACAATGATCCCTATTCCAAGAAAATCTTATATCTATATTCTTACCCTATCAAATTTCGCAAAATAATATTAAATTTTGGAACATTTGATTCTCAATATAAAAAACCTTGAGCATTCCGTAGCAACGCGCCTGAGACTTTTTTGCATTGATATGGAGTTTCCAAGATGCTCAATACAAACTGAAGTGTCCCGAAAATTATTCTAATACCTCACATTTCGCCAGGAATCTCAATCAAATTCAATAAAGATGTCTCACACTATTATATGAAGGATGCTTCACCCTCTAATAACTACGAGATATCTCACCGTTAACAACTACAGGGATACCTCACTCTATACTCCAAAGGATACCTCACATAATTCAAAAGGGGATACCACACCCTCTGAATCAAATAGGGATATTTCACCCTATTATAACAAAGATAGATTAAAGGAATATGCAACTTGATCTGAAACATTTTCCAAGTGCAAATAGTAAAAAACAAGAGCACTATACACTATGTTAGAATTGTCTTTTAACAACATACAACAACAATTGTGTGTAGGATGATGTTAAATGGATGGGTGATGTTAGGGGAATGACTCAACAACTTTCAATGAGTCAAACTTTGTTCTATCTATACAATTAACAACACTTTTTTATAGTGAATGTTATTGATTTTAAAACGTACAGATTCAACAACCCTCACGTTGTTGATTCTTACATATTCAACAATACTTTTCTTATAAACACTATTGAATCATGTGTTTTTTATATTGACATTTTTTGTAGTTAACTATAAAACCGATGCATTTGAATATATTATTAATTGTTATATTAATATCTATATCAATTATTATATAAATACTGAAATAATTGTAAAAAAACATTATATATGATTATTATTTTTGTATTCTACTATTTAAAATACTCAAGATTCTAACTTGTTTATATTATATATTATATATATTAATATTCTAATTAAAATATTCTAACAATATTATAATTAAAATATGAGGATGGATACGTTTACATCAAGTTAAGTTATATTAGTTACACTTAATCTCAGTCATTCATTTTCTTAAATTCAATGGACCAAATGAGTGAGTGAAATAAGTGATAAGAGATAAAAAAAGAAATCTTAAATAACTTTTAAGTTTCATCCATTTGGTCTGTTAGATTTTAAAAAAACTGAAAGGTTGAGATTGAGTGTAATTAGCGTAACTTAACTTAAGTGTGAACGGAACCCTCCTCTTAAAATATTATAACAATATTATAATTAGAATATCTGACACATGTTTTTTTTTTATCATTCTATTTAATAAAAATAATTATATATGGAGTAAATTACACTGACACCCCCTGAGTTTTAGCGAAATTACATAAACCACCCCTCAATTTTTTACACATACACAAACCCCCCTCATTTTTATACTTTCATTACATTGACCACCCGTGAAAGTGAAATAATGTAATCTTTTAAACAAAAAAATGTGATAAATGCAATTTAGTTAAACAAAACATGATATATTGTAAAGACAAGTCCAAATAATATATGAGATAATACATATTTATCATTTTTGGCTCGTTGCGATATAGTATAAGAGCGATTTAAACAATATTCTTTTGGAACTGTTGATGCATTTTGTAACAAAAAATAATAAAGATATATTGATTTGTATATTATTTGGATTTGTCTCCCCAATATATCATGTTTTGTTTAACTTAATTGTATTTATCATATTTTTTGTTTAAAAAATTACATTTATTTCTCATGCAGAGGTGGTCAGTGTAACGAAAGTGTAAAATTTAGGGGTTTTTGTGTAAGTGTAAAAAAGTGAGGAATGATTTATGTAATTTCACTAAAACTCAGGGGGTGTCAGTGTAATTTACTCTTATATATGAGTTTTATCTAAGAACAAATATATTAATTTTTGTATATTCAAAAAGATTCAATAACGCTTTTTGTAGTGAGCATCGTTGATGTATGTGCATTTAATAAAATGTGATTTTTTTTCCCTTTTTCTTGTTTGTTTTTCCATTGCATATATGTTTGTGTGTCTATGCGTTACTGTCAACTATAGGATGTGCTTTTAAATTACTTGTAAGTGATTAGGACATGTAGAAAACACGAAAATGAGTACTTTGTGACATGGATGGACATTTGAGTAAAAAGTGTGAAAATTTGTAGAAAGTTCATATATTACATAATTAGACTACATGTTTTTATTAGGGTTCTAGAGTATGACACATAGCTATGAAGAAAGTGATTTGTGCATAAAGTAATAATCTCAAGTTAATAGTAGAGTGGAATATAAAAGGTCAACCATGCAACTAGAATGATGGCAATACATTGGTGACCTATATTGGGGTGATAATTAAACAAATGGGGCCAATGTCATTTAGCAATAGGAATGATAAAATGTTGGATAGTCTAGAAGATATCATTTGGTATGATATAATATTGTGTAACTTTAATCTATAGCTTTTTTATATTTCTTTACTATGTGTTTACTATAACTTTATATTTATTTTTTCGATCTACTTTTGATGTTGGTGAGGATCGCAATGACTATATACATAAAATTGTCAGCAATTGACATGAACAATTCAAAACTGATGTTGAAAAGTATGTAAGAGATGTTAAGAGAAATATAAACCTTTAACCCCCAACGAAATATGTGAATATTATCAATGAGGCTGATTGGAGAGCTTTTATCACTAGACGCACAAAAAATGATTATTTTTTAGTAAAATCATTGTGTCTTTTATTATAATTTCTCCTTATTTTTATGTATGATAGAAAGTACTACATTGATATTCAAAATAACATATGATTCTCTTTTTATTTTTCTGGATCTTTGCTCTTGCGTTGAACGCACCTTCATTCGACCTAGACCTTTCGCCTCACTTCTTCCACGCTTAATGTGACTTCCCATGCTCAGTGTCGTTGTGCTGAGCTTAGCTCTTACGCTGAGCGTAGTGGAGCTGATATGAGGCTTTTGCATGCTTAGCAAAATTTGGGTCATTCTTGGTCCAATTCATCATTTTTCGACCTGAAATACTTAGAGAAACTTGAAAATTTGGATTAGTATAATTAATCATCAAAATCTCAATTATGATTACATAAAGTAAGTATTTAGAATCAAAAAGTGCTAAATTAACCTTATGAATTAAGGTAATTTTGACACTTAACATGCATCACATAGCATACTCCCACACAATCTTATATGCAAAACGTGCATCATTTTTGCATATCCACATCTTCACGGGTTGTCAATCATATTACTTTGACATAGAAAATATTATCGGACTCAGAAGCCAAAATTTTATGATGTTGTTGGACTCAGACACCAGAACGTTATTATTAATTTCTACAACCAAGAGCCTGATATAAATGTCTGAGTTCCGACGGCATCCTTATGTTCTCGCTTCTAAATTATTACTTTTCAGAACCTCGAGCTTGATGTGCTTACATCAATTCTTTCGGATCCCTAAGCTTGATGTACATTCAAACAAACTTTCTAGGACCCCGAGCCTAGTGTGATTTTTTGAGTTTTGGCAATATCTATGCGTTCTTGCTTTTAAATAAATCTTTCCAGGACATCATGCCTCATGTGAATTTTCGAGTTATTGCACTATCCTTGCGTTTTCGCTTTTAAATTATTACTTTCTAGTAGGGGTGAGCGGGACCTTTTCCTACTTGCTCACCCGGCACGGCCCGATCATGATCGGGTCCGAATAGGGTCGAGTTTGATCGGGTCTAGGGTCGGGTTCCAAAAATAGATCCAGTCAATATTTAGGGTTGGGTAGAGACCAAGCATTACCCGATCCGTCTCGTCCTAAGGTCACTCCTTCATCTTGTTTGTATGTGTTTCTACTCAAATGTGTATAGAGTAATGATACCCTTTTGGTCAAAAGTATCATTTATTCTTTAATTTTTCCATAATATATACATGATTGATAATATATACATACATATATCATTTTATATATCAAACTACATATTCATAATAATAAACAATATTGAGAAGTCTTTATATAAAATGAGTATGCATTATATTTAATCGGGTCTATGGTCGGGTCGGGTTTAAAGACTGACCCGGTCACTATTTATGGTCCGGTTAGCTTCGCGTATAGGGTCGGGTCCGGGTTCAAAAAGGTGACCCGACCAATATTTATGGCCGGGTAAGTACAAACCTTAACCCGTCCTAACCCGACTCATGCTCACCCATACTTTCTAAGACCCTGAGCCTGATGTGCTTAAATTAATTCTTCAGGGTCCCCGCACCTGGTGTGTTTTCAAACAAACTATCCAGGACCCCGAGCCTAGTGTGAATTTTATAAAGCCTTTCAACTTCCCTCCTCCAAGCAAAGTGGGACTGATGAATTTTTTTATTTCACTTCAAAACATCATTATTTTCTACAAATTCCAACAATCTCCCACTTGAAATTAAAAAAACTATTTCTGGGAATTTATGTGGTCTCAATAAGATTGCGCATAAATAAAGGTGTCATGCAACTTGAACCTTTGCATAGTGAATAAGATCCAAATTTTACTAGAGTGTCTCATAGTCTTGAGTTCTATCTCCAACATCAAACTACAAACAACCTTTTCAAAGGTGTATTTTGTAAAGCTCATGTGTTAAAGACCATACACGTTTACCTCAGTATAGTGAACGCTCTAGAAATTTATGCCCCAAAATTTCATAGGAAGTAGCCCCCACTTCCACAATCACATAGGTGAGTCTATTAAGAGTACTCATGTAGCCTACATACTCCACTCCAATTAGAGTATAGATATCATTAAGAGTTTAACTCATCCTTACATATGCTACAAGAATCATGTTTCTCATAATTTTATAGCATGTTCATTCTCATATTACTTCACAAATTGTTATAACCCATTGAACCTATTTCTTGGGATGGATCACCAGTTAGTTAGGTCAGGTTACCATCATGAGTGATCTTCTCTCTAAGGGCAATAGTCCCATACTATGAGAATTATTATGGACTTTCTCTCTAGTTAGTCCTTTCGTCAAAGGATCTACTAAGTTATTCTCAGTGCGTACATGATCTACTCTAATAGCTCATATAGAGAGTAACTCTCTAATAGAGTTGTGCATATGACGAATTTGTCGTTTCTTACCGTTATAAAAATGTTTCTCAATTTTTGCAATAGCCGTGATACTATCACAATGGATCAACACATCTGGAATCAATTTTTTCTATAGGGGAATCTCTGCAAGCAAGCTTCTCAGCCAACTTGCTTCTTCACTAGCTATTGCTAGTGCTATTATCTCAGCTTCCATAGTGGATTAAGCAAAATAATCTATTTTTTTGATTTCCAAGAAATAGTCCTACCGGTTATGCTAAATATATAGTCATTGGTTGCTTTAGAATAAAGAGTGTTCAACATTGTTAAATCCTTTTAGGACAGCTGGAAACCTTTGGTAATGTAATCCAAGGTTCATTGTTTTCTTAAGGTATCTCATTACCCTTTCTATAGCATGACAATGCTCCATAGTAGGTCTACTAGTAAACCTGCATAATAATCCCATAACATAGACAATATCGGGTCTAGTGCAATCAGTGGCATACCGAGGGCTGCCAATGATGCTAACATACTCAGCTTGCCTTACACTTCATCGGTGTTCTTAAAAAGTTTACACTTGGATCATATGGTGTGCTAGCAGATTTATAGTCGAAGTATTTATATTTCTTTAAGATCTTTCCACATAGTGAGATTGATCTAAATAAATTATTTCATTTGACCTAGTAATTTTTATACCAAAGATTGCACTTGCCTCTCCAAGGTCTTTCATATCAAAGTTGTTGCACAATAATGATTTCACATTATTCACAACATGAATGTTGGAACCAAATATGAGTAGGTCGTCTACATAGAAACATATGATAGTGCAAATGTCATTTTATGATTTGTAATAAATACATTTATCACTTTCATTCACCTTAAACTCATTTGAGATCTTTAAGTCGTTAAACTTTTCATGTCACTGCTTAGGTGCTTGCATAAGACCATACAACGACTTGTCTATCTTGCAAACCTTATTTTCTTGCCCATGTATTACAAAACCTTCAGGTTGTTCCATATAGATTTCTTCTTCCAAATCACCATTTAAGAAAGCAATCTTAACATCCATTTGATGTACTAATAAATTATATATCGCAGCTAGCGAAATTAGTACTCTAATGGATGTTATTCTAGTAACAGGTGAAAAGATGTCGAAGAAATCTACATTATCCCTTTGCATGAAATCCTTAGCTACAAGGCGAGCCTTGTATTTATCCACTGTGCCATTAGGTTTCAGATTATTTTTTAATATCCACTTACAACCAATAGGTTTGCAACCAGGAGACAAGTCAACTAAATGTCAGGTCTTGTTAGACTCTAGAGAATCCATTTCATCATTTATGGCCCATTGCCACAAATCAGCATCCAAAGAAGTCAAAGCTTCTTGGAGAGTTGATGAATTCTCTTCCAATGTATAGACCATATAATCAGGTCCATACTCTCTAGCAGTCATTGTTCTCTTAATTCTTCTAAGTTCTATTTCTAACTCATCGTTATTATCATTATTGCTAATCATGTGTATGTTACTAGTTGTTGTGCCCCCCACTATTCCTCAATTTAAAAGGGAATTTCATTTCATTGAAGTCTGCATCGTTAGACTCAATGATCACTTCTGTGTTAAGGTCATAAAACCTTTACTTTTTGTTGTTTATAGCATGCCCAGTGAATACACACTCATAGTCTCTACTTGCAAGTTTAACTCTCTTAGGGTCTAGTATTCGGACATAGGCTAGACAACCCCAAGTTCTCAAATAAGATAAGTTTGGTTGTCTAATCTTAATAATTTAGTATGGGGAATTTTGCTTTTAGCCTTAGGGACTCTATTTAGCACATGTCATACAGTTAATAAAATTTCACCCCACCAAGAGGGTGCTGCACCAGAACTTAACATAATAGCTACAACTAATTCAGTTAAAGTTCTATTCTTTCTTTCAGATTTACCATTCATTTAAGGTGTATATGGTGCAATTGTTTCATGAATAATGTCATTTAATTTATAAAAATCATTAAACATGTTAGAGTCATACTCAATGTTTGTTTCGCTTCTGAGTTTCTTTATTGTCTTGTTGAGTTGAATTTCAATTTCAGTTACATATAACTTAAACATGTACATGAATTGTTTCTCCTACATTTATATCCTATGTAGAAAATATCAATGTTAAGAAAACACCACAATTGCAAGCATTAATAGTTATCAAAAATTGCCGAACTTATACTCAAATTGTGGCACATCAATCTTGTAGAACTTATACTTAGATTGTGATGCAGGTAGCTGAGACTAAATTATGTGTTTCCTATGGTGATAATACTAATGAAATAGTTTAACACTGTTTTCTGTGGTTAATTGATTCAATGAGCAAACCAATACACATGAACATGTAAGTTTACTTCTTAGAGCTACTTGAAATGTACTCATGAAATTCAAAGTGAAGTTAAATAATTATTCATTGAGAATTTACCAAATTGTATATTCGATGAACATATATTTGCATTTTCCAAATAATTAGGTGATGTTTGGTATCCAGCAGTCAAGCACATTCTCAGGAATGTGATGCCAGGTAATGTAGACAGTAGAAAAATTCTTACTAAAAATTTAGGAATCCAAATTTTCTATTTACTTCTCAATTGAAATGTCTAGGAATTCCATTTGTTTGCTAGACACATTACCATATGAGATGCCCATGATTGTAAAAAAAAATCTGGATACCAACCTCTACCTTAGATGCTTAAAAGCAATAAAAAGATATATGCACTGGCAAAAAGTTATGTATAATATTGATAGAATGTTACCGGTGCAGTTATCACATACAATTTGGAATTTAACAGATTTATCTTGGTTCAGGAAAAAGTTCTTAATACTACTATTTGTGCATATCCAAATATAGTAAATGTGGATTTGGAATGTAAACTCTTTCTGCATAAAAAGAAAACCAATAACAAAAATTGTTTACATTGTTTTTCCTAAAACTTATAAGTAAAATAACACTAATCCATAAACAAACAAACTTTCATAATACGCACTCAATTTTATATTGTTATTGTTCAAACTCTCATAATTTAATATGCAGTGAAAATCATGAAATTGATAGTATATTTTTTAGTATCAGCTTCCTCGGTATCATATTTCTTTTCAAGTGCATACCAAATTAATTTGACAGACCTGTATGGGCTATAACAATCATAGAGATCATCAGACAACCCATTCAGAATGAAGTCCTTACATAAATAATCACTTTCATTCCAGAGAGCTATTTCAATAGTCAGTTTATCACTTTTCTCTTTTCCAGTCTCATCTGACATCACTGGAATGTCAGTTTTCAGAACATGGGCAACCTTTCTCATATTGAAGAAAAATTCCACCTTATGTTGTCAATGTTTGAAATTTATCCCGTCAAATCGAAATGACTTGTTCGGGTCATAGATGTTCGGTCTAGTAATATTATCTACGAATATCGTTGCAATAGAAATGTCTTAAAATTATTGTTATCGTAGCTCGCAACAATTCTGAATGGGACGAAATAATCGTTACTGGTTGAGTCACGACCAGAACGCTTTCTTTAAGACGTTTCGTGGTACTGCTAAAATTGTGCAAACAGACTATCAACCACACTGTCCCTAGATAAAATAGCTTAGTTACCTATTATACTATTTCTTACTGCACTGTAAGAATCG
Organism: Lupinus angustifolius; assembly: GCF_001865875.1. NCBI lineage: Eukaryota > Viridiplantae > Streptophyta > Magnoliopsida > Fabales > Fabaceae > Lupinus > Lupinus angustifolius. Next base: position 2,811,987 of record NC_032020.1, read on the forward strand.
CTCTTGAATACACCCACAATATGGCTACCAATGCCAATTCTCGAATTCTCACAGTATGGTTACTTGATCCAATTCTTTTTTCACAATACCGACTACCAGTGTTAGTTCTCGAAATTCCCACTTTGGTTGCTTGTGTCAATTCTCAAGTGTCACAGAAAGAAAGAGGGATAAGATTGTCGGAAATGCGTCGGTAGAATATAAGGAGGGAGAAAGAGAAGTTGAGAGGTAAACGCCTTCAACTTGGTGCAAATTATAATGAGGGAAGGAGGCCTCTATCTATAGCTTGTGGCCTCCAACGGCTCTCTAACAGCTCTTTCACCAACGGTTCTTTTACCAACGGCTCTATCATAACGACCAAGATCTCCTCCAATGGCTCTCTAACGGCTCTTTCCTTGTTGCATGTGCGTGTTGATTTGGTCAACATACGTCCAAGTCCAAAAGACCCCAAAAAATTAAATAAATTAATAAATAAATAAATATTTTATTAAAAAGAATATTAGGCCGCAATTTAAGGCCTATAAAGTCTTTCACCTTTTCTCCTCCAAGCAAAGTGAGACTAATAAGTTTTTTCGTTTCACTTCAAAACATCATTATTTTCTACAAATTCCAATAGTTTTTTTTAAATATATAAAGATGGGATGATTAAAAATACTGAACATGTTTTAGAAATTTGTCTTGAACCTTCTCATCAATAGGTTGATATGAGCAGAAATACAATATCATCTAACTCAATTATTAAAGTCAAATTTTACGAATACAAATGCATTCTTGCAGTAGTAACGCCCGTTTGGTGGATTGTGCGTCCAAATTTACAATCTCTAACTTGTTAATGATAAATTGTATATTTCTATAATTCCTTAAATCTAGAAATATACATGCATCGATTGAAAAGGATTATTAAAGAGAAAATTGTAACATATGACCAGTAGGTAGAAAAGCAAAGGTAGATGAGTCCATTTTCTTCATCTATTTGCTTATTCCTTTCGGTTGGTATGCATGGTTGGAAGAAAATAATAAATTCAATCGCGGTTGAGAATTTTCAATGTCCATTGGTTACAAGTACCAATCAACGTTTATTTAATTAATAGAATATATAATTATATACTCAAATGACGTCAAGGAGATTAAATTAGCTAGGGTTGTTGATATTGTTAAACTTATGTCCTTTGTTGATCCAACACGAAGAGTCTTTTTATTTCCTAAAAAGAAAAGGAGACAAATTAAATCAATGAGGAAATTATATCTTGATATACAAATCATAGTGATTTTCAGCCATTGAATGTGAAAGGAGTAATTTTTTATGCACATATATTTTATTCACAAAAGAAAAACATGTTTGCATCTTTTTACTCAATTAGTATAATATTTTTCTTGGCTACAGAAGGTCAATCACAAATTCATCTTTTAATTTAATGTCTACATATGTTTGATACTGTCTACAATAATGCAGCCAATTTTGTACAATATAGTTAAGGAGTATGTTCCGTGCCTTGTTGGGGAATATTTCATTCTCCCTACACTTCACGCTACATAAAACTAAGACCTTTCATATATACTTCAATATTTATCACTATAAATTGTGGAAAACACCATATTAATTGTTTATAATTAAAGGAGTGGAAGTAGTGATTCCTTAGAAAGGTTAAGGAGTATATGTATCATAATTCCCATATGGGAATGGAGTATCTCCTTATATAAGGAGATAGGTTATCTCCTTCTGCCAGTAAAATCATCACATGTATCATGTTTCATCATTTTCAATAAAAATATTTTAAAAAATAAACAAAATAACACACATGTCACATTTTTATTGGCTGGAGGAGATAAATTATCTCTTTATATAAGGAGATACATTATTCTCTTCTCATATATATAGACTATAGTTTTATATATTTTCTTCGTGAAATAAGAAGGGTTAAAAATCAAGAGAGCGAGATGGCCACGTGATTTTTATAGAAGGTGACTTAAATTGGTGAATAATCCCGAACATACATGGAGAGGAAACGCAAATTTGAAATTCAACTAATCAATTTTCAAGGGTTTAGTTTTTTCTCTCAAGGGTTTAGTTGATGCAAGAAAAAGATTAAAATTGTAGTTTGGAATTGAAATTTTAATTTTATTGGAACTAGAATTGATTTAGAAATCAACAATACCACAATTGACCGATGACTAATTTTCCATAAAGATCAATGTTAGGGCTTCATCCATATTGAGTGTATGGAAAATGTTTTATTAGTAGTGACAAAATTCACTTCAATATACCTTTCGAAACAAATTAATTTTTAATGGCAGACACACAACTCCTCTCGTGAAAAAATAAGAATTATTTAAAATTATAATGGTTACCTTTGAGTTGAGGAAATATAGAATGTAATAATATTATAATTCTAAAATCAATTTTCTGAAATTAGTTGCACTGATGGTGGCTATAATGGCATTATAATGGTAGCAACAATGACCGGGTGTTATTGGTGGTAATTAGGGGTGTAAGCAGTTCTGGTTTTGTAAGAACGAGGTTGCAACTAAGAGGGGGTGAATTAGTTGACCTAAAAATTATAGCTACTTTTTCTGTAAAATCTAGAGTTAACGTGCAGCGGAAAATATATGCAGAAAAATAATCAAGATAAAATGAAAGAGATTAGGAAGAAGAGAATACACAGTGATTTTTATACTGGTTCATATTCTAGTCCATCGAAGACTACGTCCAGTACTCTTGCAGCCCAACAGATTTTCCACTAAATATTATGAGTTGTAATTATAATATCTCACCCCGAGATCTCTATGTACCTTACAAACTCACTAAACTTATACCATTGGAAAAGACATTTCCAAGTAATTCTATCCCCTTTCTATTCACACCCCGTGAAAGAAAGTTATTACAATGAATGAAGAATTTGAATGATGGCTTTGGATTGCCTTTACAAGTATGAAATATAATAACATTTACAATTCAATCAACTCTTTTGTATACTTAGTAATAATGCTCTTTAAGTTTATAAAACTTTGAAACACTTTACTTCAAGCAACTCTAAAAATGACTTTGAAAGTTTGAGTACAAGTTGCTTAGAAGTGCAGAAAATTATTTCAGAAAAGTGTAGGAAAGTTGTGAGAAAAAAATGAAAGAGTTGTTCAAAGAGATGTTTTCATTGTGAGTTCTAATGCCTTTAAATAGACTTTCCAATCAGTCATTGTGCCTTTATGAAAGAGTGGAAATTGTTTGGAATGAACGCATTTTGTTTGGGATGAAAACTCTTGAGTTTCAAATCTGAAAAACTGATGTAACAGCTCTCAGTAAGCGATTACAACATTGAGTAATCGATTACCCAAATGTTCTGTCCAATAATGAATTTAAAATTCACTTATAGTAATCGATTACAGCAATTTGAGTAATCTGTTACTCAACTTTAATAACACTGGTAGTCTGTTACTCAAATACAGTAATGGATTACTCTGAACAATTTTAAGTTGGATAACGCTTTTTCTCACACACGTAACTTGTTACTTATATGAAGTAACATGTCACACACTATTTTTGAAAAATGTTTGAAGTATTTTTAAAGTGTTTCATTTTTCTTTAAAAATAGTTTGAGCATTACTACTTTGCATATTTAAGAGTTTTAGGATAGAAGTACATATAGAGACTTAATATAATTGTCTTGAAGCTTTAATTTTCTTTGTCTTCATAAGTATTCTTCCTTTTCTTCTTTTTGGTGATGTTGGTGTCTTCATCAAAACATTGTCAAGGTCAGGAGCAAAGACCTTCTTCACAGTTGTGTGTGAGAAAGGGGTAAAGAAAATAGGTAATTTGGGTTAGAAGTCCGACTATAACTCCTTGAGAAATGTTTGTGAAGAATAGATACAAGAAATCTCCAAGAACATAGGACCTCCAATTGCAAGTGTGTGTAAAGATGCAATAAGTAAAGCTGGAGTTAAGTGCCTGAAATAAAGTTTGACAAAAAATGCACTTTCTCAACTTTTCTCCCCCTTTTGACTTCATCAAAAAGTAGAAAAGCCAAGAGTCCAACACAAGATATATAACATATATATCATACATGATGTATAGCACAATAGATATAAAAATTAATGTAGTGCATATCATAATAGTATAATATCATAACATAAAATCAAATATTGTTCACACATAAAAACATAGCATAGCATAGAGTAATCTCGTACTCATTTTGAGTAATCGGTTACTTAAAAATAATTTTTTTAAAATTTCAAACAACAACTTGGAATAATCGATTACTCACTTTGGGTAATCGGTTACTGAAACACGTTGTTAAACCCTGTAATCGATTACTCTCCAGTGTAATCGATTACTGACCCTAGAAAAACTTATTTTTAGGCAAAATTAAGCTATGAAAATGATTTTTAACCCAAAAAATAAAGTTTCCAAGCACAAATAAATATATTTAAGAACAAGTAGGCATGAGATAATCATAATGAAGCAAACATATAATCATATAAGCATGTTAAGACAGGTAAGCTTCATCAAGAATGCCTAATTCAAGTCTAATTTTGTAAAAAGGTTATTTTGCCAAGGGCTTAGTGAAAATGTCTGCAAGTTGGTTATGAGTATCAACAAATTCTACAGATACATCTTTCTTTTGAACATGGTCCCTTAGAAAGTGATACCTTATATCTATGTGTTTGGTTCTAGAATGCATAATAGGATTCTTTGTAAGGTTTATAGCACTAGTATTATCATATTTCAGCGGAGTGCAGCCTAAGTCTAAGCCATAATCTCGTAATTGTTGCTTAAGCCACAACACTTGGGCACAACCACTACCTGCTGCTATATATTCAGCTTCAGCAGTGCTTAGTGCAACACATGCTTGTTTCTTGCAAGACCAAGAGACTAAAGCATTGTCTAAAGTGTGACAGTATCACTTGTGCTTTTCCTTTCAGATTTACATCCGGCAAAATCTGAATCTGAATATCCAACCAATTCACATATACTTCCTTTTGGATACCAAAGTCCAACTTCAGTTGTACCTTTAAGATATTTCATAATTCTCATAACAACAACTAAGTGTGATTCTTTTGGTATAGATTGATAGCGTGCATACTGACATACACTAAACATGATATCAGGTCTACTGACAGTCAAATATAAAAGAGATCTAATCATACCTCGATACTTTGATATTTCAATACTTTTATCGGTATCAATGTATGTGCTAGATCCCATGGGAGTAGCTATTGGCTTGCAGTCATCCATATCAAATCTTTTCAGCAAATCCCTGCAATACTTGGATTGACTTACAAAAATTCCATTATCAAGCTGTTTGATTTTTAGTCCAAGGAAGTAATTCAACTTTCCCATCATGGACATTTCAAATTCTCCTTGCATCATTTTGCCAAAGTCACTACACAAACTTTCATTAGTAGAACCAAAAATAATATCATCTACATAAATTTGAACTAGTAAAGTATGATGATTTATTTTCTTTATAAATAGAGTAGTGTCGACCTTCCCTTTGGTAAAACCTTTTTCTTTCAGAAA
>NC_032020.1:2817595-2820775 GCF_001865875.1 Lupinus angustifolius
TCTTTATCACAAGATATCACATCTTTTAATACATGATTGGTTTCATCAAAAGTTACATGAACAGATTTTTCCATGGCTACAGTTCTTTTATTAAAGACTCTATAAGCTTTACTCGTGAGAGAATAGCCAAAGAAAATTCCTTCATCAACTTTTGCATCAAACTTGTCCAAGTTATCCTTATCNAACAAGCATCAAGCATTCTACGAGTAGTTATACCTTTACTTATATCACTGATGATGTTGTCAATAGAATGATTTCGACGAGTTCCAAAGAAAATTCCTTCATCAACTTTTGCATCAAACTTGTCCAAGTTATCCTTATCATTATTCAGAACAAAACATTTACAACAAAAAACATGTAGATGAGAAATGTTAGGTTTTCTACCTTTAAAGAGTTTATAGGGGGATTTTCTTAAGAATAGGTCTTATAAGAACTCGATTCGAAACATAACACGCAATGCTAACTGCATCAGCCCAGAAATATTTTGGGAGGTTAGTTTCATTTAGCATTGTTCGAGCCAGTTCTTCTAAGTACCGATTCTTTCACTCTACAACACCATTTTGAGGTGTTCTAGGAGCAGAAAAATTGTGGTTGATCCCAAGATCATCAAAGAATTCCTCAAAAGAGGAGTTTTGAAATTCTCCCCCATGATCACTTTGTATAGCAGCGATTTTTAGAGATTTTTCATTCTGAACTCTTTTAGCATAAATACTAAAGGCTTTGAATGCCTCATTCTTATGAACTAAGAATAGAGTTCAAGTATATCTAGAAAAATCGTCCACTATAACAAGAGCATAATAATTTCCACCAAAACTTTTTGTCTTTGAGGGACCAAATAAATCCATATAAAGTAATTGTAATGATCTATCGGAAGAAACCATGTGCTTTGGTTTGAAAGAGGTTTTTGTTTGTTTACCCATTTGACAAGCACTACATAGTTTGTCTTTAACAAACTTCATTTTTGGTAAACCAACAACTAAATCTTTCTTAATGAGTTTATTCAAATGTTCCATGTGAATATGAGCAATTCTTCTATGCCAAAGTCATCCATCATGATTATCATTAGCTACTAAACATGTTATAGGTAAAGCATAATCCATGTCAATCATATATATATTATTTATTCTCTTACCAATAAGTTTAGAATTATTTGAATCCTTACTTTCAATGATGCATTTATCTAGGTAGAACACCACATGAAATCCTTTGTCGCATAATTGACTTATGCTTAGAAGGTTGTGCTTGAGTCCTTCAACATATAGTACACCTTCTATAGTTGTAGTTTGGAATTGAAATTTTAATTTTATTAGAACTAGAATTGATTTAGAAATCAACAATAGCACAATTGACCGATGACTAATTTTCCATAAAGATCAATGTTTTATTAGTAGTGACAAAATTCACTTCAATATACATTTCTAAACAAATTAATTTTTAATGGCAGAAATACAACTCCTCTCGTGAAAAAAATAAGAATTATTTAAAATTATAATGGTTACCTTTGAGTTGAGGAAAATATAGAATGTAATATTATAATTCTAAAATCAATTTTCTGAAATTAGTTGCAGTGATGGTGGCTATAATGGTAGCAACAATGACCGGGTGTTATTGGTGGTAATGATTGCTGACTTGTTGTGGCAGTAATTATGTGCAATATTGTTATGCTTATATTGATATTAGATGTTTAATAAAGACATTTCTGATTGTAAAATTATAATTTTTATTTAGGATGAAGATTATAAAATGAGGTGTGTTAGTTATATCGATTTGATGAAATTCATACATGCATATATCATTCCTACATCAAATTTAATTCCAAACTCCTCACGATTTATTAAGAATGACAAAAATAAATGTTTAGCCGTGGGTCCCTTGCAGGTTTCCTATGTGCTTTTTAATGTATGCTCTTCAAACTCTTACTAAAATAAGGAGAATGGTCTCTTGTGTCAAATAGAGTTTTAAAAGTTATGTCTCATACTAATGGCATCCAACTAAAAATATAAATAATAATAAATTTTTAATTTTTAAATTGTTATGACATATTTTTAGTGGTTTATGATATAATTTGAGATACAACTTGTGATAATAAATCATTGTCCCTAAATGTAATATTTAATCATTTTAATATTTTAATAAAAAGTATCCTAATTTTAAGCAAAGAAAATATGAAATAAAAGAATAAATATATTAGTTGATATTTTGTAATTAAGAAAAATACCATATCATTTTAATTCCTAATAAATTAACCTAAAAAATTCTTTAACCATGAAAGTGTAGAATTGAAATCTTCAATCTTATTTCCCTATGACTAATCCATTACCACAATTTGTTTTTGATGAATATGTATCAAATAATTATTAAATTAATTTTTATAAGTTGACATCATCTCATATGATAGTATTTAATTGATTTGAAATAAAGGGATATAATTACTCTGAACAATAATTTTTGTTGGAAAAAGTAACGCATATCATTTTAAATAAGTGATAAAAGTTACTTGTCATATATCATAGTGTACCCGTGCCCTTGCACGGGTCGCTTCTTTGTTTATACATAATGCAAATATAATATACATATATTTTATAATATCAATAAATCATGTATTGAAACATTATATTTCTCATTCATATAGGTGCAATATTAACATTGATTTTTGAGTGTATATGTAGAATATTAACAATTATAAATGTGTTTGTATAAGCATTTATTTGTTGAAAGTGTGATTATAGAAAATATTTGATTCTTAAATAACTCAATAAAAAAAATTCAAATTGTATTAGATAATATCTCACCTCTATATTCTCTATATAAAATTATAAATATAAGGAGTTATTTTTGCATCATATTTTTTGTGATTACGTTTATAAGTATCATATAAAGTCATAAGGATTTTTTAGCATATCTCTTAAATGCTTATGTTTTATTTTAGATTAATGTTAATTGTGTATAAATATTTGAATATATTTTTAGCATTCAAATATTGTATAATTAAATGTTATTTATTTGATTATGTTTTAGCTAATAATCATTGTATGAAAATAACTCATAAATTAAAAACACACTAAGTTAGGATATGACAGATATTTTTTCTGATAAATTTAATCAAAATAATAAAAAGAGTCTAATAATTGATTTGTTATATTACTAATTAAAATACATATATTTTTCATGAATATATAT
>NC_032020.1:2820875-2855803 GCF_001865875.1 Lupinus angustifolius
AGGAGGTGACATGTGGCATGAAGGAAAAAATGTAAGGAGAAAGTGACATGTGGCATGAAGGAAGGAGAAAGTGACATGTGGCATGGAGGTGAAAAAGTACAATTATTTTTAGATTAATGATAAACATTAAATTATATAGATAGATTAATGTAAAGAAATAATTTGAATGTGAAAAATGATTTCAATTTCATCTAATATTCAATGACTATTACTTTTTAACACAACAAAACATAGATATTGTAAACACTCAATTTTAGTGGGGTAACGACATAAACCAATCACTAACTAATATTAAATTATTATTAGCATATAAAATATATAATATATAAAAAGTAGGAAGAAAAATATGTGAGGAGGAGGTGACATGTGGCATGAAGGAAAAAATGTAAGGAGAAAGTGACATGTGGCATGAGAGAAGGAGAAAGTGACATGTGGCATGAGGAAAGCAGAAAGTGACATGTGGCATGAGAGAGTTTTTTTTATTATATTGTTAATAGATAACTTAAAATAGAGTTGACCCAAGCATAATAAATGTTAGAACAAACTTCTTTTTTTTTACTGCAGGCCGTAGCATTTAGATCCTAAAGCTAGGTTGATCTTGGCAGAAATACTGGAAATCTCAGAAAAATGATTAACCAGTTCAAAACATTGAGCTTTGGTCATGCTAGAACCTCTGCTTTGTCCTAGCTAGAAAGAGACAACATTATTAATTGGTCCTACCTTTCAAGTAAAAATATCAAGGGAATGCTATCATGCTAGCCCTGGTGCATGTGCAGCAATATCACTACACATTGGCATAATTTTAAGAGGACCTCAAATTTTTTGTATTGGTATTTATTAAGTCATGATTATTATATTTAATTTGGGATAGTAATTTTGTGAAATATATAAATATAAATCATTATATTTTATTTCAAATTTTGTTGTAAAGTGTGTTAAACCAAGACGAATCCTATGCATACATAATACATCAAGCAGTCAGCAAAAGAGAAAAAATATGCACATTAGTGCCGTAGCAAAAAATAGAGGAAAAATGAAAAGTTAGGTTGGAGAGAAATGTGTATTATCAAGAAAAATGAAGAATAAACTAAGTTGTATTGAAAATGTATTGAATATCAACTACAAAACCATACATCTTTAAAATGCTAAGTGTTATTTATAGCTTCCAAATTTCAACTAATTCTAACTAACTTTCTAGGCTAGAAAAGTATACGAATTAACAGATTGAAATAATCCAAACTTTCATTGGAGAAGTTTTTTCATTTTCTGTTATTCCCACATTTTTACTAAATTTCTACTGGTGAAAATCTTCCCATATTCTATTATTAATGCTGAAATTACATTATTTCTGACAAAAAGTGTACATATATCTAGAAATTTCATAAACTTTGATCCATTGATCACAGAAAATCCCAGGGCCTAAACATTGTAATATTCATTTCTAATAATTCAAAATTACTTGTGAAACATTTTATTATCATTTCAATTCAATGAATATTGGATAACTTATCTTACGTACCATGCACATACTATAAAAAAGGAAAATTAATACACGAGTTCATGATAAATTAAAGAAAAAATCAATACTCTAATTCTCTATTTGATCCCCAATGTCGAGAGTTTAATTCCTGAGAACGACACTTGTTGAAAGAGACAACCACAAATCCTGAAAAGAATTAATTCCTTATAAAAAAACGTGAGAATATACCTTTAGTAGTACCAAAAAATGATAAATTAAAAAACATATAAATTTTAATCATTCATCCAGTACTAGGGATGGCAACGGACGCGAGCAGGCACGGGTAGTGCTTTCCCATGCCCAAACCCGCAATATTTGCGAGTACCCGTGCGGGTAGTGGGTATTTACTGGTACCCAATGTGTTTTTAATTTTAATTATATATTTGTATAATTTGTAATAATCAGTATGTAAAAATAATTGTTACATGAATAATATGATATTTATATGATAAGTTAATGATCATAATTAAATATGCGTAATTTATTATGAAAAAATAATAAAGTATATGATATATAATCTTAAAATAATAATAAATATATAAAAATTTAACTAAAAACTAAACATATAAATTTGCAGGTACTCACGGAGATATCACAAAACGCGCTCCCGTCCATAAGTTAGTATTACAGGTACTCATTGCAGGTATTTCCACAATACCCACGGGTCGAGTTTTTTTGCCATCCTATCCGGTACACGACTTGGGCAAAAGAAAAAAGATAACTGTTGTTGCTGCCATGCATGATTACCCACTAGAAATAATTTTTTTGATGGAAATAGTGGCTACCATAAACCATTTCCTAACAGAAACATGAAATCGTATATAACACTCCAATTTCCGTGAGAAAAATATAAAATATATCCGAATAGTAGAGTTTGGTGATAAAAAATAAAGAATAACCACTTATTTTAGTTTTTCAAAATTTTTGTATGTGTCAATTTCATTATTGAAAATTTGAAAAACTCAAAATAATTTAAAAAAATATTAAATATGAGTCAAATTAATCATTTTTTGACATTCTTACTACCTCTGACAGTTGACAGGGACTACATTAACTCACATTAGTAATTTTTAGAAACTATGTTAGGTTTTTATTTCTTTAGGAATCAAATTTGTACAAGCAAAAATTTATAGGACTAAAATGACATTCACTACCATATATTCACGTGTACACATAAATGACCTTATTCAAGTGGGATAGTCGAAGTCAAAATTTAGATAAAGGTCAAGCCTCCCTTTAATATTTGTCCTTTAGCACAACACGTGAAGCATTTCATCTCACTAATCTAAGATAAGCCTGGGGCACACGACAAAGTCCTAACCAAAAGATCCTAATGTCTCTGGTTAAAGTGTCACCTACTTTTGTAATAATCAAAGTAACTTTACCTTTTGAAAATCAAACTTATCAGGAAATTAGATACCTTTATATTTCATCCACAGTTCATAACGTTTAACGCATATGTCACTGTGTAACAATTTGAATTCGGATGATCAATAGTCTACTAAATTGTCACATTTTAAAAATAGTTAACGAAATTGAAAACTTTCATCCACCTTTGAACTATGAAAAGCTTCCCAATTCTTACTCACTTTGGTGTTTTGTTTATTTTATGGGAAGCAAGGTTTTCTCTAGCTAACTATTGAATATTTATCTCTTTCACTGTGGAGAAATAAGCAAAATAATCTTCTTGCTACTACCAATGATATCCTCTCCTTTCGGTATGTGTCCCAATAAATGTTGCTCACATAAATCAAACTTTAAACCTTTTGATCATCCTATGAATCTAGTGTGGTCTTATATTACTAAACTAATGTCTTGTTAGATATAACCAAGATACTTAATACAATATCTTTTAGTTAAAGCATTTCTAATATCTTAATGATTGAATATCTTAACTCTTAGTCAAGGGGAAATGTATGATATTAGTCACAAACAATCAAATAAAGCGAGAAAATAAGTAGAAGAGAAGAAAGTAAAAATTATTAATAGGTTAGGTCCATTACTTACCTTTCTTAAATGTTAAAAAAATATTATTAAAAAATAAATATTATAAATTACAACCGTTAATGGATTTATATAATGAAGTTGAGTCGAATATATTATATTAGTGATCATGAGACCTTATTATTGGAGTATATTTCAAGCAAATCTCAACATTCACTTTATTCGACTTTTGTTGTTGGTCAATGTGCTTGTTTGTTGAGGTAGGAAATAGGCATGCGAGATCTTAAAAAGCTGCATGGTCTGGCTTGGGGATAAGCATGAACATAAGCTCTTCAAAAATTGTGACGAAAGAGGTGAAACCTAGATGTTGTACTAAAAAGGCAAGTTCTTTTGGGGTAGAAAAAATCCAAAATTTAATGGAAGGAAGTTGTCAGATATTATTGCAGGTAATGTTGGTGAGGGCCCCTAACATGTTAACTATTTATACAAATTTGTGCAGTTCTATGTCTTGTTCCCAAACCACTTTAGGTCAATTAGGGGTACTGAAATTCAGACGCAAATTTGGTGCTCTAAGTTTCTTCAGTAACATGACATAAAGCCAACATGTTTGATAGTGGTGAACCTTTATTATGCCTTTCAGTACACACAGGAAAGGAAATAAAGACAATCTCTGTGTAGGAACCATTTTACACGTTTCCTGGCTTATGACCCTACAGTTTAATTTGCAGTCTGTATATATTATGGGCTCATAAATTCGCCAACCCGATTATATTAGAGTGTAATATCTATATATTTTTAATAATAACACATATATATAGTTAGTATATTATTCATCGTTAATTTGTATTAAAAGTTAATAAAAATTAAATATGAATATAGATGATAATATAATGACTAGGTACATATTTTTCTCATTGTATTATCCTATGGACCAAAGGCATAACATATTATATGGTACATCCAGTACAACTTATAATTCCATTGCGAAATCCTCTGAAATAAAAGCTTATGAATTCAATTTTGCTTTTGGAATTGAAAATACAAGGTCTTGAATACTATCGACAATCATGATCAAATATTTGTTGGCATGCTACTATACTATATTTAACTTTCCAGAAAATATTACATACATAAATACATAAGAAATAAAATTGATGTAAGAAATAGAATGTTAAGAGCCTTGATTTATAATGGATTTAATATGTATACACTGTCAGTGTATAGATTTTAAACTCTTTATAATTTATCCATTTTGTGATTACCCAATTCTCTCCCAATACTTTTGCACATTAATTCATATATTTGACGATATAAAGAAACTGAGGAACCACATACTAGATCCAATTGCATGAACTTTTGTTTGGTTAATTTATGATGCTCTAAATTATAAAGAAAGTGATGAACTGCTTAAGCTACCTCATAATAATATAAGGGACTTAAGAGACTTTTGCGAGTTGGATTTTAGATGAAAAAAGAGAAATGAAAGATTTTAGAGTCATCTCGTACTTTACGGCTCTCACTCCTTCATTTTTTTCTTTCTCTCCTAGATTCAACTCACAAATATACCTTAATTAATACTGACGAAATGCTAAACTAAATTCAACAACATGAGAACATGGTAACAATGAAAATTTCTACCTTGTTTCAGTCAAGTCAAACCAAATTTGCTTGAAAACTTTGACAATAAGGTCATGATACTCATCAGAGTTAAGAGAAAGGTAACAAGCAAGAAGATCCTCCAAGTCTTTTGAGGCCCGAAGGTTATTCTCCACAATCATCTCCATCATTGACTCTCTGAAATCCTTCTGAGGATTAAACGATGACTTCACAATTGCAAAGCTATCAGAAAGTTTTCTCCGGGAGCCGGAGTTCGACACGCTTTTCCGGCCAAGTAACTGAACCTTCCTGGTCCCAATTCTTGGTGAATTGACACGAACCTTAACCTTTGGTGAACTCAGAGAGAATCTCCTAACATTGGCATTTCTCTGTTCTTTGATTGATGATGTATCTTCCTTCACAATTTTAACCTTCATTGGCACTTTCATGTTGCTTTGTTCTCTGGGTTTTATTTCTTTGGTTATAATTGGAGGCAAATCAAGCTCTGAGAATGATCCAAATTCATGCCCATCTTTTCTTCTTGGTAGAGAATTCTTGTCCACGTTGATAACAATATCACTGTTCTTGTTGTTGTTGTTGTTGTTGTTGTTTTGGTTGCAGCTACAAGAGTTGGTGGACAATGAAACCATTTCATCAAAAGATGGCTCAATGGGAAGAAGAACACGGTCAGTTCTAAATTCTGGGTCAGGGAATTCTGATTCAGTAGAGCTATCAAATTGAGAAGAAGAGTATGGAGAATCTGGTTTAGACCAAACAGAATCAAGAGTGGTGCGGCAGTTACAACCAGAAGAGACAGAGGAGTTGACAAGTTTTGGTGAATAAGTCTTTGTAACTGTTCTTTTCCTTGTTCTTTGTTTGAATGATTTTCTGGGTGAGTCAGGTGAAAATTTTGGGGTATTTGATGGTGAAGTGTTGATTTTATTGCTTGTGGGTTCAAGTTCTCTTGTAAAGTAGTATGACTTTCTGGGATTGCATTGGTGGGGTTGCTTTGGTTTTGATGAGTTTTGTGTGGTTGAGGCTAATAGAGATTGTTTTTTCTTCTTTGAGGAAATGGTGTTTTGATTTCTTGTTCTCCCCATTTCTCTTAGCTTGTAAAACCAGGCATTGGGTATCATATCTGATAATTTGAACCTGTAATTCCCCATTCCTTCTTTTCTCTCTCTATCTTTGTGTTTGCTTTCTTGTTCAATTATGAGACTTGTGTATGTGAAGTTGCTGAATGCTTTTTAGTGAGTGTGGGGTGAGATATGAGATAACTTTTGTGGCAATCTTGGTGTAGAATAAATAAAGGAAACCCCTTTTCCTATTTTAAGTATTTTTAGTTAATATCTGGAGGACATTTTTTTTGTAAATATTAGACAAGGGGAGAACATTTGATTTATACTAAGGCAATACTTATATAGATTATTCACCAACAGTAACTACTCACAACAAAAACCAACATCATGGAATATGAAACATTTCCTTATTATATTCAACATTACATAATACATATAAATATAAGGAGATTGATTCCTTTTTAATACTGAGCTCTCCAATACAAAAATATGAGAGAATAAATAATTGGATAAAATTTTAATTTATGTAATTTAAAAATAAAAAATCAGGACTTTTAAATTTTTTTAATATCACATGTTAAAATCTGAAATTAATATTGAAGAGGATGATAACCCAAACATGAGCTATTATCCAAAATATTGTCCAAATACAAATAGTACACTATTAATCAAAAAGAGGGGCTTTTAGAATTGATGGTGGGATCAGGTCCCTACGAAAAGAAAAAGGGTGACATAAAAGAAAAGAAAATGGGTGGGGCAAAGTTGGTGAATGACAATACTGGCTTGTGACACAAATCAACACCTAACCCAAACTTTATTTGTAATGTTATACTATAAAAATTTTAAAAATTCTTTATGATTTGTCCGTGCTTGAAACCACTGTATAACAAATTAATTACAATATTAACGAGTATTATTAAAACCGACCAGTTTACCGGTCTCAATACCAGTATGATACAATTATTATATTGGTCATGTAATAATATCGATCAAAACTGACTAAAACTGATCATATTGACCGATTTTTAATTGAACCG
Organism: Lupinus angustifolius; assembly: GCF_001865875.1. Classification (NCBI taxonomy): domain Eukaryota; kingdom Viridiplantae; phylum Streptophyta; class Magnoliopsida; order Fabales; family Fabaceae; genus Lupinus; species Lupinus angustifolius. The sequence continues at coordinate 2,828,051 of NC_032020.1, forward strand.
TACCAATCATACTAGCCAATTTTTATTTAAAATTATTTTTTAATGAAAATAAAAAAATGGTATTTTTATTGATTTTTCAACATTAATTTAATATATTATATATGTATATATAATTTCGCCAGTATACAATTTAATTAGTAAACCGCCAGTTGAACCTTATAACACTATACCAATACCCTAATCAATTTGATAATCAGTATGATCTCAATAACATTGGGATTAACAATATTATTTGAGTAAAATATTCTTTTTAATCACATAATTAACGTGATCTTGAGCAAGAGTTTTTCTTATTTCATAACCTTATTAGAATTTCTCATTAGTATAATAATCACCATAATGACTCTATAGGTTCTTACACGTAGGGGATTCCCCTGCAGAAATGTGATGCCTTCTGGGCTTTAGGGACATCTTCTTTCTCCACGTGGATTACATGCTAACCAGTTGTCTCATAACACAACAAAATTAGCCCACATTGTACGTGGCCCAAGGTTGAGTTCTTGCAAGTGCATGTCAAAATAGACATGAGAGCATAAACTAACACTAACAAGAAAAACTAACCGAGACCCAGTGGTCATTCTCCAATGTAAAGTAAATATGTACTACTGTAACCAAATAATAAAAAAATAAACAAAAAAATATCAAAGCTCCGTAGCATTAATCTCAATAAACATATGATGTCTCCGATCTTGTCTCATATAGTGTCTCATATAAAAAACAATGTAACAAAAAAAAAACAAATAATAATGAAGAATTAAAATGACTTAGCATATTTTTATTAACGCGAAACAATATATAAGACATGATTTGGAATAATAATTCTTTGTTTAGTGTAATTAGAGTGGATCAGAAATGAAGATCTTCATAAATTTATAAGTTTTTAATTTATAATAGATAAAATAATAAAAAATCTGTATCCTTAATTTTTTTTTTATGTTTATAACTTTAGCTCAGTATTGGACTCTACCGTGAGGATCTCATTCCATTGGATCCTATCTATTGGTGCATTGTCAAAGGCAGAATTTTGAATTTCCATAAATAACCTCATAGAAAACAGTACTAATCAAAATCACTCTATTCTCCAGAATGGTGAATGCCATTTTTGGCACCACATCAAAAAAAATCTACAATGCTACTATGTAGGAGTACAGTGCTAAATGCTTTAATGCATTCTGCAAGCAATGCAAGTTTGGTTAAAAAATCTGTTGTGCCTAGAAAGGGAGAGAGACGAACAGAGAAACCTTGAAAAGGATTCGTAAGGCAAGGAAAGGAAGAAGCTTTTGAGAGTGAAAAGCTTATTGTGGGTCACTACATGCATCCACATGTAGACACTAGAAAATCTTAGTGGTCCATGTAATAGAGAAATTGTATAGCTTTAGATTGCATGACAATTTATGTGTTGTTTTTTCTTACTAAATTTATTTCATGCTTATGGAAACTAGAACATGGGTTTGTTGTATACACTAGCTTTTAACTTGGCTCCATCATGTCTAATATGGATGGACATCTTCTATCCCAAAAAGTGTACAACTCCATGTACTAGTATTTTGTGATTGGTCAAAAAAATAATTAATCATTAAATTTTTAACTTAAATACATTTTTTTAACCATTCAACAACAATAACATATGTAGTGACATTATTTATTTATGGGACAATAAATGTGCTTACGTCTAATAGTGTATCCATTATTTTCAATGGAAAAACCCTTGAGGTACCATCTTTCTCATGTAAGAGAAGGAATCAATTTTCAATATTATGAATCCCCCACAATTCTTAAGGGGGAAAAGAGTACAAAGTGTCATGAATTCCTATATTGTAAAGAAGGAAATTTTTTTCAAAGTGTAAGACAAATTGTTGATTTAGTGACCCCAGAATACAATAGATCTGAACTTGATATTGATGTCAACTCATGTCCCTATAATTTTGAGTGACATTAATCAATATAAAACTTATCTCGTGTATTTGTTGGATAGAAAATCAAAATTAACTTGGACTAGAATTTTCAGATGCATTTAATTGAAATTATGGATTCTATTACTTGCTAATTTGTTAGTATTGTTGGAAAATAGTGGAGAGAAAACAAGAAAAAAAAAGAGGAGATGTTTATGCGTGAGGGAGAAGAATTGAAGAAGAAGATGGAGATGAAATATGTATATCGATTTGTAAGAAAGAAGGAGAATGTAAGAGAGATTATGTGGCTGGAAAAATTATCAATTTCATTGAGTTCTTGGCAAGATGATACAATGCTATTTATAGTAAGCCCAACCACTAACTAACTAAATTGATTTTTGAATTATTTTTATTTTTAACATCCCCTCATAATTCGAAAATTAAGAAAAAAAAACAGGCATGAAACTCAATCAATTTCAGCTTCTTGAACTCCTATTTTCTTCCTCAATTCCTTGAACCTCTCTATCTTGAGTGGTTTGGTCATAATGTCAGCTAGTTGAAGCTCACTTTTGCAGTGAATGAGCTTCAATTTCTCCTATACAACTTGCTGTCTAAGGTAGTGATACCTTGTCTCGATATGTTTGCTTCTGCCATGTGAAACCGAGTTCTTTGCCAAATCGATTGCTGACTTGTTGTCTATCAGTAACTTAATTCTCTCTTCATTCTCGATGGCAAGCTCCAGCAACAGAGCAGATAACCACATTGCTTGATAATCAGTAGCACAAGCTACTATGTATTCAACTTCACAAGTTGACAATGCCACGACCTTTTGATTTTGAGAACACCATGAAACTGGAGCACCAACAACCATAAACACATACCCCATAGTACTTTTTCTGTCTATCAAGTCCCCACACCAATCTGAGTCAGAATAGGTCATGAGTTATGAGCTAATCTTATCACTTTGATGTGGGAAATTGATGCCAAAAGTAGGTGTTCGTTTCAAATATCTTAGTATCATCTTTGCTGCCATCATGTGAGAATGCCTAGGATCATACATGAACCTACTAATCAGTCCCACACTATAGGAGATTTCTGGTCTTGTATGACAGATGTATCTCAAGCTACCAACCATTTGTCTGAACAATAATGCATTCACAACACCTTCATGCTCACCTTTATCCAGTTTTAGGTTCATTTCAATAGGGGTTTCTGAAGCATTGCAATTTAGCATGTTGAATTTTGTGAAGATCTCAAGTAGATACTTCTTTTGGTGCATGAATAATCCTCTCTTGGTGTGCTGAAATTCCAATCCAAGGAAGTGTGCTAATCTTTCCAAGTCAGTCATTTCAAACTCACCCTTAAGGCTACTTCCTATGACCAATAGATCATCAACATACAAACATATGAACAAGCCATCACAATTATGGTTCAATGACTTGATGTATACACCATATTCAACCTCACACTTCTGAAATCTATAGGCAGACAATAATTTTATCAATTCTTTTGTTCCATGCCCTTGGGGTTTGCCTCAAACCATAGAGTGCTTTCTTTAGCTTTAGCACTTTGTTCTCATTCTCTTTGCTAATCCTGGTGGCTGAGATACATAAACCAATTCTTACAAAGGGCCATTCAAGAAAGCAGACTTGACATCTAATTGCCATAGATTCCATCTGTTCCAACTAGCTATTTCAAGAATGAGCCTTATTGTTTCCAATCTTGCTACTGGTGCAAACACCTAAGAGAAATCCATTCCTTCATTTTGCATAAACCCTTTGGCAACTAGCCTTGCTTTATGCTTAGTTATGGTACCATATGGTTTTAGCTTGACTTTGAAGATCCATTTGACTGTGATTGGTTTCTTTTTAGCTGGTAAGTATGCTAATTTCCAAGTATCATTCTTCTCTATGGACTTGATTTCTTCAAGCATAACTTCCCTCTAAGTGTTTCTTTTTAATGCTTCTTCATAACTGATTGGCTCTGAGTCAACATACAATGCCATGTGTTGAACAATTTCACCTTCCAGACTCACTGAATTATCAGAACTTAACACTTAGTCTGATAACCAAGAATGAGGATTCCTTGCCCTTGTTGATCTTGTACTTTCTTGTTGAGTGCATGCAAGTGTTTCTCTTCTTTCCTCTATTGTCTCAAGGTCGTCATTATCCCACTCAATTTGCAGTTTAGCCAAAGAATCAGAGGTTTTGTTTAACTCTTTGACTGAACTTACTTAATCAAAGTGTACATCCCTGCTAAAAACAACTTGTTTGGATTCTGGGCTATATAACTTGTAGGACCTTGTGTTATTGTAGCCAAGGAAGATCATTGCTTCACCTTCATCATCCAAATTTGTCCTCTTTTGGTCTAGTATGTGTCTATAGCAGATTGAACCAACAATTCTTAAGTGTCTCACAAATGGTTTGATCCCTGACCATGATTCCTCAGGAACTTTGTCTTCCAGCCTCTTAGTTGGACATCTATTGAGTATGTAAGCTCCTGTTGAGGCTGCCTCACCCTAGAATTAATTTGAGAGTTCCTTGCTTCTTAGCATGCTCCTAACTATATTCATTATGGTTCTGTTTATTCTCTTTGCAATTCCGTTGTGCTGAGGTGCGTAGGGGGCAGTCACCTCATGCACAATTCCCTGTTCTCTACAAAAACTACCAAATTCTCCTGAATTGAACTCACCTCCACCATCTGTCCTTGGTATTTTTAGGCTCTTTCTTGATTCCTTTTCTGCTTGAGCTTTGAATAGCTTGAACAATGAGAAGGTTTCACTTTTGTTTTTCATTAAAAACAACCATATTCTTCTACTTAGCTCATCTACAAAGTTGATGAAGTACTTTCTTCCTCATAGTGATGGTGTGTCAAAAGGTCCACACGCATCAGAGTACACCACATGCAGAAGTTCATTGGCCCTAGATAGTGTGTACTTGTTGAATGAGGACCTTGGTTGCTTGCTTATTAAGCAATTGTCACATATCTTCATAGGAAGTTGGATTAGAGGTAGCCCTGCAACCATATTTTGAGAATTTAACATACTCAAATCTCTGAAGTTCAAATGTCCATACCTCATATGCCATAGCATGAACCTTCTGCTAAGGATAATGCAGATATGCATTGAGATTTCGTAGTCTCTAAGCTTATCTAGAATGTTCAGTTTGGAACCATTGATGCTCTCATTACCAACTTCTTCCTCTGATCATAGGCTTCTAGTGATCCATTAAGTAGACCCATTGAGAAACCCTTTTCAAGTAGTTGCCCCATGCTAATCAAATTGCTCTTCATGTTTGGCACATAGAGCACATCTATAATCATAGCATGTTTCCATCCTTTATGCTTATCAACACATCACCAGTGCCTTCAGCTTAGATCATTCTATTGTCAACAAATCTAACATTGCTTTTCTTCCTCTCATCAAAATTCACTAACCATTCTCTATGTCATGTGGCTTGAACACCCAGAGTCTATATGCCAAACATCATTGTTCTTGCTTACTTGATTTGTAATCATCATGAGAAATATGGGTTGTTCCTCAATATCAGCTGTTATTTCTTCTTTTGCCATATGTGCTTCACTATGTCACTTGCCTCCATCATTGTTTGAGCCAATAGAGGCCTTGCATTCATTTGAAAAATGATATGTCTTATTGCAATTGAAGCACCTTACTTTCTTTTTGTCAACTGATCTTCTGCCACCTCTCCATTGATTAAGACTCCCTCTTCTTTATGAGTCTTGTATGCCATGAACAATTTTATCTTGATCTTTCTGTTGGAAATTCTTCTGATTTCCACTTCTGAACTCTCTTCTTGCACCCCTTCCTCGAAATCCATCCTTCCATTGAAGCTTCTTCTATCTGTGAAGTGAGCTTGTGATGCTTTATCAATTGGTCTCTCATTGGAACTTTCAATGAGTCTATGCTCATGTGCTTCCAAGGATCCTTGAAGGTCCTGAACTTTCATCTCTTCAACTTTCTTGGATTCCTCAATTGCCACAACAATGTGATCAAATCTTGGGGTTAGAGTTCTTAGGATCTTCTCAATTATAGATTATTCACTGATTTTCTCACCACATGCCTTTATTGCATTAGTGTGTGTGATGACTTTGTTGAAGAATTGTGCCACTCTCTCATTGGATTCCATCTACATCAACTCATATTGGCGCTTGAGTGTTTGTAACCTCACTTTCTTCAATTGTTCTGCTCCTTGGTTGCAAGCTTCAAGGATCAACCAAGCTTCTTTTGAATTCTCTACACCAGAAATCTTTTCAAAGTGTGCTTCATCCACACGTTGATGCAGTAGGAACATTGCCTTGTAATCTTTCTTCTTATTCTCTTTATGCAATTTCCTTTGTTCTTCTGTTCCTCATTTAACAAAGGGTTGGAATCCTTGCTCAACTATTTCATCCACTTCTTGGTACCCCATCAATGCCTTCATTTGCACTCTCCATTTGTTCCAATTCTTGCCATCGAGGATTGGTAAGTTTCCTGGGAAATTGCCATTATTCTGTTTCATATTGATTCAAGAACGATTTTCTTTTGTGTTCTTGTATCTCCAACCTAGCTTTTGATACCATATTTGTTGGAAAACATTGAAGAGAAAACAAGAAAAAAAAAAGAGAAGACAGGGAGAAGAATTGAAGAAGAAGATGGAGATGAAATGTGTATATTGATTTGTAAGAAAGAAGGAGAATCTAAGAGAGATTATGTGGCTAGAAAAATAATCAATTTCATTGAGTTCTTGGCAAGATGATGCAATGCTATTTATAGTAAGCACAACCACTAACTAACTAAACTGAGATTTTAACAAGTATGGAAATATGTTACCGTGCTTGCATGATTTTAAGGGTGAGTAGGACTCGACCCTATTCGGTCACCCGATTTGGTTTGATTGTGATCGGGTTTGGATAGGGTCGGGTCTCATCGGGTTTAGGGCCGGGTTCGGATTTAAAAATTAGACCCGATCAATATTTAGAGTTAGGTAAAGGTCAAACATGATCTGGCCCCGACCCGTCCCATTGTTACTTGCTATTCATATTTGTATGTGTTTATATTCAAATATGTATTGAATAATGACATCTCTTTGGTTGAAAGTATCATTCATTCTCTAATTTTTTTAAACATACATGATTAACAATATATATATACATATGTAATTTCATATGTCAAATTACATAACTATAATAGTTGTTGAGATATGACTCTCATTTATACCATATTTAAGCTTCCTTCATAAGCTTATTAAAGGCTTCTTTGTCAAGCCTTGAATGCTTGCTTTTCAAGTCTCTAAACTTGCTCACCAAGTTTTCCAATCTTACTCTCCAAGTTTCAAAGTTCCTTCTGCACCTTTTGCCTATAAAAGGCATCACATGGAGAGCTTTGGAACAACATAAAAAATTCAGCAACTACATTAATTAAATACTAGAGTGGTTGTGCTTATTGTGTGAGTGATTTTGTGGTGAGAATTCTTGTTCCATTTGAGAGAATATTTGTGAGACAAAATATTGCCCTTTTCTCTTCATCATTATAAGAGGATTTAATGTACTCTCCCTTTTACCTAGTGGAACTTTTGTCGTGATCGTTCGTGGTTTTTTACCTTTCACATTGAATGAGTTTTTCCACGTTAAATCTTGTGTGTTAATTTTCTTGCTTCTTTATTAGCTTCTCTTTTGTTCTCAATTGATCTGATCTTGTACTTCCGCTTAGCGCTCTATCCATAAAAATAGTAAATAATATTCAGAATATTTTATCTGAAAGAGATATGCATTATATTTACCCGGGTCTAGGATTGGTTTAGGTTCAGAGACTAACCTAGTTGACATTTAGGGTTGAGTTAGCTTCGAGTCTAGGGTCGACCCGAGTTCAAGAAAATGGTCCAATCAACATTTAGGGCATGGTAAGGGACAAACCTTACCCGACCCAATGCGGCCCACACTCAACCCTACATGATTATACAACTGCTAATGGTGAATGATATAATGATAGTGTATAATACTTATATAATATTCGTGCATGTTTTTTTTCTCTACTTATAATACCTTTAGGATTTGTTTGGGAGTTATGAGGGAAAGTGAAGGAGAGGGATGAAAGGGTTAGGAAGGGGGAGGAAGGGAAGAGAGAATGAAGGAAATCATCTCCTTTGTTTGGGAGTATGAAATTTAGATGAGGGAGGGTAAACTAACGATAATATTAGAATATATTTTTATTTTCTCTTTAAAAATGTAATTAACAATAACAAATGGACAATAATGTATAATTATATAATATTACTAAAAATATTTAGCTATTTTGACATTTTATCTCAAAAAACCTCAATTTATGGAACTTTAAAAATAGACACATGGAGGGTCTTGGAGGGTTTAAAAAGCCTTCCCCTCTCATTCAACAAACTCTCAAATATGGGGAAGGCTTTCCAAAACCTTCCCCTCTCATTCAACAAACTCTCAAATATGGGGAAGGCTTTCCAAAACCATCCATTTCCTTCCATTCCCCTCCAAAACTCCACTCCCTTAACAACCAATTCATTTATGTCATCCAACTATATTTTGCATAATCCTTGCAAGTGAAATTGAAGACCGGAAGACTTTTAAGTCTTCCTCATAGACTGTTTATTTTGGGCCAAAAAACAATGTCTCTAAAATCTTTACCTCCCTCTTTTTGTTTCGAAATAATTTATATCTAATATTTACATATAGTGATAATATGTTATTTCTAACACTTCTATGAAACTTAAATGTATGGAAATGTATTTTCATGGAAAGCTTGTAATCTTAATACTGACATGTATGAGTGTGTGTTGATAATTCAGGAAAATGAAGATTCTGCTTGTGTTACGTGGTGTCACTTCATAAGTTAGTCTAAGTAATTTATTATATTAGGAAAAACCTTGACAAACGATCAAATAATACCAATTTAAATCATAAATAATAAGATAAACAAAACTAACAAAATCCTACTTAGGATAATACTCTACCAATCCAACTATATCTAACACGCCCTATAAGCTAAAGCTTGTTACAAGTAATTTCTTTTAAAATAAACAAATAATTATATATGCTCCATAAAAATCACTGAAAGATGTTGTGAACTGCAAAATTTGCATGTATAATTAACATTGCAATAATCATCGATATGAAAGACAATCACCACTAATATAATTTACCAATGTGACAAAAAGGCATCATTGGAATGGTGGTCGGTGAGAAGAGAAATCATTAGTATAATCACCATCAAAATAAATGTCCATGGAAATATAGAACAATCATGTCATCACCATTTGAATGATCGTTGATGGAAAAGAAATCATTATTAACATAATTTATTAATGAGAGAAAAAAACTACCTAAATAATCATCGGTGTCAAGATTACTATATATATAAATAAATGAAAAAATTAAATTATGCATGTAATATGAAATTAGGAGGTTGAAAAAGAAATAATGAATACTAACAAGAATATGACATAATAAAGGGATATGACTAATCGAAGGGGTTATGAATTTTCAACTTCTCAGTAGTGAAATAGTGATCGAAGTGGTCACAAAAATAAAATCGTTCTGATACCATGTAAAATATTTAGGATGATAAAGATAATCAAACTCAAGTATGAATTAGTCCAAATAATTTATTATATCATAATAAATAATGAGATAATAAAATACAAATAAAAATTAATATGATAAACAAAACTAACTAAATCATAGATAAGAAAATACCATATCAATGTAAATATTTCTGACATGATGACTCGCAAATTTGTGTGTATGCCGTTATATTAAACAATGTCCTAATAGTATTGGTGAAAGTAGTAAATATAAAATTTATTTTAAAAAATTGTAAAGTTAAATACTTCGAGAACTAATAAAATTATTTTTCCAATTTTTATTTATTATTTTCCTTTACAAATATCCTTAGGATATTCATTAACAATATTCTTCATTTATCATGTACCAAAAAATATTCTTCATTTATTTGTGTCCTTTTTATCATCAAGCTTACACTGCAGACTGAAGATTATTACATCTGTACTCGTGATGTAATTCATTGTGGATATATGGAAAGCTTAAATCATTAATGTGAAATTAATCATGTCATTTTGTCATGAAATTATCTCTATCTTACTCATGCTCACGGTTGGACATTAAAAGAATTTTAATATTTTTTTATGTTTAAGGCTATGATCAGTTAGAGTAACACGGGAAAAATGAAAGATAGGAGAATGATGAGCTAGACTTCTATCGTGGAGGGAAGTAGAGTGAAAACACAAAATGTAATTATAGTTATATCTTTCTATATAGACTTATAATAACATTTTTGGAGGCAAAATATAATTACAATTACATCATTCAATTTAGATTTATAATGATATTTTTATCCTTAAAACTAAGACTAAAATAAAGATTTTGGCCGACAGAAGGGGAAAAAGAATCTCTGCCATAATTTGTTCTAATAACTGGAAATAAATAAAAAATAGTGAGACTCATGCCTTTTTTCTTGCTCTATTGTGTGGGGGAGAAAAACTCAAACAATGTTATTAATACTGTACAGATTATCAAACCAATTAGGATATTGACATAGTGATATAGCAGTTTAACCGGTGGTTCACTAATTAAACTGTATACTGGCGAAATTAGATATACATATATAATATATAACGTTAATGTTGAAAAATCAATAAAAAACCAATAATTTTTTTATTTTCATTAAAAAAATAATTTTAAATAAAAAATGGTCGGTATGACTGATACGGTTCAATTGAAAACCAGCCACGGTTCAATTGAAAACCAGTCGATATGATCGATACAATTCAATTCAAAACCGGCCGGTTTTTACTTCTTTTCTTACTCAATTTTTTTCTAAAACTTTCTTTATCAATCTTTCGTTCCTTTTATAAACCAAAGTACCAAACATAGTGTAAGTGGTTAAAGAAATGGAGACTGTGGATAGAATTTCAAATATTTTGTGACGTTTTATGTTATACAAAGTTAATAATTTTTTATCAAATATCTTTCAAGTGCCTATGAAATATACTCAATTAACCAAGGCATATTCCAAATAATAATTTCTTCTAAACTTTTGAGCTATATGGGGATTGTTGTTTTCTCAAGGTATTTCTAATGTTTTTAGAAGTCACACTTTGATAAGTATTATTCTCATGCTTTATTTTCACCATTCAAGATTGTTTTAATCATCATTTTCATTACTAACATTATATTCCAAATCCTCATTCTTAACACCATCAAGTTGTTCTATCATAACTTTCCAAAACATCATTCTCACAACAATCTTGTAGTTATTAATTTTGTCGTCTTCATTAATGAGAATATTTACCAAAGTCACTCATTTTAGCTATAAAAAAGGTATCTTGCTGAACCATTAAGATATACCTTTGCCTAAATTTACTTTACGTATTTTATTCTCACTATATTCTCCTCCTAGCTTATTGCTAAATGGGTCTATTGAATCCTATGTGATCATCGCATCACCACAAATGAATCCTTAGGATAATGTTTCTTACACACCTCACATCAAATTATTTACTTGCAGGTTGCAATTTTACAACAATACCTAGATTACATGCATTATGCTAAATAAATAAATATTCCTGTTAGAGGTAACTAACCTCCCAAAATTGAAGTTGTTGACTTAATTTTTGCTATGATCACAAAATACAATGGCATTGTGATAATGGATGGGTTACATGCATTATTTCTTCCCAAGAGATGTGTAGATTTTGGTGGGGTAAATATTAATTAGGTCAAATGGTCCCAACCATATTGCATATAAAGGTGCAGCCTTAGAGACCTTGTTAACGGTCTAGGAGGTGTATGCGTGTCGAGACTGAAATCTAAATATACATCTTGAAGATAGATATGAATTGATTAAAGCGGGGACCAAATAGTGTAATTGTCATGGTTATGTTGATACATACATTATATTTATTTGTACCATTAGGAAGGACAAACAATGTACGTTATGCTAGAGCTATCCCATTTGGTTGCTACTTCTTGGTATTATATGGGGCATGAGTATAGGGCTATTTACATCTTAGTGATGTTAATGGATAGATTGATAGTATGCCAATAATATCTTTCAATATTACTAAGTAGGGAATGCAAAAACATCCACACTCTATGAAAATATCACAATATATATTCACAATAATAACTTATGAGTGAGAACAAGTATTATGAGTCCCATTCTGGGATATCAGATGTTCATAATGAATTTTAGAAACGGAAAATTAGTGACACATTTATCATATATAAGGATGACAATGAAAACCGAACATGTGGGTATTCATTCAAAATCAACCCAAATGTAATTGGGAAACTCGTTGTGATAGGATTCGGTTTCAGGTGTTACCCAAATTCACCTTTTGAATTTGGTATAACTGATATCATACCTCGAACCCACTCTGAACCTATTAGAAACGTTGTTAGGCCAAACCCCAACTAAATTAGAAACATTCAATGAGTAAAGATAAGGGTTTATGTTTGGTATTTTGCTTCTTCCATTCTTTGTCTCTGTCTCTCTAACTCTCTCCTGGCCGAACGAAATTAGAAACACTATTAATCTTCTCCAACAATTCTCATCTTTGTCTCCGTCTTCATCTTCCATCTTCGTCTCTTTCCTGGTTGAACATGATGTGATTTCTCTCCCCAAATTTATGTTTCTCAAATATGATAACAGTTATGGTTGAGAAGATATTCCTATTCACCATTTTTTTTTGAGAGATATAATGTTAGATTTAGTAAAGGTTTTAGTCGGGTTATCTGCTAGGTTCTGGTTACCCAAAACACGACAAGTTTATGTATGATACCATTATTTTCAACCATATTAAATTCGAGTTTGAGTTTTAAATTTCAGATTTTGAGTTGGATAAATATAAACCTAACTTTAATACGCTGCATTGTCATTCATGAGTGTATGCGGGTTGAGACTGAAAACCATACATCTCCAAGAACGATATGAATTGATTGAAGAGGGGACCAAAGAGTGTAATTGTGATAGTTACGTTGAAACATATATTACATTTGTTTGTATTATTAGGAAGGACAAAAAATGTACCTTTGCTAGAGTTATCCCTTTGGTTGTTACTTCTTGTATTATATAGGGCATGAGTCGGCCATTTACATTTTAGATAGACTGATGCTATGCAAATAATATCTTTTAAAATCACGCAGGGATGATAAAAATATTCATACTCACGGATAACCATAAAAATATCAACAATGGATATGCTCAATAATAACTTATGAGGGGAACATGTATCACGAATCCCATTCTAGAATATTATATATTTATAATAGATTTTATAGATTAAAATATAGTGACACATTTATTATACATGTGTATATATATTATTTAATTAGTAATTGTTTTTATATATTAATTATAATGAAATATAATTAAACTTTGAAAAATCATTTTATAATCACAAATACTTGTTACTTACCATCTCTGTCACCGACTGTTGTACATGTAAGGATTATTCTTGGGTGAGTAAAACCAGCCCAAAAACTAATAATTTGAGGCCATATTAACATAAGGTCATAAAATGCAAGGCAGCCTTTTACAATTGCAACAATGAGCTCTACATGACCCATAGTTTATAGAGGCCCTAATTTGTTTTTATTTTTATATTAAAAAATCTCACTCCGGATAACAAATTCACTCTCGCATTAGTTATTGCACTCTACATATGAATTGTTGAATATTTTATTAATCGTAGTAATTATTGTATTATATTATTATAATTGATATAAAATTAAAACTAGAGTCCAAGTTGAATAAATAATGTATATGATAATTGAAGATATGTTAGTGTGACCAAAAAATATAATTGAATTAAGTTCCCAACGAAGAACGATAATAAATGAGTAAGAAAAAAAAATGTTTCATATGTCCTCAAAATTTTCAGGAAACTTTTTTGTTAAAATGTTAGTTTAATTTTGTTTTTATAAATAATGAATACTCACTCTTTATCCTTGTAATTTGCATTGAACTCACATTTTCACTTAAATTTTAACATATAAATTTTACTTATTTTCTCATAATTAATAAAGACCCTCAAATTTTTGCTCTTATCTATCTATACTTCTATACTATATATAAAGCCAAAACATGGTGTAACCACCACCATGACATAATTTTTATATTCCTATTTTGTCCTTCAAAATTTTAATTTAAAAAAACCATATAATTCTATATAACCACCTCAAATATATTAACTATAAGTTGCATATCTTCTATATCTATACTATATATAAAGTCAAAACATGGTGTAACCACCACCATGACACAATTTCTATATTCTTATTTTGTCCTTTAAAATTTTAATTTAAAAAAACCATATAATCCTATATAACCATCTCAAATATATTAACTATAGGTTGCATATCTATATTACTTAATAAAAGAAAAACCTAACCTAACTTTCATGAAGTTATTTTGGGTTTTCCTATTTCATATTTTATAACTTCTAATTTTATTGTATAAGTTATACTTTCATCTTTATATATACTTATACTACTAAACATTTATTTCATATTTTATAACTTCTAATTTTATTTTATAACTTCTAATTTCATCTTTATATATACTTATACCAATAAACATTTATTTCATATTTTATAACTTCTAATTTTATTTTATAACTTCTAACTTTATTTTATAATTTTATTTTATAACTTCTTAAAGAAATGATGCATATACAATTGTGCTCATCAAGAATAGAGTCTTGATATCTTCACTTAATTTTATTTTCTAGCATGTTTATAGGCACTACCCGGTCTGTCAACCCGATTTCATATATTTCATATCGTTTGTAATGTGTATTCTACATATAAAAGTGATTTTTTATCTAATTAATTAAAATCTATTGAGTAAATCTATTGCATTGGTCTCAATGTATATCCATTAAATTAAAAAATAGGAATGCATGAAATATATTGCATTGGTCACAATGTATGCAATTGAGTAAAGAGTATGTGAATATTTGACATTTAAAACATCCAGACTACACGTTACAAACAATATGAAAGCGGGTTGACAGACACAATAGTATCTGTCAACACGCTAGAAAATAAAATTAAGTGAAGATATTAAGACTCTATTCTTGATGATCACAATTGTATATGCATCAATTCTTTAAGATTGAACAATTACCTCAAACGAATATATATTTAAGTGCAAATTACAATATATAATACAACTTAATATGTAAAATACACATTACAAACAATAGGAAAGCGGGTTGACAGGCACGGTAGTGCCTGTCAACACGCTAGTAACTAATAATGAAAAAAGTTATTATTATGTCCTTTTCGGACGAACATATAACCCTACAGTTTCATCAGCACATGACTTGTATAATATCAAATAATGGCTTCTAAAATATGATTTTTTTTTCTGGATGAAATCTTGGACACTAAAGGAATATAAAATTAAAACAAGAATATAAAATAATCTAATTATTATTTGTGTACACAATGATGGTAGTGGCTGAAGCTTTCCAAGGAAGCTTCAGTTAAGTTGGGCTAAGTATAGAAAAAAGTGATTGTTGGTAAACTTTTGTTTAGAGGTTGCGTAATATCAAAAGACTTTATAGAAATAGAGAGTTAGACAACATATTCTATTGTACGACGGTATGGGAAGCATGATTACATGTTTGGAGAGCTAGACTCTTGGTAACATCTCAAAGATACTAAAAAAGGCTTATGTTGAAGGAAACATGCTTTTATATGGAGGTGTTAAAGATAGTTAGAGATTGAGCAAGGTGGAACGAGATATTTTCTAAGGTGCAAATTCTTGCATAGATTTTCTTATGAGCGAGATATTCGTCTATGTCTACCAAACTTGAGATATACTATTTTATGAAGTCTTATATTGCGTAATATTAAAATGGAGGAGAGAAACCAATGTATTATATTGAAATTCAGTCTCTTGTTATAATGTGCACAAACTATAAGCACAAATTAGAAACACCCAATGGGCCTTAGACCCATGAGTGTGCTAGTGCTTGTAATCCACATTCTTTAATAATATATTGGTAGTCATTAAACACTCTTGGGGTCGTAAGTACAATTGGTCAAACTTCATTAACAAGTTCTCTTGTCGTTCTCTTATATTTATTTTGCAAGCTTTATATGATTTCTTGTGGCCAATGCTATGCGACAATCACTTTTATTGCTCCATCAATTGGTATGTAGTTCTTAACCTAGGTACCACATTCATGGCGGGGAAGTTGAATGGAACTAATGACTTTGGATTGTGGCATAGGAGGGTGTAGGACATGCTAGGTGGGCAAGGTCTCTCATAGATAGTGTGTTAAAATAAATCAAATAAGTTGAAAGAGAAAACAACATGGTAGGACTATGGTGAAGACCACAACTGTGTTGGATCTAGAACCTCATATGTCCATGTATTGATTGGGATCAATGCTGAGATAGAGACTCACAAGGAGCATTAGGCTATAAGAGAGGTGTTGACATTATCTGTCTAGATGTTGGAGAAAATGATATCATTTGAGATGAGAAGTGATGCATCCTTATGGCGTACCCACAATATCATGATAAATAATATTAATTGCTAGTATATCCATAAAAGCAACACTCAAATGCCGACTGACTTTGACCCGAGGTGTAATACGGGCATTGGTTTGGATCCAAGGTGTAACACATACATTGTTAGAGATGCAGAATGAGATTTCGTCATTGACTTGGATGAAAGACTGCAACATGGCCATTGGTTGTATATTGTGGGTATACTCCTTAAGATGAAGTGTGATAGTTCTTTTTAACTATGATTCTCAGAGTAGACAATGATGGTAGTTGTTGAGAATTTCCAAAGTAGCTTGATGGCTCTGTTGGGTTGAATATTAAAGAGGGTAATTGTTGATAAACTTTGGTGTAGAAGTTCTAAAATATAAAAACACTTCTTTGCAATTCATAGCTAAGCAACATGTTCCATTGAACGATATATGTGTTGTGAGAAACTACACTACAAGTTTGAAGAGCTAGGCTTTTGGTAATATCGTCAATGATATTCAGAAAGAATTATGGTAAAAGTCATAATGATATAAGAGAATTAGTCATTGAGCAAGGTGAATCCATATAATAGGTATTTCCTAAAGAACATGATATTTGTATATTTAAAAAAAGGTGGAAATTGTTGGGGAAACTTGAAACATTTTATAGTATGAAGTCTCACATTATCTAGTATTGGAATGGATAAGAGAAACCAACGTTATATATTGGGATCAAGTTCCTTGTTATAATTTGCACAAATTATAACCACAAATAAGAAACATCCCATGGGTCTTCACTTATGGGTGTGCTAAAGCTTGTAATCTTTATCCTCTAATAATAATTTGTAGTCACTATACGCTCTTGGGAACGTAATCACATTAGTCGAACTCCATTAACAAATCTCTTAACTTCTATTTATTACTTGCCCCTAATTTAATTGCTTATGGTAACACTGTTCAGTGATCGCTTCAGTTGTACCTATGAAAACTATTGTCTATGTAGGGAAGAATCACTAAAAATTACATACACATATTGTGTATCAAAAGTGAAGCTGGCAAAAGAAATGGAAAAAAAGATTAAAGAAACTGAGAAATCAACTTATGCAATCATTTGCAGTTTACAAGCCGACACCATCCTCCTACGAGGATCTTGAACTTCGACTATTTTAGGGTAGAAAACACACACAATAATTGAAAATAAAATACTGAAATGTAACAAAAACAGATTAATAGAAAAACTCAGAAAAGAACAATAAAGTAAAGAAATGGAAAAGAAAGAAGATGATGGTGAATGACGCCACACCCAAGGAAATATGATAAGCATATTTCAAATGCTAAAGGAAAATTAAACCTTGATATGCTCTTAGTTTGGTTCACACATAAAATACTAAGTGAGCACTCTCACAATTCAAGAAATTTTGAACTCAAATTGAACGTGTATCTTGGTTTCATTTAAGAATCATTACGTTACATTATAAAGGCAGCTGCAATTATATGAAGAGGTAGTGCAATAACTCAATCATTGATGCTAAAGTGAAACCTACAACTTATTACTTGATTTTAATGTTGTAACTCCCAAAAATGAAATGCCAAAAGCCAACCAAGTGATCAATGATAAAAATGTTTGGTCCTATGGTTTGAAGACCTTAGACCATTATTATATAGGTTATACTAAGGAATACAAAGACAGTCCATAATTTTCATGCAGACTTTGAGAAGCACAGACAGATTTTGCCTTGGTCCATGACCGTCTATCATGGCCTTGATTCAAGGCATGATCATGGTGTAGTCCATGACCATGTTTGGCCAAACTTTTTATTCTTCAATGAAATACAACATCATTGGTGGTAACTTATCTTCCTTTAGGGTGGTTTTCAGTAGGGTTTCTACGACTTATCGACGAGCTTCCTTTGCCCTCTTGACCCTTGCCTTGGACACTGGTCCTTCTAGTCCTTGGAGCTCTTGTTCCAACTTACTGTCCTTTTCTGTGACCGTATTACAAAGCATATAGAAATGTTATTGTGCATGTAAATTTGATGTTGGTATATCCATTGTAGTTGTTGAACTAATGGTAGTTGTGAATCTTTCACTCTCTACGTTGTGCAATCTTGTTGCCCAATGCTGCAAATTCCTCAACTTCCATGCTTCCCTCCTTCCCAACACATCGTTACAAGTGTGGCTACTTCTGTGAAAAATATAATGAAAGAAGTTGTAATTGAACTTTACAATTACTGTATGTTGAAAAGTAAAATTCATTTAGTAATGATTATTCCGCAAAGGACCTCAATATTACTAAAAGCTAATGTTTGGGTCAATTTAGCATACTTCAATTGTTGAGAGTTATATGTTGGAAATTCCTGATGATTGGTGAACTACCAATCCTAGAATGTTGAATATCATGATTCTCACACATAATATAAAACAAGGTACAAAGTCATACCTGAATCCATGTTATCAGATATATTCTTTTAGTATGCATTTGGAGAGAAATTTTGGTATCATGACCTTCCTCAACCAAATCCTGAATTCCTTTTTGGACCTTCGTTTTCTCTCTAATGGGGAGAGGTAAAAACTATTTGTGATTTAATGTCTTCGGGACCATAACCGCTCCTTATGTGTTAACTTATAGGGTTCTCATTATCTCACATCGATCAGCCGTTTGAATATCCACTCATTAAGTCCATATTCGTTATCAGTTTCAGAAGTCTTATAAGTCCTTAGTAATTAGATCACTTGTTTTGCAACCCCAAAATAAATAGCCGATATAATTGTACTAAATATATCATGTCCACCTTAATTAGAAATTATGAATTTCTGATAATCTCCCACTTGAGTTTCCTATTTTCCCTGAAACAATTATATCACATATTCTTTAGGCGTGCATCCGTATGCTATTTATATTTAGACTTCTTCTTAATACAATCTGGTCCATCTCATTAATCAACTTTGAAACCACAACGACCTTCATCATATTCAAACGCGACTCAACCACGATGAACACCATATTAATATAGATGAGTGACATAGAAATTTCATGCAATGTGATCTCAAACAAGTCTATTTTCAATTGATCCTTCTTTATTCTTTAGTGAGATCAATCCAAAGTCTTTAATTGCAACATAGTAGTTACAATATACAAGCTCAAAATAGAACAATAAACCATCAACTTTATTATGCATAAAACTATATATGACGTTTAAAGTAAGTCATAAAACATATAGACTCCCATTGAACTAAGGTATCCTAAGGAACAACATCCATATGAGAAGAATGTTCATGAAAGACTTTAGGTACCAAACCCTTAGTCAGTGGATCGGCTAGCATAAAATTTGTCTCTATTTGTTCTTTGGAAATTTTCTTATTTTGAACACTTTTTTTAACAACGAAAAACTTGATATCCATAAATTTTGACTTTGTACAACTCCTACTATTGTTGGAGTAAAGAATCGCGGACTTGTTGTCACAATAATTCTCAGTGGTCTTTCAATACCATAGGCCACACGTAAGCTAGTGGCAAAATTCAGCAACCATATGCCATGGTCTAATATTTCAAAACAAGCCATAAACTTCGCAACTATGGTTTGAGGAGCTATAAACGTCTATTTTGAAGACTACCAAGAGATAGCAACTCCAACCAATATAAACACATATCTAGAGGTGGAGAGTCTACTGTATAGACATCCAGCAAAATCAGAGTTAAAATACCCAATGATCTCTAAATTCTCAGACCTCTGATAAATGAGCATGTACTCATTTGTTCTCTTCAAGTAACACATAACACGTTTGACCACTTTCTAATGATGCATTCCAGAATTAATCAAATATCTTCTCAAAACTCCCACGATAAATGCAATGTCGGGACGTGTGCAAACTTGAGCATACATTAGACTTCCTACTGTAGATGCATAAGGAATCTTTTGCATCTCATATATTTCAAGATCATTTTTCGGCACTATTCGAGACTAAACTTATATCCCTTAGATATAGGGGTATTCACTGGTTTACTTTCTTTCATGCCAAATCTATCCGGGACTTTATCTATATAGCTTTCTTGTGACAACCTTAAGATACCTGGAGAGTGATCTCTCAGTATTTGAATACCTAATACAAAAGAAGCTTCCCCAAGATCTTTAATTTCGAAATTCTTCGTCAGAAATCTCTTGGTATCATACAATAGTCTCATATCAGTGGTAGCAAGTAGTATATCATCGACATATAAAACTAGGAATATCAATTTACTCCCACTGAATATGCGGTACACATAATCATCAACTTTATTTGCCTCAAAATCATACGAGGTAATAACTTGATGAAACTCGTCATTCTATTGGCGTGAAGCTTATTTAAGACCATATATGGATTCGTTTAATTTGAATACCATAGACTTTGAGCCAATTGGCACAAAGTTTTCTAGTTGCAACATATAGATCGTTTCTTTAATGTCACCATTTAGAAACACAATCTTAACATCCATGTGATGTAGCTCTAAATCAAAATGAGCTACCAGTGGCAATATTATTCTAAAATAATCCTTCAAAGATACTAGAAAGAAGGTTTCTTTATAAAGAAAACATTCTTTCTAAGTGTAGCCTTTAGCAACTAGACGAGCTTTATATCTTTTAATATTACCCTACGGATCGCTCTTGGTTTTAAATATTCATTTGCAATCAATAGGTTTTACACCTTTAGGTAATTCGACAAGATCTCAAACGTCATTCTCATGCATAGACTTCATCTCATCTTTCATGGCATCAATCCACTTTTGAGAGTTAAAACTTTTCATGGTTTAACAGAAGTTCAATGGATCATCCTCTGTTAACTTGATGCCATCCTCATGTTCTTGAAGAAATACAATATAATCATTAGGAATTACACTTCTCCTTTCTCCAGTGGATCTCTTTAATAACACTTTCTATTTCTCGACGTTGTTGATTTTTTCTATAGGTACTAGAGGGAAAACCTCATTGTTGTCTTGTTCTAGAATATTGTCACGAACAATATACTAAACATTATCTTCTATTACCGAAGTTGTTCCTTGAAAGGTAATAGGCACATGAACATGTTCTCGATCATTGACATGTTCTTCCTCAAATATTATATTCCTTATGTTCTCTTCCTTTCCAAAATCAACTTCCTCAAGAAATCTTGCATTTCCCGTCTCAAAAAAAGTCTTGAAGTGGGATCACAAAATTTACAGCCTTGAGAGTGTTCAGAATAGCCAACAAAATAGTAGATAACTCTTCTTAAGTCCATTTTTCTTTCATGCGGCCTATAAGGCCGCACCTCAGGTGGACAACCCCAAATGTGTAAGTGTTTTAAGCTTGATCTTTTATTAATCCAAAGCTCAAATGGGGTTTTCTTAACTACTTTACTTGGCATCCTATTAAGGATGTAAACTATGGTCTTTAAAGCCCCCCTCCCAAGAGACTCTAGTAAGGAAGATGGACTAACCATACTTTTACCATATCCTTAAGAGTTCGGTTTCATCGCTCAACAACACCCTTCATGTTAGGTTTGTCTAGCATAGTTTATTGTGGAATAATTCCACATTCTCTAAGGAAAAACACAAATTGCCTTTCATAGTATCCTTATTGTTCTTTCTTTTCTTATTGTGATATGTCATAGTCAAATGAACACTTTCAGTCATTGAGAGACCATTTGTCATTCTAAGTATTATAGCTCACTTTGAATGGTCCAAAATGTGCAAGAAGCGAGATCAAAACCAAGAGCACGGGCAAATAATCATCAAACTCTAACTTAAGTGACTTGAGTTTTGATTTGAGATTAGACATATCCATAATATACTCCCTTATGTTCCTTTTGCCTTCATACTTCATGGAGATGAGTTTAGCCAAAAAGCTACTCGTCTCCGCCTTTTCATTTTTGGCAAAGTATGATTTTATCTCTTTAAGGAACTTCCTTACACTCTAACCCTAAAAAATAGAGTCATGAAATGCTTCTACAATAGAGCGTTTCATGATCATTAGACACATTCGGTTAGAGTGTTCCCATTTCTCAATTTTAACCTCATGAGGATTTCTGGAGTAGAAATGGATTTCTCCACCCGAAGTGCCAGATCTAAATCCATACTGTCGAGAATAATTTATATGGTTTCCTTCCAGACCTTAAAGTTTGTCCCATTCACCAATTAGATGTTCTAAATTTGAGGAGAAATATTTTTTACTACTAGTAAAAGAACAAAACAAATTGCAATCATTTTTGCAATTAAACTCACACTCAACTTTAATACTTAAATTCAAGTTATGATGGGGCACATCATGAGTTACATAGCACAACATTAATATTCAGTCTTTGAACAAAATATTAACTTTTAAGTGATACACTCAACATAGTCATCAAACATTGATAATCAGTATTGTCAAACAATGAGTCTTTCTTTGGACCAACTTACTATTCACATGGAAGCCATATGATTATCACATATTTATTGCTACAAGTATGTTTGTAATTTGGGAAAAATAGTAAATTTCCTTTCGACCGATCACTATTCGCCTAAAATGCATACATAAAATTGGCTTGACATTTTATATCAATCACTAATGGTACTCTTGTTTGTAATGGTCAAACATTAATCATAATGTATGTGAAATAATAAATCTTTCTTTGGACTGATTTATCATTCACAAATGCAACCTTATAATAATCACATGTTTACTATCAAACGAGTGTATATAATCTGATCAAATAATAATATTCATTTGAGTCAATTAATACTCGCATGTATAGATATATGAACTAGCATTTGACATTTATTATAACAATTCACAGAAAAGATGTCAGTTTGGTGACTTCTTATTTAAAATGTTCACTTAAAATGTCAAACAATTATACTTTCCATAATAAAAAACCATTTAGTTGAGTTTGATTCAACACTTAATCCAAAACATATATTATTTATATCCACATAAAAATACATATATTCACTATAGTCTATTGGTAGCATTGCATCATTCTCATCACAAGGATATGCTGTTTGAATTCCAGTGATGGTCTTTTTGAATTTTCCATTAAAAAAGTATTACCATTTTATACATGACTAAACATGGCAGGACACACTTTCCAAATGAAAACAATGCTTCAACAATATCAACTCCTTAATAATGCAATGAGTCACCAATCAATGCAACAAACCATGAAGTATTGTAATCATTTAAACAAATAAGTCAAATAATATATATAAAACAAGACAAGTCCACATAATAGACCCATCAGAAGATACTTAGAACAACATCAATTTTTAGTCTTTGGACAAAAAAATTAACTTGTATGTGATACTGTCATTGTAATGATCAAATATTAACAATTACTTGGGTCAAACAATAATTTTGTTTTGACCGACTATTATTCACATGAAAAAACTTTACAAGTGTTATATATTTATCATCACAACACTGTGCCAGATATCGTAATAAACATCGGTCATTCAACAACACAATTTTGAATGACGCTGTTGAAAATGAGGCGAAAGAACATCAACAACACATAATGAAACAGGTGCTGTCAATTTGTGTAACTTCGACAACGCATTCTTGACAAAATGCTGTTGATCACTAGTAATGTTAGCACTGACTTGAATGATTTATGTTTAACAGCGCCTTTGATAGAAAGCGATGTTGAAGTTAATACATGCAACAACGCATAATTAAGAAAGCGATGTTGAAGATGACATAGTAATCACACTTGCTTAATTATGCACTGTTGATGTTTTACGAATTTGTAAACGTCCGAGATATTAATGGTGGCAGTTATGCATATCTTCGTTTGTTGAAATATTAATGGTTGAATGTTTATGCATTTCTTGGTTGTTGAAATATTAATGGTTGAGTGATTATGTGTCTCTTCGTTTGTTGAATTATTAATGGTTGCTCATCTATAAATGTTGTGGTTCACTCAATGTTTTATTTTATCTGTAAGAGTAAGTTTTTCTATAAGAGTATGTTCATGAAGAGAACAATACTGTAGAGAGTGAAAAAGAGAAAAAAGACTCAGATTGTATACAGTAGTCAAGGAAAATATTGTGTTTCTGTTTCAGAATCATGTCAATGAGGTCTTTAACAACTTTTGATTTTGCAAAATGACCCATATTTCAGAAGGAAGGTGACTGCCAGAAAAGATTTGCAATAGATGAAGATTTAATTTGTAAAGTATTGAGTTCATTGATCTCTTTCAATTTTTTCAGTTCATTGATTTCCCTCATTGAAATCTTTTGATTTTCAAAACCTACCCAAATTTCACAAGGAAAGTGGTTGTTATACAAGATTTGCGTGAGATGAAGATTTGTGTAGAGGAGTTGAGGAAAAAATTATTTCCTTCATTGAAATCATGTCAACTTTTGATTTGACAAAATGACCAAGATTTTGAAAGGAAATATAAGGAAAAAATTATTTCCTTCATTGAATTATTTTTCATTGTATTCTTCATTTTCCAAATCATTTAGTTCATTATATTCCCATGTACCAAATCATTTAGTTCATTATATTCGCATGTACCAAATCATTTAGTTCATTATAATGTATTTTGCATCTTTGAATGAATAATAAAACAATTATTTTGGATGTTAATTTTTATTTTTTATTAATTATTTGGATGGTTATTTTCTTTAATACTTTTGTTGTTCCTTATTAATAAACACAATAAACAAATTAACAATACTTAATAAATAAAAAAACAAATTAACAAAATATAATGTTTAATATTTTTCTAGTTTCGTATTAATAAACACAATTGTATAGTAATCTACTTCATGACAACGTCATCTTAATTAACGTTAATTTATGTTGTATAAATATTTTCCATTTAACTAAAATGTTAATTTAACATCGCATAACTACGAACATTCTTTTAATTTGGAAAATGAGTTCAGTTTAACAACGCATAATTATGATTGCGTTGTCAATTAGATTTTATTCAACATCATGTAATTAATATAGCGTTATCAATTAGATTCTATTCAATAGTGCTACATCTCGGTAGCGTTGTTGATGTGTTAATGAAAATAAGTAGTAAACAACTGGATACATACCAACAAAGCAATCATTAACATGCGCTATTGAAGATGTCAATATAACAATGCCACTTTTAGTATGCGTTGTTGAAGATGTGTTAATGAAAATAAGTAGTAAACAGCTGGATACACAACAACACAATCCTTAATATGCATTGTTGAAGATGTCAATACAACAACTCTACTTTTAGTATGCGTTGTTGAAGATGTCTATTCAACAGTGTTACCGTTAATATGGGCTGTTAAATTGGTAATACAGTTTAAATATCTAAAACATGAATCGTTTCCTCTACGCTCTCAAACTTAATCGAAAAGAAATCCTCATACTCTCAGCAAACCCTCATACTTTCATAAACCCTCATACTCTCATAAACCTCAATAAACTTCATCAATAGCTTCCCAAAGTGGCGCTCGTGGTTCTCACAGTGGTGACGAAGCTACACCGACTACACAAGACAAGCAAATCGTTGCTAAAAAATGACCTCCACGTGGAATGACTTCCATGAAGAATGGCATTCAGTCAAGAAGTAAAGATGTGAAGATAAGAGTTCAATGGAACTCTAAAGGCCAACCATTAAACTCAAAGGGTGGCAACGCGTTGGTAAGCTACATTGGTGTTGTTGTTAGGCATAATATGAAGCTAACATTCAACAAATGGAGTGAAATAACAACAATAAGTTTATTTTTCAGTTTTTGTGTTTTCATGCAATGTTCGTATATGTGTTATGTTTTCATGCATTGTACGTATATGTGTTACGTTTTCATGCAACATCATGTAATGTACGTATATGTGTTACGTTTTCATGCAATGTATGTATATGTGTTACGTTTTCAAGCAATGTACGTATATCTATGTGTTTTCATTCAATATATAACGTATATATGTTTTTATTTCAGTCAACTTTTGATGTTGGTGAGGAGCATAAGGATAATATCGTTAAATCGGTTGGCAAGGCTCTCTGAAAATTCCGAACTAATTCCGAAAAATTACTTAGAGATGCTGATGGCAATGTCAACCTAAAACCTCCAACTAAATATGCAAATATCATTGATAAAGAGGATTGGAAGACTTTTGTCACCCTACGCACACAAGACGAGTCTTTCTTGGTAAAATATATTCTTTGTATTGACTTTTGTATATATGCTTTTATATATGATTGTTGATATTAATATTGTTTATTGTTTCAGAAATTAAGTAATCAAGGAAAAATTGTAAGTATTGTTATTTTGTACATTATTGGTTATGTTTTGTATGCAAACATATCTAATTACATTATTATTGGTTATGTTTTGTTAGTTGGAGAACAAAAGCGATACACCTATGACTCCACATGGAGTAGAACTCGATGTTCTATGGCTAGATGCCCGTAAGAACAAGGATGATGTGATAGACAATGATGAAGTTCAAGAAGCGGCAAGACGTGTTGTAAGTGCTCATTTTTTAATTATACTTAATTTCCATACTTTATTTATCAAAATGTGATTAATTAACATTATTTTTTTTCTTGATTTGTTAGGTTTCCCTAAAAGAAAAGGAGGCAAACTCAGATTATCGCATAATACTTGACA
Source organism: Lupinus angustifolius (assembly GCF_001865875.1). NCBI lineage: Eukaryota > Viridiplantae > Streptophyta > Magnoliopsida > Fabales > Fabaceae > Lupinus > Lupinus angustifolius. The sequence goes on from NC_032020.1 coordinate 2,855,068, forward strand.
AGGCACTAAGACTGCCTATCTATCCAGGTCGTATCCGAGGTGTAGGATTTGGGATTAGCTAGCGAACATTTGTACCCCATCCAAAGTGTGCAACCAAAGCCCAAATGAGCCAGGTTCAAAATCAACTAGATGGTCTCATGAAATGGTTCAAAGAATTTGAGCAATCAATGAAGGCGAAGGAAGCTGAGTGGCAACGACTAGCTAGTAATGTTGGCACTATTCCTTCAACCGTCAATGAGATTTGCACACTTGCACCTTACAACATTTCCATTCCGATTCCCATTCCTGAGGTAATTTAGTGAACTTATTTTAATTTAGTCGTTAACTAATTATATGTTTTAATTTACGTACAGGGAATCAGTTCGTGCAAACTTTCCCTGGATACCCCAACTAGCCAAGTAGTGGGTGTTGGGAAGTGCACAAGTCGGCCGATGCTATGCTGCATAATGCACATGTCCCCCACCAACATGTGAAGGTCTCGATTGACATTGAAATCGATGATAATGCATTGCTGCCAATTCCTCTCGATGAGGATATCTTCACAGTTGGAGGGGCTATAGGCACTTTTGTGGCTTGGCCAGTAGACCTTGTTCAAGTAATTCCTCCTAATGTATGATTTTTCACCTTTTTGTCACTCATATTATATATATATTGATCTATAATTGATATGTTTTTATTGAATATTTCAGGAAAATGTACATTGCACCCCAGTAGCAACAAAAGTCCAAGCCATCTT
>NC_032020.1:2855903-2902558 GCF_001865875.1 Lupinus angustifolius
GGATGTATATAAACGTGATTGTATAGGTGCAACTGTTGTATGTATATATATGAGGTAAATTATGTTTTCTTAACTTCTCACTTTTGCATGGCGGTGTGTTATAATTAACTAACATTTGTGTTATATATATATATATATATATATATATATTAGGTACTTGTATGAAAATTTTATTAAGATAAATAAGGAAAATGTGATGTTCATATCCCCACACCTTACTGCTTTGGTGTCGGGTGACAAAAATGAGATTGGGGGAAAAACGAATTATAGATAATCTCCTCCATCATAAAGAAGATGCAGATTTATTTCTTGACCTTTTAATTCCGGGTGAACATGTTTTAATTGTATTTTATATTTCTTTCTTTATTATGTTTGTTGTGCTTAATATTTCCTAACCATGTACATATGTTTTGTTAGGCATCATTGGGTTTTGGTTGCCATCAATCGGGTCAATGAAGAAATATCCTAGTTTGACTCATTGGCACATGGTGATATGAACAACTACCCCACTATGAAAGAGTTATTTTCTAGGTAAGTGGACTACTCATTTAAACTTTTAGTTTCACTTTCACTTTCCTAGTTGTTTAGTAATTAAGTACATTTTCTATTGTTTAGTGCGGTGAAAGTTTACAGAAGTTGTAATCGTACTAGAAACAAGATACCAAATCCCAAAATCAAGTGGACTACTATAAAGGTATTTGCACAAATCATCTCAAACAATTATATGTATAATGACCAACTAATGTTATACTTATATGTTTACCTCATTTTAATTGTAGACCCCTTGCCAAACAAACCAGGTAGATTGCGGCTATTATGTGCTGAAATTCATGAAGGAGATCATTCAACAATGGCCAACTAATGCAATTAAGATTAATGGCAAATCATATATAGATGAAGAAGTCAACCATATTAGAGAACAATGATCCAACTTTATACTTATTTCTGTTGACAAATCATAGCTAAATGTATAGTAGATTAGTTTTGTACAGATTGTAGCTTAGGGAATCCAATGTAATGTATATGATTTGGTCTACGTAATATATATTTATGTAAACATTACAATGTAATTAATTTTCAATATATAAATTCAGTTGTGTTCATATATTCATTTTGTTGTTATGTTTTGTTTCTGTAAGCATTCAGGTTATTTTCTGTTATGTGCGTAACTGTGTAGAATTAGGAATAATGGTATTCGACATCGTTTTTTTGTGAATGCGCTGTCGTTATAACCATACAACAATGTTTTTTAACAATGTGTTGTTGATTACGTTGCATTCAACAACGCATTCACCAAAAAATGTTGTTGATTACATTGCATTCAACATCGCGTTCACCAAAAAATGTTGTTGAATACTTATATCTCATTTATTCTCTTTTAGCTATACAATAGCGCATTCGGTAAGAAGCGATGTTGATATGATCTACAAAACTATTTCCTCCATACTTAATTGCTTAACACATTTCTTAATCGATTAATTATTTGAATATTATTTATTGCCATTATTAGTTGTTCTATATATTTAATTAATTGCCATTAATTGAATGTCATAATGTAATTACTAATTTGAATTTCATTAAAAAAATGAATTGGTAAAAGAATTATTATATCTTCCACAATGTTTCCTTATGATTGCGCTATGGAACACTTGCCTTTTTTATATTTGAATGGGGAGTTCTTCCATAGCGTTTCCTTAAGGTTGCGCTGTTGATTAGATATTATTGACAGTGCCATCTTCACCATGTGTTGTTGATTATGTATAATTGATAGCGCCATCTTCATTATGCGCTGTTGAAGATACTATCAGACCCTAAAAAATTAAAATGTTCCCGCATTCTCACACATTCAAGAGCAATCCCAACACTCATTTACTCAGCAGCGAAACATATTTACTCTCAAAATCGACATTGAAAATCATTCAACCTCAAAATCATTTACTCATTCAACACCAAAAATCATTTACTCATTTTACACGAAAATCATTCACTCATTTTACATGAAAATCATTCAACACCTATTTCGAAAATCCTTCACCCGTTTAACCTCAAAATCATCATTCATGCATTCAACACCGAATTGAAAGTCGGTTTTTCGTATAGTTATTTGCCTTTTGAATTATATTATATTCAGCTAGTATTGAGTTATAAATATTTTCCTTATAAATGAGTGAAAGTGCTTTCACTCATTCAACTTGTATTGAGTTGGAGTTTCCGAGTTCTGACTCATTTAGTTTACATTATAAGTTAAGGTTCCAATCATAATAATACATTTGCTCTTCTTGGTGAGCTTAACTCCAAGCTTTAGGGATTTATCCTCATTATATCATTTTCTTAATTGAAAATGGATTGAAAATGGATGAGTGACAATCGATTAAAGAATGAGTATGAAGAATGAGTGAAATCATTTGTTAGGTTTGCAATTGAGAATGCTGAAAACCCTAATAGAATTGTATGTCCTTTCTTAATATGTTGTTACTCAAACTGAATTACTCCAAATGAGATAAAAGAATTACTCCAAATGAGTTAAAAGGTCATTTAGTGTGTCATGGTATTGATCAAAGTTACATATGTTGGATAAGACATGGTGAGACGAGAAACATTATGGATTGTGATGATGAGATGCATATGAAAGACAACTACACAAATGCATATGAAGACGACCGTTTCGAGGAAATGGCAAACGGTGTCGAAGAGGATCTTCAAGATTGTCTTGAGATGTTTCAGCGATTGATAAGTGATGCTGAGAAACCATTATATGATGGCTGTACTAAATTCACAAGATTGGCAGCGGTGTTAAGGTTGTATAAGTTGAAATTTGTTAATGGATGGACTGATAAGAGTTTCACCGACTTCCTTGCACTTCTAAAGGATATGTTGTCGAAAGATAATGTGCGCCATTCTCGAACCTATGATGCAAAACAAATGTTACGCTCCATAGGCATGGACTACACTCGGATACATGCTTGTGAAAATGATGGCATCTTATTTTTATAATGAGTATGCTTCATTAAACTTTAATCCTAAATGTAATGCATCACGATATAGGAAGGAAGAGTCAATTCCCAAAAAGGTTGTATGGTATTTTCCCATCAAAGCAAGATTCAAGCGTATGTTTATCAATGCCAAAGATGCAAAGAAGTTGACATGGCATAATGAAGAAAGGGTTAAGGATGGCAAGCTTCGACATCCTGCAGATTCTCCTCAATGGAGAAAAATTGATCACGACTATCCTAGTATTGATCAAGAATCAAGAAATCTACGCCTTGCATTGTCAACGCATGGAATTAACCCACATAGTGTTCAAAGTTGCTCCCATAGTACATGGCCAGTGATGTTGGTGATATGCAACCTACCTCCTTCTCTATGTATGAAGCGCAAATATGTAATGTTATCTATGTTAATTTCTGGACCTAAACAACCAAGAAATGACATAGACATATATTTGGCTCCATTAATTGAAGACTTGAAGCAAATGTGGGAGACATGCATACATGTATATGTTGCGTATAGGGAAGAAAGCTTCAACTTGAGCGCTTTGTTGTTCGGCACAATCAGTGATTTCCCTGCATATGGTAATCTGTTTGGATATAGTGAAAAAGGAAATTTTGCATGTCCTATATGTGAAGACAATAATCATTCAATGAGGTTGGAACATTATAAGAAAAATGTCTTCCTTGGCCATCGTAGATTTTTGCCTTCAGATCATCATTATCGATGATGGAGAAAAGCATTTGATGGAAACAATGAAGAAGGTCGTGCTCCTTTGCCATTGACAGGTGACCAATTATTTTAAAAGCTAAAGGGTTTGAATACTAACTTTGGTAAACCTTTTTCAAAAGAAATTGTCACAAGTGGGTGGAAGAAAATGTCAATCTTCTTTGAATTGCCATATTAGATTTCATTATATGTAAGACATTTCCTCAATGTTATGCATATTGAAAAAAAATATGTTTGAAAGTCTCCTTGGTACCTTACTCAATGTCCCTGGTAAGATCAAAGATGACTTGAATGCAAGGTTGGACATGGTTAGTATAGGAATAAGAAAGGAATTGGGGCTGATAATGAAGGGAAAATGTACATTTCTACCTCCAGCAACTTATACCTTGTCGAGGAAGGAGAAAATGGAATTTTGTAAATTTATTCATGGTGTTAAAGTTCCAGAAGGATACTCTTCCAACATTCAGAACATCGTTTCAATGAAAGACCTCAAGTTAAAAGCTCTTAAGTTTCATGATTATCATGTACTTATGGAGCATTTCTTGCCTATTGGAATACGATCAATTCTAACTAAAAATGTTCGAGGAACCATAAATAGGTTATGCTTCTTCTTCAAGGGAATTTGTAGCGATTGACCCTGATAAATTACATACGTTGCAAAGACAAATTATTTTGACTTTGTGTGAGCTTCAAATGTATTTCCCACCTTCTTTTTTTGACATAATGGTTCATCTAAGCATTCATCTTGTTCGAGAGACACAACTATGTAACCCTTCCGATATGAGATGGATGTACCCCTTTGAGAGTTATAAGAAGACATTAAAAGGGTATGTAAAGAACCAATCAAGACGAGAGGGTTGTATTGTCGAGCGATATGTTGTTTAAGAAGCTCTTGATTTTTGTACCAGATACCTTACCGATGGTGATTTCATGGACATTCCAAAGTCTCAATATGCAAAAAAAAAAAAACATTTGGTGAAGGTATTATTGGGAATGAAATATTGACTATAACAAGAACCGAATTGGAGCAAGCGCACTTATATGTTTTACATAATGCCAACGAGGTTGAGCCATATGTTGAAACACACAAGGAGATGCTAAGGAAGTGTTACCCAAGTAAGAATGAAAGTTGGATTTCCAAAGAGCATAATTGGTGTTTCATTAAGAGGCTAAAAATCACATTGATGAGGAGTTGAATATAAATTCACATTTGGTTTCCGAAAGATTGAAATGGTTAGCCAATGCTCTAAGCCTTCATGTCTTATCCTACACTGGTTACCTAATTAATGAGTTCACATTTTATACGAAAAAACAAGACGATCAAAGTAAAATGCAAAATAATGGTGTGACTCTTATTGCTCGAACTTTACACATGTCAAGTGGAAAAAATAGAAACTCAACATATGCGAACATGTCATACTTTGGAGTGATTGAACATATGGGAATTGGATTACACAATGTTTTGGATGCCGATTTTTTAGTGTATATGAGTTAATAACAACAATGGCTTCCGAGTTGATGAGTTAGGGTTCATGCAAGTGGATCTTAATAGGCCATAATATAAAGATGAGCCATTTATTCTAGAATCACAAGCTCAACAAATATTCTATGTTAGTGACTCAGCTGATATAAAATGGTTCATTGTTCTTTTAACTAAAAAAATTATCGTCAATACTATTGATGACCAAGAATATGAAGATATTGATGAAAATGATCCTTTTTTGGGACATATCAGTTGTGTGAGAGCAGACCAACTACGGATAATGATTTATATACAAGAGATGATCACAATGAAGGGCATTGGGTAAATCAATATGCCCCTTCAAACAAGGATGATCCTACAAGACAAAAACAATCAAGGAAAATGAAAAAGTAGATGCAAGTAGTCTTTGTATAATTTTAGCTGAATTTTGATTGTTTGTAATTTCTATAATATTGTTTCTCTGTAATTTGTGTAATTTTTTTATTTATAATTATGTACTTTGTCAAAATATAATTGACATGATATTCATTGTTTGTATTTTGTATTGTATTGTATTGATGTTAAATAAAACAAACTTCTAGCATGTATTAATGTGTGTGTTGTTTAGAATGTATAAATGTATGTGCTGTTGAGAATGTTTATTTTGCTAATAAATGTATGTGCAGTTATTAATTTATACAAATCAACAATGAATTCTCGGGGAATCTCTAACATGTGCTGTTGTAAAGGATAACTACAACAATGCTTTTTATAGAAAGTGTTGTTGTACATTATTATTACAACAACGCTATTGTGTGATGCGCTGTTGTATTAAGGTGGTGTTTGAGAAACTTTATGAATATTAAATATCACTTATATGTTATTGCACTGTTAAATATATGAACTTCAACATTGCAACAATAAGCGCTATTAATAACACCTATAAAATGCACTGTTTATGTAAGACCTATAGGACAACACTTTGTGGATGATGCGTTGTGGTATTGATGCACTATATGACAGTGTTTTTTGTGTGTTGTGTTGTGATATATAATAAATACAACAACATTTATGAAGCACTATTAATGATGACCATATACTACTATGGTCAAACTAAAAGGTCCCGAAAACGCTGTTATACATCTAAAATAAACATTGTTGAACGGAAAGTCTAGCATTGTGCAAGCATGTTATTATTTTGCCAAATTGTATCTTCCTTAGGACCAAACACAATTAGCATAAATAATCTTATACTCATCTGTGTAATTTTAATCAATTTTAACAATAGATGTTATTTTGACAATATATTGTATCAATTAATTCAAAAATAATTACTAGACAAAAGAAAAACAATATGAGTCTATTATAAAAAATATAATCTTGGAATTAAAACCTTTTGATTTGATATCTTTTATGATTAACAAATCTAATCCCACAATATAATTACAAATCAAATATGCTCAATTTTCAAACATAAAGAGCATATCTTATATATATGATCAATTATTTCATACATATATATATATATACATATATATATATATACATATATATATATATACATATATATATATATACATATATATATATATACATATATATATATATACATATATATATATATACATATATATATATATACATATATATATATATACATATATATATATATACATATATATATACATATATATATACATATATATATATACATATATATATACATATATATATAAATTTTCAAAATACAATATAACACAATATATATTTGATTGCAAGCATTAAGCTTAAACATAATATATATAGTTTGACTTTAATCCTTATATATGTGTCTTAAATTACGATGAATCAAATATTTATTGTCCATGATCCTAGGTACACGTTTTATGCAATAATCATATTCAAGAAGAATTGAAAATTGTAATTACAGTGCATAAAGTCCAAAATATACATGAACATATTTGATCAAACCATGATTATATATATAACATATATGCACATAATTAGATTGCATAATACCTCAATGTATAATATATATATATTTCTCACATATATAATACATATATACCTTATACATATACTTCAATAAATTGCAAAATTGTAAAGTGTCAAAAGTCAATGTCCAATGATAAGGTGTTAGTGCATATATAATATAATATTACATAACAGTGTCATAAAAGTTAATGCAATGTCCATGCACATATTTGATTATATACTTCAACACATGTTGCAAGGATTGATATTACAAATTATCCATGATTCAAAAAACGGAAGTAGATAAAAGTTATCCTCATTATTCATAAATACACAATTTTCATAAGCAATAGCGGATGCATAAAATCGCCATATTTAAAATTAGGGTTCATAAAAAATTGAGAAAAAACACTTTTAATGAAGAATCATAAAATTCGGAACTTTTGCTGTGATACCACTTGTTGGAAATTCCTGATGATTGGTGAACTACCAATCCTAAAATCTTCAATCTCATGATTCTCACACATAATATAAAACAACGATATAAAGTCATACATGGATCCATGTAATATGATCTATACTTTTAGTATGTCTTTGGAGTGAAATTTTGGTATGATGACCTTCATCAATCAAATCTTGAATTCCTTTTGGGACCTTCATTTTCTCTCTGATGGGGAGAGGTGTAGACTATTTGTGATTCGATCTCTTGGGGACCATAAATATTCCTTATGCATTAACTTATAGGGTTCTCATTATCCTCGATAGGTCAATCGTTTGGGTATCCACTCATTAAGCTCATATCCGTTATCAGTTTCAGAAGTTTTATAGGTCATTAATGTTAAATAACTTATTTTGCAACCCGAAAATAAATAGCCAATATAATTGTATTAAATATATCATCTCCACCTTAATTAGAAATTATGAATTTATAACATTATAAAAGTACAAAATTAATACTATGTCTTGATACTAATAAAGTAAAATGCATGAGATGATAACAAATACAAGTTTATGTCTAGAAAATATATTAATTGTTGTGTTATGTAAGTTCAAAATTATACAAGTAAGATGATCAAACTTAAAGAAGCCTTAAGCACATACAAGAACTCAAAGTTAATTAAAACTTCATGCATTAATATAGATGAATCAATGTGCATACATCAAGCTTGTGTTATATTCAATCCCAACAAGGGTTTTAGCTACTCATGTTCATAAGGTGCAAGTAAGATATGAATAAAACATAACTAATTGGGTGGTAGAACCACACACAAATGAACATAGATTAGCTCCTCTAATACTAACAAATCGATCACATGACTCAAATGAGCGAAACTACCCTAGAAAATTAGAAAAGAAGTATTATAAATCAATATTACGAAGTGTGCCCTTTTGGCTCGGGCTAGATGTCTTTAAATATTATTCAGATGTTGGCTTCGGTGCTTAGTGCACAAGCGCGAGCTTCCAGCTGGCTAGGCCCTACCTTTCGACACACCAGCGTGCGCTCGACATAACTTCTTGTGTTGAGCGCACCATCCACTATGCTCTGTGCAATTGAAAGTGCAAAGCGTATGGATTATAGAGACTAAACTTTGAATTCCTTTAATTTAGGTACTCAATGTAGATGTTGCGTTGAGCGTGGTTCTTCCTTCGCTGGGAGGGACTCTAGCGCTGAGCGTGAAGTTCAGATGTTGTGTAATTCGCTTAGTGTGATCCTTGCACTGAGTATGACCGAGTTTTGTCCGAAAACTTGGCTTTTTTCAATCATTCCTTCAGATTAAGCCCACATAACACTCTAGATATGATACGTGGCCATTTAAACAAGTTTTAGTCATATACAAATATAATTTCATCTATTTGAGTTGATTAAGTAATTAAAGTATTATAAAAAAATTATTAATTATATGGTTAATTTGGCACTTAACATGTTTCTTGTAAACTACTGAGATTTCAACTCTAATTGTTTTTTAGTGGAGGCCATATGTGACAAGGTTATTATTTGAAGAAAATGATAGACATAGATTGCACATCTAGGATCAATGATAAGCAGCTGAGATTGCTTTGTGATTTCTGCAAACGACTGATGTTACATCTTGTCATCCCAATCAGTGGTATTAGCAAGGGACCAGTTTTTATTCAAATTATTTGGTTCTTCCCCAAACATATTCATAAAACTGAAAAAATCTCTCTTTTATCATTCTCTATTTCTTATCTAATCAAAATTCCATATGCAAAATTACCCTCAACTTTTTTGAACAAATCCATTTCGTCATTTGTGTGGTAAGTTTTTGAGATACTGTGTGCTTTTATTGTTTGCAGATGCATCTTTCTATGATGGTGGTGGGGGTTACCGCGAAGGTTATGGTGGCGCAATGAGTACTATTTGTGTTTAATCCATGCAGGTGGCCATCCCTGGAGAAGGGTTGGTTCATATCGAAATGTTCTTTTTTGGCATCACCGGAAATGATGAAACTTTAGTAGCATGCATCCAATATTTTTGCCTGAGATGTATTCTAATGGTGGAGCTCACGGTGGTGTGTGACGAAGGTACTATTGCCATTCATGAAGTTTCTTCATCTTTGAGATGGTGGCCACTAACATGATTTTGGTGATAAATAAATTCGCTTGACTTATGGTGTAGCAGTTCTGGGTTGCATCATAAATGTAGAAGATGTAGATATGGTTGACGTCCATAGCGATTCTTCCTTTACAAATGTGATGGCAATGCTCAATGATGCTTCAAATGGTGGAGGTACAATGGCTACTAATGAAGTTTCTTCCTCCAACAGTTTGGTGGACGTGTTGTGAATGATTGTCACCAGTGATGGTTTTCAATTTTATTTTTGCTTCCAAAAATCCAGTTCCAATAACATAGAACACATGGATTGAGTTTTCTTTTAATAGAAATTATTCAAATATTTCAATGCCCTTTAAATCTTCAACAAATGAACTATCATCTTTATACTTTAAGTTTATTTACCATTTTTTCTTTTAAGTTAAGTCTTATCTCACTAAAGAGATCCATAATTAGAGGATGACTAACATGTTGGGATATTAGATGGTGGTGAGAGGGTGAGAAATTTCCCATATATATTATTTGGTGACCTTGGTATTAGAGTAAATTTAAATGTTATCACTTGAGTTTTAGTGAAATTATGCAAGTCACCTTCTATATTTTACACCTATAGAAAAACTCTGACTTTTATACATACATTTTACTCACTACCCAAAATGGTAATAAGTGTAATTAAGTTAAACAAAATATAATATATTATGGAAACAAGTACAAATAGTATATGAGTCAATACATTTTTATCATTTTTGTTTGTTTCAATATATTATAATAGTGATAAAAACAATATCCCCTTAGAGTTCCTCAATCTCCTCATTCTCCAACCGTGTTGACTGAGTCTCACACACATGTGTTGACTTAATCAGCATACAATCCAAGACCAAATGCCAAAAAAATAAAAATAAAATAATTTAAAAAGAATGTTAGGCCAAGTCGGAGGAGGTGTTGGTGTACGCATATGTGGATAGGTTTTGTTTGTATGAGTTTTCATTCACCAACAAAACCCATGAATTTAAGGCTTACAAAGCCTTTCAACCTCTCTCCTCCAAACAATGTGGTACTTGAAAACTTTTTCATTTCACACTCTAAAATTCTCCATTCATGACCACACTAATGTGCATTTAATCCACATTAAAAATATCATTTTTCCAACAGCTCCACATCAATTATCCTTTGTAAACTTTTGCTTTATTAAGGCAGTATGGATCATGAATGAAGTATGATGAATTCTAGTAAACAAATCTGTTAGCACTTTTTTTGTGCAAGCAATTAGCTAATTCACTAAGTAAAAGATCATAACTATCCTAACACTTTGTGCTTTCATTCATTCTCAAATGCCTCCCAAAACCATTCACAGAATCTACCACTGAGTTACTCCTTGAGTAATAATTAAATGAAAATCTAGAACATTAAGATATTAGTTATGCAGTCATTACCACAATTCTATAAAATATCACGGTTAAGTTTACAAAGATTAGATTTTTCCTTCCTATTCCCCCATATCCACCCCATGGATCACCTTTCGAGGCCTCTTCTTCACACCTCACCCACAACATCCCCATGACCCTACCCTCCCTTCTCTCCTCATTCCCATCAAACCAGACCCCATATACCAATTCCCAACTCTCTCCTCGTCTGTTTAAGTCTAAAATGGTGATTTAAAATAAAATGCTGACCATTGATACACTGCAGGAATTTATGAATATTGGTGATCATATTTGTTGCCTGGGTGGTATTGTGAATGAAAACGCAAATCGTATGTTTTATGAATGGAAATAGACAAGTGTACTGCTTAAGCATATTTGCCAATGGTTGTGTCTAGAGCTCCGAACTAGTTGCCTAAGAGTTTCAAAATATGGGTGGAATGACTTAGGTATGCTTTAAGATAGGGGTGATAAAATTATCCATAATCCAAAATCTATCCAAATCCATCCAATGGATATAATCCAATTGATAGTATTAATAATGGATGGATTCAAATCCGTCCATTATATCGAATAGATATTCATGGGTATATCCATTTGAATGAATACCCAATCCATCCAATAAATAAAAAACAAATTTGTTTTCAATTAATTGAATATTAATATAAAAAATCTCTTTCACTTTTCTAACATCACAATCCCACACACATTACAAAAGTTGAAAATTTTGTAATTGTGACTTTAAAAAGTGTTTTTAAGGTTTCATTTGCAATTGTGAGACCCACTACCATCATGGTTTCCTTCTCGTGTTCATTGAAGGTTTCATCTTCTCAACTTTGATTATTTTCCCAATGATTAACTTTAATTTTAATGTTCCTTTAAGATTGGTTCATATATCTTTCAATTTTTTTCTCTAATTAAAACCCTAACTTTTGTTTTTGGGAATTTAAAAACAGGTATTGGAAGGAATTCATTCATGAAGGACATTTGAATCACAAAGTTATTGTCACTTGCTCCTTCTATAGGTAATAAATAAGTAAGTGACAATTAGTTGTTGTTAATATGACTTGTGTGTGATGTTTGTATAGATATCATTTATTACCCGATACATGTTCCTTAGAATGCCTGAATCACAAGTCTAATTTTAAACTTCGGGTTGGTTTTAAGTCTGAATATGTTCTTTGCTCACTATTTAGGGTATGTTTGGGAGTACCATTTTGGAGGGGGAGGGAAGGAAGGGAGGGTTTAGGAGAGGGATTCCCTTGTTTGGGAGTTTAGTGGAGGAGAGGGGAGGGTTTTGAAGGATTTTTCAAACCCCCTCAAACCCTCCAAATGCCAAAATACATAGTTCCCCCAAATTGGGGTGTTTTGGGAGGAAAATAAGTCAAATTACCTAACTACCCTTACTAATATTATTCTATAACATATAATACATAACATACTATTGATTTTTTAAATGAGGAAGAGGGATAAAATAGTATTTTTGTATTATATTAACCCTTCATCCCCTCCTATCTAAATTCCACACTCCCAAACAAGGGAGGGGTTTAGTGGGATTTGGCATCCCTTCTCCTTCCTTTCCTCCCCCTCTTTACCCTCTCATCCCTCTCCTTTCCTTTCCCTTCTAACTCCCAAACAAAGCCTTAGTAAATATTTTGTTGTCCTTGGTTTACAAGTAATGTGTTTGCATCTTTGGTAAATCTAACAACTTTTAAGACTGTACACATAAACGTTTCCTTATGGCTAAGTTATAAGATATGGTTGTATGAAAGTTATAGGTTTGGTCAAAGTATTAAGAGCAGCATCTTGATAAAGAGGAATGCTACAAATAATTGCCAAACAAATCATGGAACCAAAATTAGAGTAGTATCCAATGGTGCCAAATATATTGTATTTTACATACAGCAAAAGATGAGCAAAGTTTTTATTCGATTATAACAACATCATTTTGTTGCTAACATGTACTGATAGATTGAATTATTGGTACTTAGAATTTGATGGATGAAAGATTTATACATGCACATGGCCACAAAATTCAATTTTCAAAGGCATGACCATAAAAACTGTAGAATCTCATCAATCAATATCATCATTTCACCCTGTGGTCTGTACTATCTAATGGATGTTTAGGTCACTATACCTACATATTTGATGTTTATGCATTGGCTTTGTTAGACTTTATGAATAGGTAAATGCTTTCTTTTAAATGTAGTTAGACTTTGTGAATATGTTTATTATGATGTTAATTGGATGGTCTTGTTGACTTGTGCATTTTCACATGAAACAGTTTCTTATTCAAAACATGTCAAATGAAGAAGAGCAAACTGAGATGAGTTCAACTCCATCAACAAAAAGAACGAGGTCTACAACTTGGGAACATTTTGAAAAGTTTATTGATAAGGATGGGGATCCTAAGGTTAAGTGCAAAAGATATGGTCGATTGTACATGTCAAAGGAAGGGTGTGGGACCTCAAATATGTTACACCATATTAGGATATGTGGCACTGAATTTGTAAGAGGTAATGTCTTATCCTCCCTCGAATCAAGGACAATTTTGAGAAAAAATATCAAGTGCAATAATCAAGTATGAATTATCTTTCTCGTTTGTGGAACTTGAAGGAATTAGGGACCTTCATCAGTTCTTGAACCCTCAAACCAAGACAATATCAAGAAATACTGCAAAATCTGATATCTTGAAGATTTATAAGAGAGAGAAAGAAAAACTTAAATGCTACTTAAGGTCTATTCCCGGTAAGATATGTCTTACTTCTGATCTTTGGGCTTCCATCACCACTAACCAATACATGGTGGTAACTGCACATTTCATGACTAGTGGTTGGGAATTACAAAAGAAAGTGATAGCTTTCTTTCGTTTCCCACCACCACACACTAGTGAAAATGTTTCTGATAAGTTGTTAAATTTGCTTAAGGAGTGGGGGAATGAAAAAAAATATTCACCATCACTTTAGATAATGCAGCATATAATATAAACATGGTGAATTTGTTGAAAAAGAACCGCTCGTTTGGAAATGGATTAGTTAGTGGTGGACAATATTTTCATGTTAGGTGTGGTGCGCACATTCTAAATTTGGTTGTTCAGGAGGGTTTAAAGGTCATAAGTAATGTTTTGTTCAAGATTCGCGAGAGTGTGAAGTATTTTAAAGGTTCAGATGCAAGGAAGTCAACATTTGCATCTTAGTTAGACCAAATTTTTTATTCCAAAAGTTCTAAGAGAGTACGTCAAGATGTACCAACTAGGTGGAACTCGACTTACGTGATGGTGGAGAATGCTATAGGGTTTTGTGAAGTATATACACACCTTTGTGATATTGAACTAAACTTTTATAGTTGCCCATCAGAAAAGGAGTGGAATCATTTAGAAAAAATAGCAAATTTTTTAAAACCATTCTATGATATCACCGTCCTATTTTCAGGCACCTCTTACCCAACAGCAAATTTATACTTTTTTAATGTATGGAAAATTCAAGTTTCACTTAGGGATGCTTGTACTTATGATGATAGAGATGACCTAATTTGTCGCATGGCCAAAGAAATGAAGGGGAAATTTGAAAAGTATTGGGATTCTTATAGTGGGATTCTCTCATTTGCTGTGATTTTAGATCTTCGCTACAAGTTGCGTCTTGTTAAATTTTGTTATGCGAAACTTTATGGTCAAAAAGGATTTAGGAAAGCAAAAGAAGTTTATGAAAAGTTGAATTCTTTTCTTTTAGAATACATTCAAATCTAATCTTCACAAGGTGAACAACACTCATTTGACTCACAACCCAAGAGAGGAAGCCCTAGTATATCATATGCAAATGATTTGGATGAGTTTGGCGAGTTCCAACATGCAACATATGGGTCTACAAGTAATGAATCTGATTTGAAAGCATAGATGGATGAAGATATGCGTGACTATAGGGAAGATTTGAATATATTAGAGTATTGGAAATCAATGGAATTCAAATATCAGGCACTTTCATTCATGGCATGAGATATCTTAAGTGTACTAATCACAACAGTTGCATTAGAATCTGCATTCAGCATTGGGGGACGTATACTTGACA
Organism: Lupinus angustifolius; assembly: GCF_001865875.1. NCBI lineage: Eukaryota > Viridiplantae > Streptophyta > Magnoliopsida > Fabales > Fabaceae > Lupinus > Lupinus angustifolius. Next base: position 2,871,117 of record NC_032020.1, read on the forward strand.
AGTATCAAAGTTGTCTCTGCCTGAAAATGTGGAGGCGTTGTTATGTACAAATGATTGGCTTCATGGAACTCCTGGTCAGTTTCTATGTTTTCTTAACTTTTACTTTTCAGTTCTCTAATTTTGTATTTAATGCTTTCTTTTTTTATGTTTATTGTGCAACCCCAATAAATTTAGATGATGAAGAACTTGTAGAAGACTTTTCAACTTACTCTACATCTAGGAATTGATATTAGTACGTGGTGATAGTTGTGTTCTAGCTTCTTTTGTTATGTGAGCTGATTGAGTTTCAAACTAAAATTGATATTTTGTCTTAATCAAATTAGATTATTCCATTTTGATGTGTGTGCTACTTTTTAGTGTATTTGGCTTGAGCAAAATGCTTTTGGAGTATTTTCTTTTGATTAGTGTCTTTGTGGGTGTGGGTGTTGGAATGATAAACTACTTGCTGGCTATTGTACATGAAGCTCGCCTATCACGATAATTGTGTCCTCTTTGTAGAAGAATATGTCATGATTGTTACTAGTTATTTTTAAGTTTCAAATCTATGTTGATGCAACATTGTCAACTTATGTTATTTTAGTCTCAAATTTTGTTGGGAATATGCTTTAATTTCGTGGATTGTTGCTCCCTAGAAGTTTATCGATCATTTTGCTATAAGTATAAAATTGTTTTTACTTAGCCTTCACATCATTGTTGCTCCCTAAAAGTTTATCGGTGATTAAAAGCTTAAAAATTATTTTTATAAGTTTATTACTCTTTTAATTTAAAAGTTCTTATAAAAAAAACACTTTTTAAAAGTGTTTGTTAAAAAAATAATTTTTAAAAAGTGGTTTTAAAAAACACATTTTTAAAAGTTTATTTAAAATTTTTTTTTTTTTAAATTGATACTTAAAAATGCTTTATTAAATAATAATTTTTAAAATAATTTTTTCCTTTAAATAACGCTTTATTAAACATATTTAGTTCAAATTAAAAAAATGGGTTAAATATCCATCCATCAAATCCATTAAAATGGATACATGGATAGAATGAATGGATTAGAATTCATTGGATATAGATGGATTTGATAGTTTTAAAAATGTGGTGTAATGAATTTATATGGATTGATGAATAGTTTTCCATCCATTCATTAGCATCTAAGTCCAAATCCACCCAAACTCATCCAATTGTCACCCCTATTTTAATGTATAAGATCTGAAAACATATGGTCTGGCAACATATGCACCAGTTCCATTATGCATAAGTGATTGAAATTGCATATCACATCACGTGATGCGGCTCCAATATTACGGTTGCAATGACTACTGTGTTATACTTTTAAAACTTTTATTAGTCTTTAATTGTTCATAAGAACCCCTTAATTTAAGACCTTAACATTATGACGTTCACATCTGATAAAATAATAGAATAAGGAATACTTGGTTCTATTTGCGTTTCCCTTTATGCATTTTCTGATTGTCTTTCTTATTGTCTTTGCTCTCACCCCTCCTTCTCCCCTTTATGCGTTCCTTGATGATTAGAAACTCAGTTTCATTCATTCTCTATATGGCACTACACTTTTTTAATCAACCACTAGTGCTTCTATAATTCTCACTTTGTATTTCTATTCATAAGATAGCAAAGAATGGAGGAATAAGATGCCTTTCCAATGTATGAGTGCCTCTATTTATAGAAGGGTTTAGGAGGAGTTATTGGAGAAAGTAACTTCTCCACTTTCACGGAACCTACACATGAAGTGAGATGGGAGGGAATTAATAAAACCCCCACTAGTTTGATCCATCAATTGTGAACCATCATCACATTAGGCACTTTCATTCAAACTAGTAACTTCCAGGAACAAGGACCACTAATTAGAATATGGGTTTGGCTAGAGGTTTTAGCCCAAAAGCTCGTATTCAACCCGTTTTGGAAGCCCGTTTGTTAGACGGGTCAAGGAGGGTCGGGCTGGCCCGGCGGGCCAACATTAAAAAGGCTGCTACAGTGTTGCATCTAGTTGCACTGTTGTCATTCATTTTTTTCTTACTCTCCTAAGTTCAATGCCAATTTTAGTCATTATTGTGCTACTTTGTAAATATAAAATCATTAATAGATATTCATAATATTGAAAAGTATGCACATATGCACCTTTCTGTCTCTACTCTCTACTAAGATATCTAAAACAAGTTGCTTTTATTTGTAACTTTCATGAGCCGAAATAAATTTTAAATTCCATCAATTGTTGATTTGAGTAATAAGTTTACAAGATATATAAGCAACAATAGTGAGTGGTCAAGGAACAGAAATCGGTCAAATAATTACAACTGCTATTGGTGGTCAACATTAAACTAGGAAGGTATGTTATTGTGAGATTGTAGACTTTTGTTTGCGATTTTTTATTTTAAAAGACATTTATGAGGCGTGATGATTATTTATTATTGTCTAAAAGCTTTAATGTATATTTGAAAAAAAACAGGCCTGCCAGCCTTGCAAAATATAAGTCGGGCTGACATTTTGAGTCATATTAGCAATAAGGGTTGGACCGGACCATCCCATATTCTGGCGGGCATATTACCACCCCTAGAGGCCATAACCCACTCCTCGTGTTTTTTCTTTGTTTTCCAAGAAAATAAAGAGGAGCCTAAGAAGACACAAAACAAGTGAGAGAATTATGAGTATGAAAGCAACAATCCCAATATGAGTCGGCAAAGTCAAAGAGCTCGAGAGGAGAGTTTGATGGGTAGAATAAACCTTGGGCAGGAGAGGTTATTAGATAATGAAGAACTCCTAGTCCATACTTGTAATGTAGATCCATAGATTTAGACATAAACAAACTAAGTTGTTGAACAATATAGGAGATATATGGCCTTGAGATTATGAGATACAATAATATTCTAATTAATCGTCTATAGAAGGGAATATCAGCAAAAAGAGTACCTTACTCTAGTTGAAGTTTAACAAAGGGGTCAAAGGGTGTTTTGGTAGGCTTTTGTAGTTAGAGAATCATTGTCTTCCGAGAGGCACAACGCATATTTTCAATGATTCATGTGAATTCCTTATTGAGATCTTGAAATTTCAAGAACCAAGAATTATCTCAAGGATTCCAAGTCCTTGATTTTGAAAGGTCTATCCATAACTCTCTTGACATCCATGTTGTCTCCAGCTAGAAACATATCTCCAACATAGACAAGGATTATTGTGATTGAAGGAGTTGTCTTAGTGAAAAGAGTCTAGTCTTCAATGGAATGTGAATAACTATTGAGATGAGAGTGGAAGAGAGGGTGGTGTGTCATTCTTGACTAACTTGTTGGAGGCCATACAATGACATTGCAATCTACAAACTTGATCAAAATTGGAGGGGAGTAATCCATGAGGAATCATATAAACCTCTTCATTTAGTAAGGTGTTATTGATATCTAATTGCTCTAGAAACAATGAGTTAGTAGTTTCTAAGGCAAGTACAACTCTGATTGTAGTGATTTGTATTACTAAAGGGAAAGTGTCAAAGTAATACACTGATTCCATTTGAGTATATCCTTTGATAGTAAGTCTAGCTTTGCATCTTTCGAAGATACCAGAAGCATGGCATTTTACCTTGTAAACCCATTCGTAACCAATTAGATTGTTTCCTTGTGGAAGATGGGAATTCGTCCATGTGTGGTTTTGTTCCAGAGCTTGTAGTTCTTTATCCATAGCTTCCTTCAAGTATAGGTTCAGATAGGCTTTCATGATTGAGGTTGGTTCTTGGATAATGGTAACAACAAGGCAAAATATCTTATACGAAGCATAATGATTATCATAATTAACTTAAGAGATAAGGGATAAAGTGTACCGAAAGATGATTTGGTGGAATTAGGATTAATTTGAACAAGGTTAGAGTGATAATATTGAAGATGTGAAGGGGTCCTCTTATTCAAAGAAATTGTCTAAGATGTACGATGGTTGGAGAAGGTGGCTGTAAAAGAAATTGAGGAGATAGGGTAAGAGAAGGTGAAGTAGCTAGGAGTGTCTAAGGATGGTATAGGCATAGAGGAAGCCAGGCTTTCATGTGGAGGATTATAAGTTGAGATATCCCTAGGATGAGAATTAATAGAGGGAGTAGAACTTGGTTCATGAGAGGATATTATTTGTGTCCTTTTTATTGATTAGAAAGAGAAGGAATCCTGATAGAAGTTGACATTTCGAGATACAAAAACTGTCAAGAAATTCCTCATGATTAGTGATATACCAATCCTTTGATCTTGAATCTCATGATTCTCACACATGTATATAATACAAGAATACAATGTCATACTTGAATCCATGTTCTCTGATCTACTCCCTTGATATACCTTTTGAGAGAGTTTTGGAATGATGGTCTTTCTCAACCAAATCCTGAATTCCTTTTGGGTCCTTCATTTTCTTTCTGATGGAGAGAAGTGAAAACTATTTGTGATTTGATGTCTTGGGGACCATAACCGTTCCTTATGCATTAACTTATAGGGTTCCCATTATCCCCTATAGGCCAACCAATTGGATATCCACTCATTAAGCCCGTATTCGTTATCAGTTTCAAAAGTCTTATAGGTTGTCAGTAATTAGATCACTTATTTTGTAACCCCAAAAATAAATAGCCGATATAATTGTATTAAATATATGATGTCCACCTTAATTAGAAATTATGAATTTCTAACAATCTCCCACTTGGTCTTCATATTTTCCCTGAAATAATTATATCACATATTCTTTAGGTGCACATTTGTATGCTATATATATTTAGACTTCTCCTTAATGCAATCTGGTTCATCTCATATAGCAACAATGGAACCATTGCGACCTTCATTACATTCAAGGATGACTCAATCATGATGATCACTATACTAATATACTAAATGCCATAGATCAAATATGGATGAGTAACGTGGAAATTTCATGCAATGTGATCTCAAACATGCCTATTTCTAATTGGTCCTTCTATATTCTTTAGTGAGATCAATCCAAAGTTTTTAATTGCAACACAATAGTTATAATGCACAAGTTCAAAATAAAACAATACACCATCAACTTTATTATGCATAAAACTGTATATAACATCCAAAGTAAATCACAAAACAGATAGACTCCCACTGAACTAAGGTATCCTTAGGATATGAGCAACATTCTCATGAAAGACTTTAGGTACCAAACCCTTAGTCAAAGGATCAGGTAGCATAAAATTTGTCTCTATATGTTCTATGGAAATTTGTTCATTTTGAACACTTTCTTTAACAACCTGAAACTTAATGTCAATAAATTTTGACTTTATAGAAATCATATTATTGTTGGATTAAAGAACCATGGACTTGTTGTCACAACGAATTCTCAATGGTCTTTCAATTCCACTGACCACACGTAAGCATTGACAAAATTCTGCAACCATGGTTGAAGAAGCTATGAGCGTCTATTTAGATGACTTCCAAAAGATAGCACCTCCCACCAACATAAATACATATATAGAGGTGGGGTATCTATTGTCTAGACATCCAGCAAAATTAGAGTCACAGTATCCAATGATCTCTAAATTATCAGACCTCCAATAAGTGAGCATGTACTCCATTGTTTACTTTAAGTAATGTATAACACGTTTGACTTCCTTTCATTGATGTATTACATGATTGCTCAAATATCTTCCCAAAATTCCCATGATAAACGAATGTCGGGACATGTGCAAACTGGAGCATACATGAGACTTCATGCATAAGGAATCTTTTGCACCTCGTATCTTTTAAAGTCATTTTTGGGACCCTGTTCGAGACTAAACTTGTCTCCCTTAGCTATAGGGGTATCCTCTTGTTTAGTGTCTTTCATGCCAAATCAATGTAGGACTTTATCTATATAGCTTTTATTATAACATCCTTAGGACACCTTGAGAGCGATCTCTTATTATCTGAATACCTAATACAAAAGAAGCTTCCCCAATATCATTCATTTTGAAATTTTTTGTTAGAAATCTCTTGGTCTCATGAAATAGTCACATATCAGTGCTAGCAAGCAATATATCATCAACATATAATACCAAGAATATAAATTTACTCCCACTGAACCTATAGTTCACACAATCATCAACTTTTTTTATCTCAAAACCATACAAGATAGTAACTAGATGAAAATTGTTATTCCCTTGACGAGAAGCTTGTTTAAGGCCATATATGGATTTCTTTAATTTGCACACCATAGACTTTGAGCCAATTGACACAGTTTTCTAATGGCACCATATAGATCATTTCTTTAATGTCACCATTAAGAGACTCAGTCTTAACATCCATATGATATAGCTCTAAATCAAAATGAGTTGCTAGTGCCAATATTATTCTAAAAGAATCCTTCAAAGATACTAGAGAGAAGGTTTCTTTATAACCAGTGCCTTCTTTGTAAGTGTAGCCTTTAGCAACTAGAGGAGCTTTATATCTGTCAATATTAACCTTTGAATCCCTCTTGGTTTTAAATATCCATCTGCAACCAATAGGTTTCGCACCTTCAGGTAATTTGGCAAGATCCCAAACGTCATTATCATGCATAAACTTCATCTCATTCTTTATGGCATCAATCCACTTTTGAGAGTTAGAACTTTTCATGGCTTTACAGAAGTTCAATGGATCATCTTATGTTAACCTGATGCCATCCTCATGTTCTTGCCAAAGTATGGTTTTATTTCTTCAAGGAACTTCATTGCACTCTGTCTCTCAGAAATAGAGCCCCAAAACTCTTTTGGAATAGAGCGTTTCAAGATCATTAGACACATTCGGCTAGAGCATTCCCATTTCTCAATTTTAACCTCATCAAGGATTTCCAAAGTAGAAATTGGTTTCTCTTGTGAAGAAGATCTTGTTCCTGACCTTGACACGATTTTAATGAAGACCCCAAAATCACAAAAATAAGAAAATGAAGAACACCACGAAGACATAGAAGATTCAAGTTTCAAGATGTTTATAGATTATGTCTTCATATAGGCACTTCTATCCTTACACTCACTTTAATATTTAGTAACAATGCTCAAAGAAATCAAAAATCATTTTTAAAGAATTGGATATGGCTAAAATTCAAAGTCAAATTGTTAAGTAATGAGTTACTTGACCTGAGTAACAAGTTACAAGAACTACGTAACATGTTACCTAAACCGTGTTGCAGTTTGTAACGAGTTACTGGAACTGCGAAACAGGTTACCTAATTGAGAAAAACGATACAAAGCAAAATTGACTAATGTACCCAATTAATCAAGTATATTAATCGATTACTACCACAGATAAAACATTTGGGTAATTAATTACAACATTTTGACAATCGATTACATAGAGTTGTTGAAACCAAATTTTCAAATTCAAATGAACAACTTTCATCCAAAGTGAATAGGTTTCATTTAAATTGTGTCTCCTCTTCATGGAAGGATATCTTGGCTGATTAGAAGCCTATTTAAAGGCATTGTGACATCCAATTTAATATAGACAATATACACAATGACATACAATCACATAAACTTTCACAACTTAGCAAACAAAATTATGCATATTTTGTTAGCAACTTTGTTTCTAAACTTTCAGATGTTCTGATGTTGCTTCCAAGGTGAATATTTTCTATTCTTTCAAAAGATTAAGAGCATTGTATACTAAGTATTTGTATTGTGAGATTAAGGATTGCAAGTTATAGAAGTATCTAAACTTGTAAAGGCAATCTTGTCATTGTTATATTCGTCATCTTGGTTGTAAACTTTTCATCACAAGAGTGTGTTGAGAAGGGAAAAAGAGTTCACTTGAAAAGGGAATTTTCAAGGGTAGATAAGTTATGAGTGTGTAAGGTACAAGGGTCTCAGGGAGAGAATTTGTAATTACAACTCGAATTATCTAGTGGAAAATCTCTTATGTGGCAAGAGTACTGGATGTAACTTTCGGTTGTCAAGAAGGTGAACCATTATAAAATTCTTCGTGTACTCTTCTTCTACTTATTCTTGAGATTTAATTTTTCTTTACTTGGTTGAATTCTAAATAAATAATCCGTTGCACATACACTTTGATAACATTGCAAAAAATTAGCCATATTCTCCCAACAACTAATTCACCCCCCCCTCTTAGTTGACATCTTAAACTTACAATTGACACCAGAGCTTATTTTGAATAATCTATTCTCAAATCTGATCCTGTATTTATGATGGCCTGAAGATCATTTCTGGGAGAAGGTTCCAACATCAATCACCCTCCAAGCTTTTTTGGAAAATGCTATGACTTCTGGAAAATCAGGATGAGAATCTTTATAGAATCTCCAGACCTGCACATTTGGAATGTGATTGAGGAAGGACCTTATGAAGCTTTCACTATTGTTAATAGTGTAAGGGACGTAAAGCCAAAATCCTTGTGGAATGATGAAGATAAGAAGAAAGTCTAATATGACCTTAAAGCTTAAAATATTCTTACTTCGGTTCTAGGAGAAAAAGAATTTTTTAGAGTTTCATGTTGCAAATCGTCAAAACAAATTTGGGACACTCTAGAAAGAATGCATGGAAGTAAAGAAGTGTAAAGGTCCGTAAATAATAATGAAGCATCAACATCAAAGCAAAAATCTACATGCTCTTTATGTAGAAAACCAGATCATCTTAAAAATACTTGTCTAGCCCTACAGAAGAATCATACTTTCAAAAGAAAGATGGAAAAGAAGCATAGAAGAAAAATATTATATTAGAAGATGAATATGATGGTTCAAATGTAGAACTCGGAATTAAGGAGCAAAAGGATATATTTCCTTGATGGCTTCACACAAATCAAACGATGATTATGAGGTTAGTAACTCCGAACCAAGTGATACATTTTCATATGATAAGTTACAAAATGCTTTTAATGATTTGCATCAAGAATATGTTAAGCTTTCCAAACTTCTTCTAAAACAGAAAAATGAAATTTTTATTTTGGAAAGTCATAACAATGATCTTAGGAAAGATATTGAAAAACCCATTTCTTCCTCTTGTAAAAAATGTGTTGCTCTTGAAACTAAAGTTTCAACATTAAGTAATGAACTTAATATACTCAACAAGAGCAGTCACATTTTAGACAAGATAATAAAAGTCCAAAGACATTCAACCGACCGTAGATGTCTTGGCCAAAAACGAGAATGTCTTAGGAAAAACAATTGTGGAAAGCACTATAAAGTTTTATAAAGAAATTGTTCATACTAATCCTATTTTTAATATAAAATCATGGCGATTAAGCATCTACCCAGTTATTCTTACTAGGATAAAATTGGTCACACACTTAACACTTGTCATATTAGGAAATATGGTGTGTCATTTGGCCAATTAAAATGGATAGAAAAAGGTGCTAGAAAATATTGGGTACTTAGAAAATATTTTTAATTTGTTTTGCAGGAGTACTTGAAAGCCATAAGCAAAATATTTTATCATGATAACGGCTGCTCAAAGCACATAGCATTGGAGATTCAAAATATTCCTATTCAAGTAATAAAGACTGTGTTACCTATTGTGAATACCCATTTTTGTTCGGCCTAGAAAAAGCCCAAAACCCATTTTTTTCCAAATAATTTTAATAGAAAATAAATACTTAGATATTTGAAAAAAAAAAATAAATAATGGGCTTGTAGAAACTCACTTCTTTTTTTTCTTCCTAAAATTGCAAAATTAATAAAGTGTTTTTATTATTTATTTTTATTTTTTAGAATTTATATTATAAACTAAACGAAAGATAATTAAAAAGATTTTTTTTATTGATTTTTATAATTAAATTTGAATTTATAAAAAATAGGTAAATAAAATATATGAGATATTCTAAATATCCCATTTAAATGCAAATAAATAATAAAATGGTTTTATTTTTAGTTTATTTTTCGAAAATATATGTTTTAATAGTTAAAGTATATTCAAAAAATATTTTTATTTCGGAATTTATAAAAATAAATAATAAAAAGCAATTAAAATAATATTTAATTAGGTTTTATTGATTTAAAAAAATAATGTATTAAAAATAATAAAACTCCAAGTCAAAGCTCACTTGGTGGGGAGGTTGGCATCTCATAAAATCTGGGATTATAGGTTAGTGGAGATTAATTTTGTTAGCAATTTGTTAGGATTAGGTTAGGGTTAAAGAGTTTTATAAATAGATGACTTTAGTTAGTGCTAAGGGGTTCCAAAAAAAGTTAAGAAAAAGCCAAAAAAGAGAGAGAAAGAAATCATAAAAAGTAAGAGAGAGGGAGAAAAATTTCAGAGAAGAAGTGACCACCAACGAATTGCGCCGTGTGGCACGACGGTCAACGAGTCCTTTTGACCACCAACAAAGGTCAATCACCACGTGACACATTGACAGATGCACGACTGCAAGCGTGAGCGCGTCACACGGGATCCAACACCCCTTGGCCAACGTGTGATCAGGTGAGGTCGTGTGTATCGAAGACACCGTGCACCCATTGATCCAACAGATATGATTGCGACACATAGAGTGCAAACCATCCCTTCATACACGTGACTATAACAGATCCAGTCTTCTCCAGACTCCTAACCGATACGTGAAGGTGCATTGCAGATGCGATACACCCTTTAGACGCAGCGAATCAGGATCTACCACATGTCACCGTTCCTACAGCAAATTTTCCAGCCACTCCTTGCACGACACGTATACGCTTACTTTGTTCCCTATTGCGCTGGACCAAAACCCATCCAGGTATATAATGTTTTGATATCTTCTTACTCTGGAGGCATTTTTTTTTTCTTTTAAAAATGATAATAATTATATTTCACCAATGATAATTTTTTGTGACACTACTAAAAATACAAAATTTTATAAAATAAATATTAATTTTATTTATACCTAAATATTAAAAATAAAAAGTGTAAAAATCTCTTTAATGTAACCACTAATCAAATACTTCTTATGGCTTTTTTTTTTCCTTGCTGTAATTAAATAAAAATTGTCATTTGCACAAATTCAGAATATTGTCCTATTATTTTTAATAAAGTTTGTGTGATTTGAAATAATGTTATATAACATTGTTTATAACAAAAAATATAACTTTTTGGGATTAATCAAAGGATGGGAGCAGGTCATGGTAACATTTCTTGTCCTCATATCATCCTTGACGGTCGCGTTACGACGTTTCTTTTCACTCGATTAATTCCTAAATTAATAACAAAAAACCAAACATATATTATAATTATTTTCAAACCTTATTAAAGTGGGATGCGGTGCGGACATGAGTTTCTAAACTGTGTGGCAGTTTGTAACGGGTTACTGGAACTGCATAACAGGTTACCTAATTGAGAAAAAAGTTACAAAGCAAAACTGACTAATGTAACCAATTAATCAAGTATATTAATCGATTACCACCACATACAAAACATATGGGTAATCAATTACCACATTGTGACAATCGATTACACAGAGTTGTTGAAACCAAATTTTCATATTCAAATGAACATGTTTCATCCAAAGTGAATAGATTTCATTCCAATTGTGCCTCCTCTTCATGGAAGGATATCTTGGCTAATTGGAACCCTATTTAAAGGCAGTGACATGCAAAGTCAATATACACCATATACACAATAACATACAATCACACAAAAACTTTCACAATTTAGTAAACAAAATTTGGCACAGTTTGTTAGCAACTTTGTTCCTAAACTTTTAGATTTTCTGAAGTTGCTTCCAAAGTGCATTTGTTCTAAACTTTCAAAAGATTAAGAACATTGTATACTAAGTATTTGTATTGTTAGATTAAAGATTGCAAGTTATAGAATTGTCAAAACTTGTAAAGGCTATCCTGCCATTGTTATATTCTTCATCTTGGTTATTAACTTTTCATCACAAGGGTGTGTTGAGAAGAGGAAAAAAGTTTACATGAAAAGGGAATTTTCAAGGGTAGATAAGTTGTGAGTGTGTAAGGTATAAGGGTATCAGAGAGAGAATTTGTAACTACAACTCAAATTATCCAGTGGAAAATCTCTTGTGTGGCAAAAGTACTAGATATAACCTTCGATGGACAAGAAGGCGAACCTGTATAAAATTCTATGTATACTCTTCTTCTACTTATTCTTGAGGTTTAAATTTACATTACTTGGTTGAATTCTGCATAAATAATCATTTACACATACACTTGGATAACATAGCAGAACAATCAGTCATATTTTCCCCACAACTATTTCACCCCCCTCTTAGATGGCATCTTAATCTTACATCTCCACCAAAAGTGGCTTATCTAAATTCATATAGTCGAGAATGATTTCTACAGCTTCCTTATAGACCTTAATGTTTGTCCCATTTAACAATGAAATGTTCTTAATTTGAGTAGAAATTTTTGCAGCACTACTAAAAGACTATAGAAGTCAATAGAACACATAACAAAAAAATTGTAATCATTCTTGCAATTACATTAAAATTTAATACTTAAATTCAAATGATGGTATCGCACATCACAAGTTACCTAGAACAACATTAATATTCAGTCTTTGGACAAAAATATTTACTTGTAAGTGATATACTCAATGTAATAGTCAAACATTGATAATCAAATCTGTTAAACAATAAGTGTTTCTTTAGACCGACTTACTATTCACATGGAAAGCCATATGATTATCACATAATTACGGCTATAAGTATATTTGTAATTTGGGCCAAATAGTAATCTCCCTATAGGTCAATCACTTTTCACATAAAATGCAAACATACAATTAGCTTCATATTTTATATCAATCACTAATGGTACTCTTGGTTATAATGGTCAAACATTAATCATAATGCATGTCAAGTAATAAATCCTTCTTTAGACTGATTTATTTGTCACATATACAATCTTATAATAATCACATGTTTACCATCACATGAATGTATATAATTTAGCCAAATAATAATATTCCTTTGGTCAAATTAATACTCACAGGGATACATATACGCACTAGCATTTGACATTTATTATGAACACTTCCAAGAAAAAGATGTCACTTTGCCGACTTCTTGTTTAATAGGTTCACTTAAAATGTCAAACAATTTTATTTTCCAAAAGAAAAACCATTTAGCTGAGTTTGACTCACCATTTAATCAAAAATATATATTATTTATATGCACATATAAATACAAATATCTACTATAGCCTATTGGTATATTATATTATTTTCTTCACACGGATTTGCTTTTCGAATTCCACTGATGGTTCTTTTGAATATTTCATTAGAAAGATATTACCATTTTATACATGACTAAACATGGCAAAACACACTGTCCAAACAGAAACAATGCTTCAACAATAGCAACCCCTTAATAATATAATCACCCACCGATCAATGCAATAAATCATTAAGTGTTGTAACCATTTAAACAAACAAGTCACTTAATAATATGTATAAAATAAGGCATGTTCACATAATAGACTCATCACAAGATACCTAGCACAATATCAATTTCTAGTCCTTGGATAGAGAAACTAATTTGTAAGTGATATACTACAATAGCCTTTATTTGTACCGACTATTATTCACATGGAAAAAAATTATAGTTGTTATATATTTATCATGACATGTATATTATTATTTGGCCAAATTGTCGCTTCCTTTGGGCCAAACACAATTTGTATAAATAATCTCATACTCGTATGTGTAATTTTTATCAATCTTCACAATACAATTACTATAGAAACATATTGCATCACTTAATTCAAAAATAATTATCAGACAAAAGGTAAACAATATGAGTTCTTTATAAAAAATATAATTTTGGAATTAAAACCTTCAGATTTGATATCTTTTATGATTGAAAAATATAATCTCACAATATAATTCCAAATAAAAAATGATTTATTACATATGAAAGGCATAGTAAATTCAGATTGAAAAGCATAAAAAACATAGGAAAATTATTATCAAAATTCCAAATCAAATATGATCATGCATATCTTAAAGCATATATGTAACACTATATAATATATAGTGTATGTATATAGTATATATATACACTTTCAAACACTAAGAATTATATATGTAACACTATATAGTAAAGTATATATAGTTTTAAGCATTAACCATAACCATTATATATATATTAGCTTTAATCAGTAATTTTAGACATCACATCAACCTGAAGCTGAAAACAATTATACATATATATATATATATATATATATATATATATATATATACATACATACATACATATATATATATATATACATATGTATATATATATATATTAATTTACAATATGTATACAAGGCCATGAATTTCATATTGTATATGTATAAAATAAAAAATACGTCTTAACTCATATATACCTTATACATATACTTTAACAAATTGTAAAATTGTAAAGTGACAAAATTCAATGTCCAACAGTAAGACATTATTGCACATATAATATACATATTGCATAACAAAGTCATAAAGTTAATGCAATGTCCATGCACATATATGAATATATACTTCAATACATGTTGCAATGATTCATAATATAAAATTATCCATGATTCAAAAAAGTGGAAGCCGATAAAAGTTATCCTCATTATTCATAAATACCTAATTTTCATAACCAATAGCAGAAGCATTAAAAATCCCCAAATTTTAAAATTAGGGTTCATAAATGTTTTTGGGGGAGTACACCTTTAATGGAGATTCATAACATTCAGAATGTTCCTCTGATACCACCTGTTAGAAATTCCTTGTGATTGGTGAATTACCAATCCTAGGATCTTAAATCTCATAATTCTCATACACACACATATATATAAAACAAGGATACAATATCACACTTGAATTCATGTTCTATGATCTTGCAACACCAAGAAAATTACTTCATAAATAATGAGATTAAGAATTGCAAGTTATAGAATTGTCAAAACTTGTAAAGGTTATCCCGTCATTGTTATATTCTTCATCTTGGTTGTAAACTTTTTATCATAAAGGGTGTGTTGAGAAGAGGAAAATAGTTCACTTGAGAAGGGAATTTTCAAGGGTAGATAAGTTGTGAGTGCGTAAGGTGCAAGGGTATCGGAGAGAGAATTTGTAATTAGAACTCAAATTATCTAGTGGAAAATCTCTTGTGTGGCAAAAGTACTAGATATAACCTTCGATGGACAAGAAGGCGAACCAGTATAAAATTTTTTGTGTACTCTTCTTCTACTTATTCTTGAGATTTACATTTGTTTTACTTGGTTGTATTCTGCATAAATAATCCACTACACATACACTTTGATAACATAG
Organism: Lupinus angustifolius; assembly: GCF_001865875.1. Taxonomy (NCBI): domain Eukaryota; kingdom Viridiplantae; phylum Streptophyta; class Magnoliopsida; order Fabales; family Fabaceae; genus Lupinus; species Lupinus angustifolius. The sequence goes on from NC_032020.1 coordinate 2,886,286, forward strand.
CAGAAAAATCAGTCATATTCTCCCAACAACTATTTCACCCCCCTCTTAGATGGCATCTTAATATTACATCTCCACCTGTAGTGGCATATCTAAATTCATATATTCGAGAATGATTGCTACGGCTTCCTTATAGACCTTAATGTTTGTCTCATTCAACAATGAGATGTTCTTAATTTGAGTAAAAAAATTTGCAGCGCTAGTAAAAGACTATAGAGGTCAATAGAACACATAACAAAAAAATGGTAATCATTCTTGCAATTACATTAAACTTTAATAGTTAAATTCAAGTGATGGTGTGGCACATCACGAGTTACCTAGAACAACATTAATATTCAGTCTTTGGACAAAAATATTTACTTGTAAGTGGTATACTCAATGTAGTAGTCAAACATTGATAATCAAATTTGTTAAACAATAAGTGTTTCTTTGGACCGACTTACTATTCACATGGAAAGCCATATGATTATCACATATTTATGGCTATAAGTATGTTTGTAATTTGGGCAAAATAGTAATCTGTCTTTGGGCTAATCACTATTTGCATAAAATGCAAACATGCAATTGGCTTGATATTTTATATCAATCACTAATGGTACTATTGGTTGTAATGGTCAAACATTGATCATAATGCATGTCATATAATAAACTCTTCTTTGGACTGATTTATTATTCACACATACAACCTTATAATAATCTCATGTTTACCATCACATGTGTGTATATAATTCAGCCAAATAATAATCTTCCTTTGGGCCGATTATTAATCGCATGGATACATATACGCACTAGCATTTTACATTTATTATGAACACTTTCAAGAAAAATATGTCACTTTGGCGACTTATTGTTTAATAGGTTCACTTAAAATGTCAAACATTTTTATTATTTAAAAGAAAAACCATTTAGTTGAGTTTGATTCAACATTTAATCAAAAATATATATTATTCATATAAATAAAAATATCCACTATAGCCTATTGGTAGCATTATATTATTCTCTTCACAAGGATTTGCGTTTCGAATTCCACTGATGGTCCTTTTGAATTTTTCATTAGAAAGATATTACCATTTTATACATGACTAAACATGGCAAAGCACACTGTCCAAACAGAAACAATGCTTCAACAATAGCAACCCCTTAATAATATAATCACCCACCAATCAATGCAATAAATCATTAAGTGTTGTAGCCATTTAAGCAAACAAGTCACTTAATAATATATATAAAATAAGGCATGTTCTCATAATAGACTCATCACAAGATACCTAACACAATATCAATTTCTAGTCTTTGGATAGATAAATTAATTTATAAGTGATATACTACAATAGCCTTTATTTTTACCGACTATTATGCACATGGAAAAAAATTATAATTGTTATATATTTATCATGACATGTATGTTATTATTTGGCCAAATTGTCGCTTCCTTTGGGCCAAACACAATTTGTATAAATAATCTCATACTCGTATGTGTAATTTTTATCAATCTTCACAATACAATTACTATAGAAACATATTGCATCACTTAATTCAAAAATAATTACCAGACAAAAGGTAAACAATATGAGTTCTTTATAAAAAAATATAATTTTGGAATTAAAACCTTCAGATTTGATATCTTTTATGATTGAAAAATATAATCTCACAATATAATTCCAAATCAAAAATGATTTATTACATATATATCAATGCATAAACATGTATGCAATCTTAATCAAATGCAAAGTAAATTCAGATTGAAAAGCATAAAAAACATAGGCAAATTATTATCAAAATTCCAAATCAAATATGATCATGCAATGCATATCTTAAAGCATATATGTAACACTATATAGTAAAGTATATATAGTTTTAAGCATTAACCATAACCATTATATATATATTAGCTTTAATCAGTAATTTTAGACATCACATCAACCTCAAGCTAAAAACAATTATATATATATATATATATTAATTTACAATATGTACACAAGGCCATGAATTCCAGATTGTATATGTATAAAATAAAAAATATTTCTTAACTCATATATACCTTATACATATACTTTAACAAATTGTAAAATTGTAAAGTGACAAAATTTAATGTCCAACAGTAAGACTTTAATGCACATATTATATACATCTTGCATAACAAAGTCATAAAGTTAATGCAATGTCCATGCACATATATGAATATATTTTTCGAAACATGTTGCAATGATTCATAATATAAAATTATCCATGATTCAAAAAAGTGGAAGTCGATAAAAGTTATTCTCATTATTCATAACTATCTAATTTTCATTACAAATAGTGGAAGCATTAAAAATCCCCAAAATTTAAAATTAGGGTTCATAAAAAAATTTGGGGAAAAAAACCTTTAATGGAGATTCATAATATTCAGAACTTTTACTCTAATACCACTTGTTAGAAATACCTTGTGATTGGTGAGTTACCAATCCTAGGATCTTAAATCTCATAATTCTCATACACATATATATAAAACAAGGATACAATATTACACCTGAATCCATGTTCTCTAATCTTGTAACGCCATGAAAATTACTTCATAAATAATGTAATTAATCTTAGAAATTACTTCACAAATTGTTTTCCTTAAATCCATTCCCTTTTCAAGATGTTACATTCTTATAAACTGCGGAAAAGTAAATAACTGATACATAACGGTAAATGAAAATGGTTCGACACTTTTCTAAATACTCCTTCATTAATAATTAAACTTGACCCTACAACATGAATAACAAGGTGTTGCTTGGTCAAGTGAAATGCCAGTACATAATACCTGGCCAAATCTAATCATCGCCCAACTGAAGCTATACAAAATAGGCTGATTTCTTCAGCGCTACAAAAGTACCCTAAACATATACCTTAACCCCAAAAAAGAAAAATTGAAAAGGAAGTATCTCCTAACGGCTAGCTCCAGCACTAACAGGGGCACTAGAACCCTCACTCGGGTCCTCCTCTATCTCGAAGTCCGAAGATAGATCTATCACCTCGATAGAGTCCTCTATGAAGTCCAACTCCACACAATCGTCACCTTTTGACTTCATCTCCTCTATGGTATCATAGGCAGAACCCTCAACCTAATCCATGTTCTAGCATACACCTGCGGTCCTAACATTGTATGTCAAGCGGCTCTCCATGGCAGTGTAGAATGGATCACATCATTCCAACTAATTCGCCTCATTGACGATCCTACAACAGCTGGTCCACAAGGTATCGAAGACTGGATGGATGACACAGTAGGTACCGACTTCTGGTCTAGTAGAGTGAAATAAGTCTCTATGACTACATGGTGAGATAGAAAGTGCATAGTGGTGTCATTGCACACCATCTCTAGCTCCAACTCACAAGGGCCTATGTAGGTATAGTGGTCCCCATCAATTCTCCATGCCCCCTTCCGGGACATCGAAATCGGTAGCTCTGAATCCATGCCGATTTGTCCATTCAGAAGAGAGGGAGTAAGACATATAATGAATGTTTTTCATTGAGGACGTGGAATTATACAGAATATCACATTCAGACATAACACACATACTATACATACTATGTTATCACATACATAAATGCAAATGATGAATGACGTTTGTAACTCAGACTATGAGGATCAATATCCATGAGTTCAATATATGAATGCTATGTTTAGTTCATCCATCCTTACACCAATATCCTCCCACTAAACTATTCGGAAATAATCGAGAGTACACGTCCCATAACAGGTGGATTTGAATGCACCAACTTATTCCTGGCAAGGATATATGATCGAACACTATCTGGGCATCCCTCTCATTGATCCTGATTGCCAAGAGGGGTTGTTAGTGATTGTCTAGTTTGTTCTGTGAGAATTGTCTGATCCAACAGAATACCTCATCCATAAATACAGGGACTCGTCTCACCTAGACTCTCTCTCAAGGATTTGCTGACGCATCATCGCCTTCACCGACCCTCTCAAAATCTCGGGGCTCGTTCGTCTCCTGTAATTTTCCTATCCACTACTTCATTATTCACAATGAATATGCACACTAACCGAGGTTAATAGATTAAATCTTTTAATCAATTTTTATAACGATCGGCCCATCCTAAGACATCTCACATCGGGAATGCTTCTAGTGGGACCCGATCTTAACATCTCACACTAAGAACCATCGCTAAATCACCCTGGACAGCCCAATGGCCAAGCCTCTTATGGTCATACGATCTCGCTACGCGCGAATAACATAACCTTTCAGGTCTCACACTTAACAATGTAATTTTTAGCACTTATTACTTTGGTTATGATGAATTTCTTGTGTAAACTCCAAAGATTCTAATGTAATTGTTCTTTCTTATGAAGTTTGAATATTTGAGGTACATTATCCCCAAAGAAGGAGTTTTATAGGTTTCATTGAAGAAGAATGGGGTTAAGGAAACTGGAAATTGAAGAAACTAAACCTTTATAGAAAGGTTACAATTGGTCTCTCTCCCAAGCGAGAGTTAGCGCTCAAGCAATAAAGACAACCCAAAATTATTGGAAACCTTTCGCCCAAGCGAGAGCTAGCGCTTAAGCGACAAAAGCAAGCCAAATTTACTGGAAACCTCTCGCCCAAGCAAGAGATCATGCTCAAGCAACAAAAGCAAGCAAAAATTACTAAAGACCTCTCGCTCAAGCGAGACCTCTCGCTTAAGTGACAAAAGTACGCCAAACTTTCTGGAGACCTCTCGCCCAAGCGAGGGCTCTGATAATCGATTATCCCGAATGTTAATCGATTATCTCTAGTTACAGTTATTTGAGTAATGTTTATCCATGGATGACCACAACATTACTCCACACATAGACATAACTTAAACGATATGGCTTAAGAAACCACACCTACTTAATCCAAACAAACAACCAAATGATTAAGTATATGATTTCTTAATACCCAAGACAACTCCTAACTTTTGAGGTAGTTTAGGAGGTCCGGATGTCATATTTTGACACTACTATGTCACGATGTATTCTCCCTCATCTTAGATTGTCGAGTGAATGGTTCCCTTGGTGGTAATTGCGAAACGAGTATGATGCCCAACCTTAGAAGCTTCAGAAATAAACACAAGAACAAATCAGTAGGTTTGCGAGTTAAAAATAATAACCCTTAGGTAAAGACATATTTTAACCTATCATGGACTCAATCACTTTCCCCCATCCGATTCAAGATTACATATTCTTGAAACCTTCCTTACAATCGAAAGTCTTGTTTAAGAAAACAATCCTTTTTAAACTAAGACTTTAACAAAGCTTGTACTTTAATTTTAACACGAATTAATACTTTCATGAAGACTTTTTAAGGCATATTCACCACTTTAGGGTAAGTTTCTTAACCAAAATCAACACTTTAAATCAAGATATCTTAAGTTAAACTTGCCACTTTAAAGTAAGCTAACTCAAGTGGATTCAATAAAACTCTATGGTTATCTCAACACATTTCGTTCTATAGTAACCATAAGGGTTGATAGTGTTGATCACATAACCAAGAACAACATATCAATAATTAACATTTTAAATCAAAATTTCTTAAGTTAAACTTACCACATTAAAGTAAGCTAACTAAATTAGATTCAATAAAACTCTATGGTCATCTCAATACATTTCATTCTATAGTAACCACAAGGGTTGATAATATTGATCACATAACCAAGAACAACATATCATGAGTTAACATTTTAAATCAAGATTTCTTAAGTTAAACTTACCAGTTTAAATTAAGCTAACTAAAGTAGCTTCAATAAAACTCTATGGTCATCTCAACACATTTCATTCTACAGTAACCACAAGGGTTAATAGTGTTGATCACATAACCAAGAACAACATATCAAAATTTAACATTTTAAATCAAGATTTCTTACATTAAACTTACCACTTTAAACTAAGCTTATCTTAACAACGTCCCCACTTTAACTAATTTACTATCCAAGACTTCATAACACTTTAAGTTTATAAAGTCAAGACTTTTCTAAGTCATCTTTTATCCCAAATCATTACTATAACTTGGAAATCAAAGGATAAGCTTTACTAATTAAAGCCTTAACACATAATCCTTTAAAACAACATTTTTTTTCGACAAAAACACATCCTTTTCCTAAATATGTTTCACAACTTCACTAATGTGTCCTAGGGGTGTCATCCAACAACATTTCATTCTAGGCAATCACATGGATTTTTATTGTTTATAACAAATCCATTAAGCACACTAATAACACTACTTTAACACTTTAAAATACACTTAAACTCATAAACATTTTGGATTTCAAAAATAGAAAATAAACTTTTCCTAGACACATATATAGCTTATGATTTTTAGGCCAAATGACATGGAAATTATTTTGGTTTTTCAACTTGTCGTTAAACACATGAAATGTTCCTTTGATGTAAAAATCATCACCTTTAAACACATTCAAACACCAACATTAATTTTTCTAGCATTATAAACAGAAAAATAAACTATTCTAAACTTGTCCAAGGCTAAGGTTTTTCAAGTTAAAAACAAGTGAAAAATCCAAGCTTTACATGATTTAAAAACTCCTTAAAGGTTCCTTTGATTACATAATCATCCCCTTTAACTAAAATCAACAAAATACTTAGATCCAAAACATTGAAAAAATAGCCCCATGAACAACATAACAAAAGATGATAACTATCTAATGATGTATGTGGGAGAGATTGAGAAAACAAGAAGAAAAATACCTTGAAATCTCTTAGAAATGCTTAGAATGTAAAGTGAGAAAGTGAGGAGAAAAAATGTCCTCCCTCAAGGCCAAGGAGTTGCTTTTATAGAGGGTGAAATCAGATTTTTGGGGGAAAGATCAAGGTCGATTCCCAAAATCATGGTGATGTAAGGAGTTGATGAGTGATTTTGGGGATTGTGCAAGAGATTGTACTTTTGCTTACTCAACAAGCAAGCTTAAATTACGAATGGTGATGTGACTAATGCGATGAAGACATTGTGATTAAAACCAAGCCCGAGTGTTGTCGGCTAAAACTCGGCTGGAGGTTAAAAATCTCTTGATTTAGGGTTACGTTTAGAACGTCGAAACTTGGATTTTGAAGTGAAAAATATCTAGAGATTACTTATGGACAAACTTGGTGTCTATTTGACTTGAAATAGTATTTTGAAGCGAATGGCAAAATCAGAATTCGATTCCGAGTCACGGAACTCAACAATCACCTTTTGGGCCGAATTTAGGGTGAATTTGGGTCCGGAAGAGGCCTGTAGACCTTTTGTCTTAGAAAATTATGAAACTTTACCATAAATTAGGAAATCATAATATAAGACTAAAACTAGACTGAGGTTTAGCCTAAATCAATACTAATTAATTTCTAAAAGTAATCGCAAGTCAATTAAATATTTAATAAAACACTTATAGAAAATCACGGTGTTACAAATATACTCCTTTGATATACCTTTTGAGAGAGTTTTGGTATGTATTTCTCAACCAAATCATGATTTCCTTTTTGGATCTTTAGGGTGTGTTTGCTTTACCCATTTTCTGTTTTCATTTTTATTGTAAATAGAAAATATGGTTGAAAATATGTTTGTTAACTTATTAATGACAATATTTTCTAAAAACATTTCCTAGAAATGCTGAAATTTTGAAAACATGGAAAAGTTGTTTCCACTATTTTCTCTGGAAACTTTGGAAACATGGGAAATGGGGAAATAGGCAGGTTACACTATTTAACATATTTGTCTTCCACATACTCCTCATTCTCCTTGCATTCTGCAACATTTATGCCCTTTTAACTTCTGTTTTTGCTGTGGATATTTCTTGTAAGCTTTTGTTCAACCTCAACCAAGGTATGTCTCTTTCATTTTTTTTACTTATTTTCTCTTTTTCAAGATCCAACCAGAATTCTTACTTTCTAATTTAAACCTACAAACTTGTTCATAAAAGTATTTAATCTTTCAAGCCATATGAAATTGGGTATCTCTGTGTTTTATGTTTGAGACTTTAGATTTCTATTTAGATTATAAAACATGAAATAGATTGAATATGTTGTGTTGATCAAGTCATCTACTATATATTTATTTTTAATTGATTTATGGGTTGCATGTTATGTGTTTGGTTAAATGTCTAAATGAACTTTGTAAGATATTAGTCTTTCTTAATTGTTCATTTGTTATGATGTAACTACTGGTTATATTCTGTTATAGTATATTGTATAATGTAATGTTGTTGGCAACCATTTCTTTGTTTAGTGAGGTTGCTTCCATATCATATACTCTATTTTAGTTATTGTTTTAATGTTAACTTATTTTTTACTTATTCTTTCTTGGTTGAGATTCCCACTTTTCTGTTTGATTCATATTTTGGTAAAACTATCTACTCAAAAAATTGTTAAAAGGAATTGATTTGGAGTTAAGAAAACTTTTTTATAAACTAGTTTGTAAGAACATCTTCATAGTAGTAGTGAAAGACCTTAATGAAATTGAGAGAATTTTTTTAATTTTCCACTTAAGCACTTTTATAGACACTTCGTTCATTGAATTGAGAGAGTTTGCTTCTCATCACTTGTACATTTGCACTTTGTTCTTCTATCTGTAGTATCTCTATAAATCCAAATAATTATCATTAGACACTATAGACATTGGTGGAATTAAATGTGATTATTACTTTTGAGGATTAAATGAAACGTTACTTTTGTTTTTATTTAATTACATGAAAGTAATTTTATGGGTATGTGGTTTAGCATAGATGGGATTAAAAATTGAGAAGGGAGAGAGCATGGATTGTCCAAAATACAAAAACATTCATTGAAATAATTTATGATCGAGTGAAAAAGAAACTATTGCAAGGATCAACATTTAAAACACCAGTTTGGGAAGATATAAACAATGAATTGGTGAAGGTTATTGGAGAAAATTATGGTGTAGATAGGCTTAAGGGAAAGTTTAATCGCCTACGCCAACAACATCGTGAATTTTCAACATTACTAGCTCACCCAGGAGTTACATGGGATTGTGAAGCTAATAAAGTGAATGCTCCGGAAGAAGTATGGGAAGAAATGTATAAGGTATGGAAACTTTTACTTCAAATATTAAATAGTATCATTATGATAATATGTTATTTTTTTATTTGCATAGTATTAAAGGTTTTCAGTTATACTTTCCAGAAAGGAACATTCTACAAACAGTTTAAGAGGCATGGATTTGAACACGACTATGATGTTGTTGGCGAGATATTCAATTCTAGCATTGCAACTGGGAAATTAAGTCAAGCCTCTACTAGAGAGCCACCAACCTCAGATGAAGATAAAGAAATAGAGGAAGACTTTCTTTCAAAAGGTGTGCATATTGATTATGTTACTATTGATATTGATAGGGATGATTTACAAGAAATTGGAAAAAAAAGAAGAGTAATAGGATCTTCAAGAGAGCCTCGACACAAAGAGACAAAGAATTCTAGAATAGACAAATTAGATGCAGCCTTAGACAAATTGACTGATACAATAAGTATAAGGGCAGAAGCATCAAGAGTCAAGGCTGAGCAATATAAAGCATCAATTACTAGTCCATTGTCTGATCCTTACTGTATAGAAAAATGTATGGAACTTCTTGACTCCATAGATGATGTTTCTAGCAAAATTTACAATGCCGCATTGGTGAAGTTTGCAGAAAAGGTGTGGAGAAGCATGTTTGTTATTATGTCGCCTTTAAGGAGGAAGGAATGGCTAGCATCTCTAGAGTAGTATTTATGCATTTTATTTAAGTGATGACTTTATCTTTCATTTTAAGCATTTTATTTTCTTACTTAGATTTATAGCATTGGATTGTGATTGACTTAATGTTATTGGTTAGATATTCAATTCATTAGATAATGATATGAGTTTTATAGTTATTTCAATGTTATTTCATGATTTCGTTTATTATAAATGTTTTATATTTTTTATACTAGCAAATTTAATTATTTATTTGGGCATGAAATTATGTCAACTATTTCTAGTACGGAATCAAGTGACTTGGATGATGATATTGAAGATTTAATTATAGTTTTATTGATTATGGAGTATGAGAGGAATTTTATTAGTAGGACACCATGCAGGACTTCTTTATTGACTGGCAAGATGTATACTCTTGAAGTTATGGCAGGCCATGAAGCTAGATGTTATGAGAATTTTAGAATGAGAAAAAATGTGTTTTTGAATTTTTGTGATACTTTAAGGGATATTGGAAATTTAAGTGACGACAAAAAAGTATGTGTCGAAGAAGGAGTTGCAATGTTCTTAATCATCATATGCCATAAAATGCGTCATCGAGTCGGTGCTGAACGATTTCAACATTCTCTAAGTCGTTGTTGAACGCTTTCAACATTCTCTACAAACTGTAAGTAAATGGTTTAAAAGAGTTTTAAGAGCAGTTTGCAAGTTGGGTAGAACAATCATCGTACCAAGAAATCAAACTATAACACATCCATATATAAGAGGAACCCATAAGTATTTCCCATATTTCAAGGTAAATTTCTTTACTTTAAATAATTAATATATTATATTTATTTGTGTACTAAATTATTATTCATATTTTGAACATAGAAATGTATTGGTGCAATTGATGGCACACATGTATCTGCTTGGGCTCCAGCATCAAAGCAAACAACATTTCGTGGAAGAAAAGTTTTGATAACACAAAATGTATTGCCAGTGTGTAATTTTGACATGCTATTCACATTTGTTTATTCTGGTTGGGAAGGAACAACAAATGATTCAAGAGTATTTTTAGATTCTTTAACTCGTGCAAATGATTTTCCAAAACCCATCGGAGGTAAAAAAATCTTTCAATATTACTAATATTTTTTATTAGTTATAAGTTATTTGTTTTGCAGATCAATTTTATCTTTCTATTTATTTTGCAGGTCAATTTTATCTTGTTGATTCTGGATTTCCTAAGATGTCTGGATATCTTGCTCCATTTCGAAAGACGAGATATCATTTGCGAGATTTTCGTGATGGAGGACGACCAAGAGGTAAACAAGAATTGTTCAATCATAGACACTCTTCGTTAAGGAATGTTATTGAGAGATGTTTTGGAGTACTAAAAGCAAGATTCCCCATATTAAAGATGATGCCAAATTACCCTGTTAGAAGACAAAGGTTAATTCCTAATGCTTGTTGCACTATACATAACTTTATTAGATTGCAACACAGTGAAGATAGACTTTTTGGTCAATATTCTGGAGAAAATTTGATTGTTGATGATTAAGGATTAAACGTAAATCAACAAGGTATCAATGTTGATGCTCAACAAGCAACTGAAATGGCTGAAGTTCGTGAGACTATTGCAACCCAAATTTGGGAAAGTTATCGTAGATCTTGAAAAACTTTATATATAATTGATAATTATAGTTTTTTCCTTTGCATAAAACTTGAATTGTATTTCATAATTAGTGTGACTTAATATTATATCTTATTTTTCTTACTAAATAAATGTATTATTTATGATATGTTATATAAGTGTATGAGAGAATAATTTTAATAAAAAGTGATTCAATAATAAAATGCTTTTAAACTTTACAGCAAATGTTGGTTTAAAAAAATTGTTTACATTTAAATTTTAACTTCACTGAAAATTGATGTTACTTGTGAGAATATACATAGTTAATCATATTTTTATTATTTATGAAATAGATGTTGTATTGAAAAAGCAGTAAACAAACACATTTCATTATTTCCATTTTCTAGAAACAAAAATATATCAAATGAAACCAAACATGAATTCTAATTTTCATTTCTTAAAAATGAAAACTGTTTTCAAGAAATGAAAATAGAAAATGAAAATAGGAAATATTTTCACAAAGCAAACATACCCTTATTTTTTTATAATGGGGAGAGGTGAAAACTATTTGTGATTTGGTGCATTGGGGACCATAATCGTTTCTTATCCGTTAACTTATAGGGTTCCCATTATCCCCTATAGGTCAACCGTTTGGGTATCCACTCATTAAGCCTATATTCGTTATCAGTTTCAAAAGTCTTATAGGTTGTCAGTAATTAGATCATTTATTTTGTAACCACAAAAATAAATAGCCGATATAATTGTATTAAATATATGATCCACACTTTAATTAGAAATTATGAATTTCTAACAAAAACTTCATGTGATTGGAGATCATAAAGGGTGTAGCCTTTGGTTCCTTCCTTATAGCCAAGTAAGACAAACTTTCTAACCCTAGGTTGAAATTTTGTCCTATGGAATTGAATGATGGTATCAAAGCTCAGACACCCAAATACTTTTAAGGTGGTCAAGAGAAGGAACTTGAAGATATAACAATTGATAAGGGCTTTTGTTACTTAGAATACGGGTAGAAAGTTTATTAATTATATGGACAATATGTTGCATAGCAAATTTTCATAGTGTACGAAGTAAATGATATGGAAAGTACAAGGTCTAGCTACATTGAGGATATGATGATGTTTTTGTTGGGTTTATGTAAGTATGAAGTCCCACATTGGATATGCGGGGATGAGTGAAAGAGTTTATAAGAAGGAAATATTCATGAAACTAATGCCTTAAGGTTTTGGTTCAAGACGTGGTGTCTCACTTGTGATTCTTCACTCTTCCCATACCCATGTGACAATGGAACTCCCCGGTGGTTGGAGGCTCCCCGGTCGCAGTCTAGTCTAACAAGTGGTATCAGAGCATAGGTTCTGAATTTTTATGATTCTCCATTAAAGGTGTTTTCTCAAATATTGTATGAACCCTAATTTTAATTTGAGGATTTTATGTTTCCGTTATCATGTCATCAAGATTTTAAATTTAGGGTTTTAATTTGGGAATTTATGTAATTTGATTGTTGTAGAAATTTCTTGATATACATGAATTATATGTTCTGCATCTTGTTGATATACATAATTTCTGCAGTAACGTGAATGCAATTGAGATATGTGCATTAGCACAATTTTTGGTTCCTTTTTTATTACAGCCTATGAAGCATGGATTCGCCAAATACCTCCGCGTGTTGGTGTCCGACACGTATCCGACACAAATACGATCAGATTCGCGAAGGATACGTGTCCATAGAGTATCCAAAAAGAAAAAAAAATAAAAAAATAAATATAAATATCAAGACACGTATCGGATTCGTTTTCAATAAAATATAGGATATATAGATTCCTTTTCAAATAAATATAGGATATATAGATTCGTTTTTATGATAAGATAGATTTGTTTTCAATAAACACTCACTTATTTAAATGTCACATCATACCAACTTACCATCACACCACATTGACCCTCGAATAGCTGGTACTTTCCGATCCATAACGTCGTCGACCAGTGCTTAGTGTTACCGCCTCTATCGCCATAGGTATGTTGTGAAGAGCAAACAGAAAAAAGGCTTACCTTTCTTACTTATTAGTTTATTTTCGCTTAGTATGTTTATAAAGAGAAGAGGATGTGTGAATATTAATAGAGAAGATAAATAAAGGGCTTACCTTTATTTCTTAACAAAGAAGAGAAGAAAGAAGGTAGGAGAGAAGAAGAAGATTTACACTTATAATTTTATCATATTTTATGTATTTTTTATTAATTTATACGTGTATCCCTGAACGTATCGTATCCTACATTTTAGAAAAAATGCGTGTCGACGTATGGGATACGTATCGTATCCGATACACGTATCTGTATCTGTGCTTCATAGATTACAGCCATAACAGCATGTTGCCAAAAGATTTATTGATCTACATTGTTTTTTTTTATTTTGCTAATTCTCTATCAGAGCATAGGTTCTGAATTTTTATGATTCTCCATTAAAGGTGTTTTCTTAAATCTTGTATGAACCCTAATTTTAATTTGAGGATTTTATGTTTCCGCTATCATGTCATCAAGATTTTAAATTTAGGGTTTTAATTTGGGAATTTATGTAATTTGATTGTTGTAGAAATTTCTTGATATACATGAATTATATGTTCTGCATCTTGTTGATATACATAATTTCGGTAGTAACGTGAATGCAATTAAGATATGTGCATTAGCACAATTTTTGGTTCCTTTTTTTATTACAGCCATAACAGTGTGTTGCCAAAAGATTTATTGATCTACATTGTTTTTTTTTTATTTTGCTAATTCTCAAGTTTTTTGTTGTTGTTCAAGTTGCTATGTGGTGTTGAAATCACTTTAGACATATTGTGGCAAGTTTGTTCATCAATTTTTGCTGCGTTTTTCCATGACTTTGATGACAATAATGCTCATAAGATTTGTTAAACTATGATGTTACTGGTTTCCCATATTTCACTGCATATGTTCTCTTTAAGCACAATTTTTGTGCTCTTATTTTTACTATTGTCGTGGATTCAGTATAATGCCAAACTTTATTTGATCTATATTGGTATTTTTTGCAATCTAAACATGTGTATATATGTTTAATGGATAATTACGATCTAATCAAATATATATATTGGTTATGCTTTATATGTTTTAAAATATGTATGAGCATAATTGATTTGGAATTATATTGTGAGATTAGATTTGGTAATTATAAAAGACATCAAATCTGAAGGTTTTAATTCCAAGATTATTAATTTTTTTGTAATTGACCCATATTGTGTTTTTATTTTGTGTGGTATTTATTTTGAATTAATTGATGCAATATGTTGCCAAAGTAACGTCTATTGTGGAAATTAATTGAAATTGCACAGATGAGTATGAGATTATTTATGTGAATTGTGTTCGGCCTAAAGGAAGACACAATTTGGCGTGGCCAAATAATAACATACCTGTGATGATAAATATGTAACAATTATAAAAAAAAAATCGATGTGAATAATAGTCGCTCCAAAGAAAGGCTATTGTTTGACAAAATTAATTGTTAATATTTGATCATTACATTGAGAGTATCACTTACAAATTGATTTCTCTGTCTAAAGACTACAAATTGATGTTGTGTTAGGTATCTTGTGATGGGTCTATTAAGTGAAAATGTCTTGTTTTTTTTATATATTACATGACTTGTTTGTTTATATTTGAACATGTTATTAATTCTTTGTTCTGTGGATTCAATGTCTTTTACCAATGCTACAATTTTTTCTGCTGAAATCAGTAACATCCCATTGCTGAATGGGACAAACTTTAAGGTTTGGAAGGAAGCCGTAGAAATTATTCTCGGCTGTATGGATTTGAATCTGGCACTTCGTGTGGAGAAGCCCATTTCCACCGCGGAAAAACTCGATGAGGCTAAAATTGAGAAATGGGAACACTCTAACTGAATGTGCCTGATAATCATGAAACGCTCTATTCTAGATGCATTTTGGGGCTATATATCTGAGGGTGTAAGTGCAAGAAAGTTCCTTGAAGAAATAGAACAATTCTTTGCCAAGAATGAAAAGGCGGAGACGAGTAGCCTTTTGGCTAAACTCATCTTCATGAAGTATAAAGGCAAAGGGAACATAAGGGAGTACATTATGGAGATGTCTAATCTCGCATCAAAACTCAAGTCACTTAAGTTAGAGCTTGGTGATGACCTGCTCGTGCACTTGGTTTTGATATCTCTTCCTACATACTTTGGGCAATTCAAAGTGAGTTATAACACTCATAAGGACAAATGGTCCCTTAATGAGCTTATATCTCACTGTGTGCAAATGGAAGAGAAGCTGCAGAGAGATAAGGCTGAAAGTGCTCACTTGGCTATGACCCCTCAAAATAAGAAAAGAAAGAGCAATAAGGGTGTTGCGAAAGGGCCTTCTCAGCAAAAGAAATTGAAGAGTAATGAGGAATTTACCTGTTACTTTTGTAAGGACACATGAAGAAAGAGTGTCCTAAATATGCCTCATGGCNATGGCATGTAAAGAAGGGTAAATTTCTAACTCTAGTTTATTCTGAAATTAATTTGGCTTTTGTACCCAATGATACTTGGTGGGTAGATTCTGGTGCTACTACTCACATTACTATCATTATGCAGGATTGCTTGTGGAGCTGACAACCAAATGATGATGAAAGATTCATCTTTGTGGGCGATGGCAAAAGGGTTGCAGTTAAGGCTATTGGAACATTTAGATTATGTTTCAGAACTGTTTTTCATTTGGATTTATTTGAGACATTTGTTGTACCTTCTTTTAGACAGAATTTAATTAGAGTTTCAACTTGGATAAATTTGGTTTATCTTGTTCTTTTGGAAATAATAAATTTAGTATCTATTAAAATTCAAATGTTGTTGGTTCTGGTTCTTTAATTGATAATCTGTATATGCTTGATGTTTCTAGTTCCACTAATGAAATACTGCAAACAAATTCACGTGGTACAAAACGAAAATTAAAAGAGAA
>NC_032020.1:2902658-2986936 GCF_001865875.1 Lupinus angustifolius
TCTTATACATGAGAAGTCCCAATCCTTGGATGTTTTCAAGTCTTTCAAGGCTGAAGTTGAACTTCAACTTGGAAAGAAAATTAAGGCTATCAATTCTAACTGTGGAGGTGAATACTATGGAAGATATGATGGATAAGGAGAACAACGTCCAGGGCCATTTGCGCTTTTCCTCAGAGAGTATGGAATTGTTCCGCAATAAACTATGACAGGCAAACCTAGCATGAATGGTGTTGCTAAGCAACTAAACCGAACTCTTAAGGATATGGTGAGAAGTATGATTAGTCATTCTTCCTTACCAGAGTCTCTTTGGGGGAAGCTTTAAACAGCACAATTTACATCCTTAATAGGGTGCCAAGTAGAGCAGTTAACAAAACCCTATATGAGCTTTAGACTAATAAAAGACCAAGCTTGAAACACTTGCACATTTGGGGTTGTCCAGCTGAGGTGCGGTCTTATAGACCGCATGAAAGAAAACTGGACTCTAGAATTGTTAGCAGTTATTTTGTTGGCTATGATGAACGTTATCGTGGCTATAAATTTTATGATCCCACTTCAAGACTCTTTTTGAGATGGGAAATGCAAGATTTCTTGAAGAAGTTGATTTTGTGAAGGAAGAGAACATAAGGAATATTGTCTTTGAGGAAGAACATGTCACTGATAGTGAACAAGTTCTTGTGCCTATTATCATTCAAAGAATAAATTCGGTAATAAATGATAATGTTCAGAATATTGTCCCTGACAATATTTCAGAACACAATATTTTAGAACAAGACAACAATGAGGTTCTCCCTCAAGTACCTATAGAACAAATTCAACAACCTCAAGAAGTAGAAGTGCCATTAAGGAGATTCACTAGAGAGAGGGGAAGTGCAATTCCTGATGATTATATTGTATTTCTTCAAGAATATGAGGATGGCATTGGGTTAATAGAAGATGATCTATTGAAATTTTCTCAAGCCATGAAAAGTTCTAACTCTCAAAAGTGGAGCGATGCCATGAATGATGAGATGAACTCTTTGCATGATAATGACGTTTGGGATCTTGTCGAATTACCTGAAGGTGCGAAACCTATTGGTTGCAAATGGATATTTAAAACCAAGAGGGATTCGAAGGGTAATATTGACAGATATAAAGCTCATCTAGTAGCTAAAGCCTTCACTTAGAAAGAAGGCATTGATTATAAAGAAACATTATCTCCAGTATCTTCGAAGGATTCTTTTAGAATAAATAATATTGGCACTAGTGGCTCATTTTGATTTAGAGATACATCATATGGATGTTAAGATTGTGTTTCTTAATGGTGACATTAAGGAAACGATCTATATGGTGCAACTAGAAAACTGTGTCAGTTGGCTCAAAGTCTGTGGTATGCAAATTAAAGAAATCCATTTATGGGCTTAAACAAGCATCTCATCAATGGAATCACAAATTTCATCAAGTTATTACCTTGTATAGTTTTGAAGCAAATAAAGTTGAAGATTGTGTATACCATAAGTTCAATGGGAGTAAATTTATCTTCCTGGTATAATATGTCGAAGATATACTACTTGCTAGCAGTGATATGGGACTATTGCATGAGACCGAGAGATTTTTAACGAAGAATTTCAAAATTAAAGATCTTGGGGAAGCTTCTTTTGCATTAGGTATATGGATACTGAGAGATCACTCTCAAGGTATCCTAAGGTTATCATAAGAAATCTATATAGATAAAGTCCTAGATAGATTTGGCATGAAAGACAGTAAACCAGGGTATACCCCTATAGCTAAGGGAGACAAGTTTAGTCTTGAATAGTGCCCCAACAATGACCTTGAAAGATACGAGATGCAAAAGATTCCTTATGCATCTGCAGTAGGAAGTCTAATGTATGCTCAAGTTTGCCCACGTCCCCACATAACATTTGTTGCAGGAGTTTTGGGCAGATATTTGAGTAATCCTGGAAGGCATCATTGGAAGGTAGTCAAATGTGTTATGCGTTACTTGAAGAGAACATAGGAGTACATGCTCACTTATCGGAGGTCTGATAATTTAGAGATCATTGGGTACTCTGACTCCGATTTTGCTGGATATCTAGACAGTAGATACTCCACCTCTAGATATGTGTTTGTATTGGCTGGAGGTGCTATCTCTTGGAAGTCTATGAAACAAACGCTTATAGCTCCTTCAACCATGGCTGCGGAGTTCATGGCTTGTTTTGAAACATCAGACCATGGAATATGGTTGCGGAATTTTGTCATCGGCTTACGGGTGGTCGATGGTATTGAAAGACCATTGAGGATGTATTGTGACAACAAGTCTGCGGTTCTTTACTCCAACAATAATAGGCGTTCTACAAAGTCAAAATTCATTGACATAAAGTTTCTGGTTGTTAAACAAAGTGTTCAAAATGGACAAGTTTCCATAGAATACATAGGGACAAATTTTATGCTAGTTGATCCACTGACTAAGAGTTTGGTACCTAAAGTCTTCCATGAGCATGTTGCTCGTATGGGTGTTGTTCCTTAGGGTACCTTAGTTTAGTGGATATGTTTTATGTTTTTCTTTGGATATTACATACAGTTTTTATGCATAATAAAGTTGATGGTTTATTGTTTCATTTTGAAATTGTGCATTGTAACAATTGTGTTGCAATTAAAGACTTTGGATTGATCTCACTAAAGAATAAAGAATGACCAGTTGGAAATAGACATGTTTGAGATCACATTGCATGAAATTTCCATGTCACTCATCCATATTTGATCTATGTCATTGAGTATATTAATATGGTGATCATCGTGGTCGAGTCACACTTAAATGTGATGAAAATTGCGGTGGTTCCATAGTTGACATATGAGATGAACCAGATTGTATTAAGGAGAAGTCTAAACGTAAATAGCATACAGATGCGCACCTAAAGAACCTGTGATATAACTGTTTCAGGAAGATATGAAGCCCAAGTGGGAGATTGTTAGAAATTTATAATTTCTAACTAAGGTGGGCATCATATATTTGATACAATGATATCAACTATTTATTTCCGGGGTTACATTATAAGTGATCTAATTACTGGCTCTCCTTAGATTTCTAAAAGCTGATAACGAATATGGGCTTAATGGGTGGATACCCATCATGTTAACCCATAGGGGATAATGGGAACCCTATAAGTTAACACATAAGGAAGGTTATAATCCCCAACACACCAAATCAAATTCAGTTTTCTTCTCTCCCTATTAGAGTGAAAACGCAAGTCCCAAGAGGAATCAGGGATTTAGTTGAAGAATGTCATCATACCACTAAACCTCTTTCAGAAACGTAGATCAAAGGAGCACATCTAGGAACATGGATTCAGGTATGACATTGCACCCTTTGTTTCATATATGTGTGCGAGAATCATGATATTCAAGATCTTAGGATTGGTATTTCACCAATCATAAGGAATTCCCATCGGTTTCTTCTCCACAATGCCATTTTATTGTGGAGTTTCTAAATAGGGTCTCTAATGCACAATTCCCTTTGAGGCTAAGAAATAGTGCATTAAGAATTCAACTTCATTATCACTACTAAGACATTTAAGTTTAGTACTAAATGGAGTTTCAACGTAGAATATAAAACTGGTTTAGTGGTGTGTGATTTCTCCCTTACTTTTCATTAAAATCTCCTTAGTAAAGTGAGTGAAATCGTCAAACGGTAAGGAAATATCTATATCAAAGAGAGATGGAACATGGAATAGCTCCAATATATCAACATGAAGTAGATCAAAATTCTTGATATATGAGAGTTATTAGTGTTAAAAGTAGTTTCTCGTGTTTCGAAAAGTGACAGTCATCACAATCCATCATATGATTATTACAAGTTGGGATAAAAGAAAATTGTGCGGCAAGCAATTTCATTACAATTTGGGACATGTGGCCAAATCTTAAATGTCAAACGAAACTACTATCTTGAGTTGAAGGTAGATTTATTATATGTAACGATTGCTTTAATCTAGTTGAACCAATCATATTCCTTAAAATACTTTGCATAATCACACAAGATTTGTGAGAAATGGTTAAATGACATTGCAGAGTTTGAATAAGTTTGTTAATCGAGATCAAGTTTACACGAAATTGAGGTACATATAATACATCAAATAAGGTAAGGGTTGTAGTCAAGGGAATTCTTCCAAAGGTTGAAGTAGATACCCTCTGACCATTTGGTAATGTCATGGTCATTGGAGGAATATTTTCTGATAACTATAAAATCTTAAATCAAAGGTGATGTGATGAGTGACACCAATGTCTAGTAACCATTATAAAGATACATTACCCACTTGTATCGAGATCAATGGTTTCCAATGTCAAAGATGAACAACACTTCAAAATCCAATATCATGCCTAAGGGAGGTTATCTTCTATCACTATTGATAATATGCTCTAACATTTTTAGTAATAGATTGATGTCATATCTTAATATAGACATATTAGAAGGAAATCAAGTTAAAGTCTCTTTACTTCATTCTTAAGTATATGATATGTTTTGTGTAACATCCAATTTTTGTAACTACGAAATTAAAAGTTTATTATAGAAATATAGTTAATGTTTGTATAAAGATAAACTTAACATGTTAAAAATCAGAGTAAATTTAAAATTCTTTTTCATTAACATGTAGAAATATTCAATATGATCATTACTTAAAAATGAGATATCACACTCAACCTTAAAACCATGATTTATATAATTACTTATTTTTAAGTATGTAGCTTTACAAAATCATTAATTTAATCTTAACAGAATGATTATAAAAGACATCATTCGAGAAAAAAAGAATTATTCTAAAATATTTTTCATAAAATGAAACTTATACCAAAAATTAGTTCAAAAAGACCAAGGATATTCCTACATTAGAGCCAATAAACCCAACATACACAAGATACTTAACTATAAACTAATAATTAAGTTCTTCTTGTCTACATTTCTATATATGGATATCAAAGTGTAACTGCAACCAACCTATTCGTACACTTAGTATAGACAAAAGAAAAGACAAAGAAAATGGAGTAAGAACCAACTATGGCGACCACAACATGAAATTACATAGAGAAATAACATTAAAGTGAGACAACATATATCACAACTAAAATCAAGCAATGTCAAACATATGCAAATGATACATGAAGTTAGTGTCTTATACAAAAGGATATTCACATACTCAATTAATATATCATTCATTCAATGCAATATGCAATTCAATCAACCAATCACCACCTATTACAATACTCGAATGCCAAGATCCTAGTGGGAAAGCAATCAGGGGTACAAATTTCCTTAACAACGACAAGTACCAATATCTATTGCTTTCCAGTACTTATATCAGAAGTGCTTACGTAGTAAGCCCAGTCCGTTTCAGAAATTCCTCTCTATTGATCATGAACTGTGCAAGGGAGTGTCAGAAACGCTTAGTTTGCATGTAGGACTATCCTGGTCATATGTGTAATGAACCCGAACCCTCATTGGACTGTCCCACCTAAGCAATCTCTCAAGGCTTCTTGACGAATCATAATCATTGTCGCCCCTATCCAAATCCCAATGATATTTCTATCATTATATCTTTCCATTTTCTTCAACTCCAACTATAAAAATGCAATGCATGCACACTAACCAAAGTTAGCATATTAAATATTTTATCAAGGTTTTACCAATTGTTTTTATTTCAAAAAATATCACTTAAGTTAGTCATCTCAACCCCAATGCATTTCTATCATACCAAATCCAATGGACAAGCTCAATATGCTAAATTAGTGATCAAATACAAATGGGCAAAGCCCCAAATCTCACTATACTTTCGAGTATATGATTAGCCATAGGCTCACAATAGATTCAATATTTCCAAAAGTATTACCTAAGTTAGTTGTCTTAGCCCCATTGCATTTTTATCACGTCTTGTCCTCAAGACGAGCTTAAGACACTAACTTAGTGATCAAATATCAATGTGTAAAACCTTAATTTCAAACTAATGTATTTCCCATATCAATACAATAATCAAGTTATATATAATTTTCATATCAATACAACAATCAACTTATATACTTTTCATACCAATAAAACAATCAACTTCTTTAATTTTCATATCAATACAACAATCAAATTATATAATTCTCACATCAATACAATAATCAAATTATATAATTCTCACATCAATACAACAATCAACTTATAGATTTTTTCATATCAACACAATAATCAATATATAACATAACGATTGAAATTGGGATATTTCCAAATTATAACATTGCCATAAACATTAAGCACATAAAACAATTATCAATTTATCAAAAATACTCACATGCATACAAATAGAAATATTTAGCAAGCTTTCATGACGATGTAATACTATAAGCGAGTATTATGGTACACAAAAAAAATTCATACACATATATTTCCAGCATAATCACATATCTAAAACTCTATACATCAACATGAAAAAGATTAAGGACTCTTACATGGAAAACAAGTTTCCATGAGAGTTTCTAATCTACAAGACTCTCCAACTTTTGAGGAAATCGGAGAGAAGAACTTCAATGAAAAACTCTAAGACCACAATGGTCCTCTCCCTCATCTTAGCCACTTTATCTCATAACTTCAACTTGTTGTACCACCATGAGCGTCACTATTAGCCTCCACTTGACCAAGGTATCATCACTTTATGAAACAATGAAATAACAATTAATTCAAACAACTCAAGTACTTAACCACAACTCAAAAAGACATAGAAGATGGATATACTTCTATAAAAACCATATTAAGGCATGATAAATATTTAACTAATTGAGGGCTTGAAATAGAAGTGATAATAATATGTATTAGTATATAATACATTTTAGTTGGCCACCGTTTTTGTTATAGAAAATAAAGGAAATTGGCTTTTCTACCAATCAGATCATAAACCAAACATCTATTATAAAATTTTGCAAACAAAGATAACCACAAATTCAAAGGCCTATTATGTCACAGTATTATTATGCAGAATCTGAACTGAAAATCTAAATTTCAGAACCACATGAGAGAATTACATCTTACAAAATAATAACAGTTTAAAAAAGAACTCAAATCTGAAAACCAAAAATGAAGGGTTGCAAAGATCGTAAACCTCACAAACTAAGATTGCTAGAGAAATCGAAGAAA
The DNA here is from genome assembly GCF_001865875.1 of Lupinus angustifolius. Taxonomy (NCBI): domain Eukaryota; kingdom Viridiplantae; phylum Streptophyta; class Magnoliopsida; order Fabales; family Fabaceae; genus Lupinus; species Lupinus angustifolius. Next base: position 2,909,797 of record NC_032020.1, read on the forward strand.
GAATTGAGATACCTATTGTTCTTCACACTGAAGTGTACATAATGGAAAATCATTCTACACAATACACATGTAGCAAATAATCACTAATATGCACTCAAAAATTTACGGAACCACTAATCCAATTCAAAGAAAGTAAAAACAAACCTTATAATCAGATTGGACAGAACAATTTTCTCCTCTCTCTGTGATGCATTTTTTTTCTCTATGTACATAGGAGAAGATAAAACATGAAATGGTTGAAGAGGTATGGATGACATAGGGTTGTATATATGTAAAAAGAAAATAATGCATATGAGGCAGAAAGTGAAGGAAGTAACTAAAGATTTGTGACATTTGCTATAAAAAGGGTTTCACCTTTATTTATAACTAGCATGTTGAAAGGCACTCTCATGTCTGTCAACCTGTTTTTCTATTGTTTGTAATGTGCATTCTACGTGCTATAAATATCAAATATAGTAATTTGTGTTAGATATTGTAATTTGGAGTTAAATATATTTGATTGGACTAATTATTCAATACTATTTTTTTTTAAATTGAACCTTCAAATAATCGAATCACTCCCAACTATCTTTAAAATTAAAGTGTATAATTAGGTTGTGATGTATAAATAATAAGTGATATTTAATTTCACACAATTGATAAGATATTAGTATAGACATCAATCTCTCACACAATTATTATGTGAAAATGTTTATGATATAACATTCAAATTCATATTTAGAAGAGGTTTTTCCCTTTATGTTATACAGATATAGATATTAGTATAGTTGGTAGAAATTAGAAGAAACTGATGACAAAATAGGAACCATAAATACCCTATGACAAGGTGATTATAATGAGTTTTGACTTTATTAAGTAGTATATATATATATATATATACACTAAAATAATTAAAAATAAAAGCCATGTCAAAACTAGCGGTGAGTGTGGGACAGGTTGGGATGGGTTAAGCATGTCCCTCACCCATCCTAAATATTAATCGCTCGTCAATTTTTGAACTCAACCTCGTCCCTAATTAGGATCGGCCGCGTGAGGGACAGATCCAAAATAAGACGGGTCAAGATAGGGACGAGTCCAAAATAAGACGAGTCAGGATAAGGACTGGTCCGGGTTGGAAAAGGGCAAAATGAAAAACTTAGATTTTTTTTCTCAAATTTTTAAGCAAGCACAATCAAAATTATCACAATATATATATAAACTCAACTAAAATCCGCATCCACATACATCACTATATAAATTAAATTGTAAATTTCAACATCTAAACTAAAAACTATCACAATCAGATGACTGAAAATTATAGAAGACATTGAAAATTTAAGAACAATTTAAACTGTCAAGTGTCAACATAAGCTGAAGTGTTCTTGTAAATGATAAAAAACACATGAAAACTGAAATGACAGCAACATGTCATTACTCAAAATTTCACACAAAAATGAATAAAATAATTAGCTATTAACTGAAAAATGAAACTTAAATTGAAGTTCACACAAAGTACACAAAATATTAACTTATAAATTCGAATTTGCATTTATGTTTTAAAATAACAAATTCGAATTAAGTATTTTTAGGTTCGAGGATATTGAAAAGTATATTTCGTGATTAATAATTTTTTTTTTAAAAGAGCAAAAGATCTTAGATAAAAATATTTAAGCAATTCTAAATCTTCTTAATATTATTGCATTACTGAATGATGGGTTAAAATAATCTTTCTAGATCTTATACAAATCGCAAAAGATATTTTAACACACAATCTCAATCTTATTTTTTGATACAATTGTAATTCTTACCTTACTCATATTGAATCCCTGAAGATTTATTTTTTATCAAAGTCATTCATGCAGCTTAATCAAATTGATATGATTTTACTCAAATTACATATTCTCGAATCTTTAATTTATCTGATAATCAAATCTTAATAAAAGCAAATATTTAACTCATTCATTTTTTTTTGAATAATTTTGAAGAACAAAATTGGGTGTTCATAGTAATAAATAAGGATCATATGATAAGTAATGTGGATATGTTGCACAGACTTGTAGGTATTTGAGTTGTGTGGACTGAACATAATGAATATTGATAGATATTTATTCAACTATTCTTGATATATAATTATAAGGGATTGGTCGAGTGACTAGGACATAGATCCAAACCCATCCTTTTTTGACAACAATTTTGTCCCTTTTAATCGAGTATGTCCTTTTTTATTTATTTCAGTAGGTCAGATCCGTCCCTAAGTCATCGGGTTGAGACAAGTCTATGGGTCGAATCGGATTTTGCTCACCCCTAGTCAAAATAATATCTACAGCTTTAAAAAAACGTGTGAATGTATAAGATTATATATCTATACTATTAAGGGAAAACACAAAATAACCACTCATCATGGTGTAATTTGTGTTTTCCTATTTTGCCCTCAATATCTTTTTATTTCTACCAAAAAACCATATAATATTTTTATTTTATTTTATCCTTATTATCTTCTTATTTTAAAAGTGTATTTAAAAAATTGAATGTAAGACCAATTGAATAAATTCAACCGTAAATTTAGCGCAAAAAATTATATTTGAATTTATAAATTACAAACTATACATTACAAACGATAGGAAAGCGGGTTGACAGACACGACAGTATATATAACTTATAATTAGGAGATACATATTACATTATAGGATTAGTGATAAAACAATAATAGATAACAAGGATAAGAAGAAGAAAGATCTAAGGGATAAAAATATGATTAACATAATTATTCAAATCCAAATTAAAAGGAAAATAATCTTACGTAATAAATAATATTAAAAAGATTATTTACCAAAAAATAAAAACTCTTAAAAGTGCAATTTATATCCAACAATATATTTTTGAAACCAACATAATTTTTATAAGATAAAGATTCACTAGACTATAAGATAACTAATGAAGTAGCTTGTTTTTTAAATAAAATAAAATCATAAACTTGATAATCATTCAAAAGACATAATATTCATCTATAAAAAACAATATTTTTGTTAAGATAAATCTATAAAATTAAATCAATGTTTTTCACTTATATATCATAAAATAGAATATTGTAGGTGTTACATTTTGTATTTTATATAGTAAAATCCATGGAAACATGTTATCTTTTACGTGGCGGACGCATAAGGATAAAGATAAAAATGCATTATTCCTTTTTATTAAGTGATTTTAAAACTTGTTTAATATTTAAATTTCTTAATCGTTAAATTATTATTATGGACTCAATTGGAAATTTTAAACAGTTAGTAATTAGTTTTTACTTAATAGTTTTTGTGTGAATTATAAATCAATAAGAAATAGGATTTATATTTTCTTAGTAAAAAAAGATATGGAATAATTTGATAAAGAGTAAATTACATTGACACCCTCTGAGTTTTAATGAAATTACACAAACCACCCCTCACTATTTTACACTTATACAAATCCCTAGTTTTTTATACTTTCATTACACTGATCACCCCTGCATGAGAAATATGTGTAATATTTTAAACAAAAAATATGATAAATGCAATTAAGTTAAACAAAACATGATATATTATTGAGACAAGTCCAAATAATATACAAATCAATGTATTTTCGTTATTTTTTGTTACAAAATGCATCAATAGTTCTAAAGAAATATTGTTTAAATCGTTTTTATATTTTACCGTAACAAACCAAAAATAATAAAGAAGTATTCACTTATATATTATTTGGACTTGTCTCCACAATATGTCATGTTTTTGTTAACCTAATTGCGTTTATCACATTTTTTGTTTAAAAGATTACACTTATTTCTCGTGTAGGGTTGGTCGGTGTAATGAAAGTATAAAAAGCAGGGGGTTTTGTGTAGGTGTAAAAAAGAGAGGGGTGGTTTGTGTAATTTTACTAAAACTCAGGGGGTGTCAGTGTAATTTACTCTTTGATAAATAATACTTAATAGTAAAAAAAGATAGGGAATAGTTTTTATTGCCTCTTTTTATCATCAAACACATTTAATTTGATAAATAGTACTTAATAAAAATTTCCCATTAATAAAAAAATAAGATAATTAAAATAAAATACCATAAATAGTATTTGAACAAATTATGTAAAATCTTAATATAATATGGAGTGTAATTTTAATAGAATACGACGTTATCCTTAGATTAATTTATTTTGATTATATATGTTTTTATGTTTTTATATCATATGAAATATATTTTTAATTCTATTTTATTTTAATCTTATTTTTTGCAATGGATTGATTTAAATATTATAGTAAATTACACTGACATCTCTTGAATTTTAGTGAAATTATATAAATTACTCATTATTTTTAAAATTTACACAAATCATTATTGATTATATACATATATTACATTGACTACCATCAGATCTTGTTTGGGAGCCTTAATTTGGAGGAGAAGGAAAGGAATAGAATGGTTTAGGAGGGAATTCCCTTGTTTGGAAGTTTAGTCAAAGAAGGGGGAGAGTTTTGAAGATTTTTTAAAACCCTCATCACCCCATTTTTTGTTGTTACCCCATTTTTGGGTGTATTAGAGAGAAAAACAATGTAAAATATCAAATTATCCTTACTAACATTTTTTAATTACATTTATGTCCTTTTATCATTTATGATGATGAAGCTTCTACCAGAAATGATGATGAAGTTCTCTCTCTTTGTCATGCACGATTGGAACGTTTCTCCTTTCATTGATGAATCAATTCATGCTTTTTTTTTCATTCTTGATTTTCATTGCTTCTTTATTTTTCATGATTTTTTTATTTTCGTTGGATTGAAGGTAGTTTAACTTTTATGTTTATAAGAATCTCAAATTACACTTGGTATGTACCACTATGAAGATATCTAAAAACTTCTATTTTCAATATCATATATGATTTGTCACTATAATTAGAGAATTTGTATTCTAGGTTAGGTTTATGTTTATGTTTCTAGAAGACAATGCATTGTTGTTGAGATTTTTAGAACTTCACATTTTATTATTTATATTGTGGTTATAGTGAATTGTCTACTCCACAGGATACATTTAATTTTTGATGGGTTGTTCTATATTAACTATGGTCATTTTATTTACATTTTTCATTATGAAGAAATCCATCTTTCGTCAATAATTTTGCTACTGAAGGAAGCCTAATTATTGCTCTTTTTGTTGCGATTATCTATGTGATTATGAGATAGGTGTGTAGACTATATTAACAATAGTATTCATTCTTTATGAAAACTTAAAATTAGTTTTTATATAAGAAATGGAGTTGTAATTGTATGATGATGATGGTTTTAGCAGGGTATCATACTTAGAACATTATAATATATATGTGAAGAGAGAAAGGCATGGGGTTGTAATTATATCACAATGGTTTTAACATGGTACCGTACTTAAACCAATATAATATGTGGTGAATAGAGAAAGACATTATATTTAAGGAAAAGAGAACCAACGGGTGTTGGTTCAAGTGCTACATGTATGATTCCCCTTAAGCAAGGTCTCGGGTTCAAGTCTTGTGGATGAAAAAATATCCGCTAGGAGAGTTAGCTCCACATACCCGTAGACGTTCCCGGTTCAGACAGGATTGCCTCATGTGCAAGGATTACTGTGAGAAACCAAAAAAAAAGGAAATGAGAGAAAATGAGAGAGGAAAGAGGGAAGAGAGCATAGAGTGAGGAGAAATGGATAGAGGCAAAATTTAGATGTTCATACAGGTTGAAGTGACACAGAAAGCTCATAGCAATGTGCGTCTTTTCATGAATATAAGTATTTTAGCTAGCAAATATTGTATACCTTCAGTATTTATAAAGAATTTTTGTATAAAGGGAAATCCTTAGTTGGAGCAAGTAACTTGAACCTGACTTATTTCCAACATTTATAACTCCTGCGATAGATCTTGGTATATAATTGTATGAGACCATACACAATAATAACCATATCCTCCAGGTTGGAAGAACAATTAAAGTTATTGAATTGAAGCTAACATTTTACTTTACATGATCTCAGTAATTTATATTGAATATTATATCACTGTTCTAGCAACAAAGTATAACTTTCCAATAGTAGAATTTGGTGTTATGTTATTATTTGTATCAGTGAATGCCAGCCGGGGTCAACTTGTTCAGAATGTTTTCTGACCCTTTGTTCTTTAGATAGGTAAACATTTTACTCTCTTACAACAATGGGGCTATTGCCCCTCAAAATTTATGATTAGTAACCAATCATATATTTTATTTGTTGGTTTCTAAAATGAGGATTGGTTAAAGAGTAGAGTAAATAGACATTTAAGAGTGACAAATTGTCAATATTCTTTTCCATGTAACAATTGAAACTTTAGAAAATGAAACTAATTGAAATGTAGAAAATGAGCAAAAGCTATACATAGGAGAAGATATTTTGAATGAGTTTATCATGCATTGCCCCTCTCTTTTGTTTCTTGTTTTCTTTCTGTGTGGATTGAATATATTGCATATGTGATAGTTATAATATGTTTTTGATTCCCAATATGGATCCATCAAATATATGAGCTTATAGTATAAAGCTTGGTTGTTGAGCTAATGTCCTAAAATCACTAAATTTATAAATATAGAGTTTGTTATATAGTTAGCTCTATAGTTAGATGTTAGTTAGGATATAATCTTCTCTTTATGTAAATGACAATAGAATAATAGATGGATGATCTAGGAGAAGAGAGAAGTCTTGCTTACTTTAGATGGAGAGAAAGTTGTCAAAGGGCTAGTGTTCAAGTTATGTGTATTATAGTTTATTACTATATAATGAAAGTCCAATCTCGAAGAAGGATAGTTGATTATGCTTTGACTTTATAGAAGGATAGAATAAGAAGGAACTTTATGAAGAAACTTGATACTATCGAAGGTAAAAGGTTAACAAGAATGAGGCCTAAAACCTTCTTAAATTTATGTGCTCTATTAGAATAAGAGGGTGGTCTTCGATCAACACAAAGGGTTAATGTAGAGGAACAAGTTACCAAAACACTCTACATTCTAACACATAATGTAAGAAATCATTAGATTCAATTCTGGTTTCAACGATCTGGTGAGACTATCAGTCGTCATTTCCATTGCATGCTTTTGTCGATAATTGAGTTAGAAGATAGATATCTCAAGCAACTCGATGACAGACGAATCCATATAGAAATTCTTGGAACCAATTGATTTAACTCATTTTTTAAGGTAAAATATATTTTAATGTTAATATTAATAAGTTGCGTTATTAAAAAATATTGACGTCAATGATAAATTGGAAATGATAGGATTGAGTTGGGGCAATTGATTGAACACACATTCGTGTAAAAGTGCCATTAGTTGAAGCTCCAAAATATTGTGGTAGAAAGGATTTTCCAACACAAAATGTTCTAGTTGCATGCTCTTTTGATCTAAGGTTTACTTATGTTCTGCATGGATGGGAGAGCACAACATCTGATTCAAGAGTATTGAAAGATGCATTACGTAGAACAAATAGTCTGTAGATATTTAGAGGTAGTGAAGATACTATATTTTTTCTTCTTTTTCCTTCTTCCTTTATGTATATTTGTTTGAAATAATTCATGTTTTATTAGGTAAATTTTATCTTCTCGATACTGGATTCATGTTGAGAAAAGGACTAATTACCCTTTATAGATCAGTATGTTACCACTTCAAGGAATTCTCTGCAAGAAATCCACCCTGGATACCTCAGGAATTATTCAACAATTGACACTCTTCCTTGCGTAATGTTGTTGAAAAGGATTTTGGAGTTTTGGAAAAAAGATTTCCTATTATTGCAAGTGGAACTTAGTCATCTTATGGAATCAAAACTCAAAGTTGAATTATCATAGCATGTTTCATTTTGCATAATTACTTGGTAGGGGTATACCCCATTGAGGATAAAGAGTTGTTAGCTGAGGTAGATGTAGAAATTTATTGGAAAAGTGTAATTCAATGTGATAGAGCATTAACAAATGACAATGATGAAGAACATACTCCTTTGGGAGAGAATTTGAGAAATTCTATAGCATGGAAGTTTTTTAGAATTTATGATGTTTTCGTTATGTTTTAATATGGAATTTTTTTATGATGTATTTCCTAACTTATATACTTTGGGATTTTAATTTAGTATTTGATATTTTTGATGTTTTAATATAAGAATTTACGATGTATTTTATGAATATGTATTTCATGAATTTGTGACATTTTTTTAGGAAATATGTATAAGACAAAATGTGAGCCTAAAAGAGAGACATGGACTAATGATATGGATAATGCACTTGTTGAGGATTTTTTGCACCAACAAAATGAGGGAAATAGAGTGAATGGGACCTTTACTATGGTTGCCTATGAAGCCATAGTTAAGGATTTATAGGAAAATTTTGAAAGAGCTTTCGGGAAAGAAAAAGTGAAAGGTTGTTGGAAAAAGCGTTAGTATGCTAAAGAAGAAGCGTTAGTGTTCTAAAGAAGAAGTCTGACAACAACTAATTGAGGTATATCAATATTTTTTTCGATTTTATTATATATTTAGATTATAATAAAAGTAAAAAATGCATGTCATTTCAATACATTATTTTTATGCATGCGTGCATTTTTGAAGGTTGGAGGATTCAATGGATGGACTGTATTGATTTAATAAGTTTTTGTTTTGTGATAGATGTTGGGAACAAGCGAGCAATCAAATAGTTAAGAGTATAGAGAAAAGAGAATAACACAAGAGATTTGCTAACGAGGTTCGACTAATTGTGCCTACGTCCCCATGAGCGTTGAGAGGCTACTACTATATATTATTAGAGAATAAGGATTTGTGTTTGACTATTCTTCTCCTTGTTACATTAGGTTTACATAACATAAATATATAGCCCTCTACCCCAACCCATTTACATCAACTCAAGCTCATAACTTGTATTGATGTTATCAAGAGATATGAGTCATTACGCAACAATAGAAAATCCTGATGCTGAAGAATGGATGAAAAAACCTATAGCAAATTATGACAAGATGATGATCTTGTGTGGAAAGGATAGAGCTACTAGGAAACATGTTGAGACTGCAAAAGACATTAGAAACAAGAGACAACTGGTGTGTGAATCTTAGTCTTTTGATGATGGAAATGAAGTAACATCTCTAGAGGTACGAGGAACTCACAATCAAGCTAAAAGGTCAAGAAAATCAAAGGATGGTGAAGAAATTGATGGAATAAAGGTAGCACTACAAGATCTTGTCTCAGCTATTAGAGAGGGCAACATTGTGTATGAGAAAGTTAACCAAAAACTTCCTATTTCTGAAGTTGAATTCTAGAAGCTTTTAAAGGATTTAAGGATTGAAAGACATATCTTCACTCATGCATATTTGCATTTACTTGACGATCCTGAAAGGATTAGAGCAATAATTGGTTGTTCTTTGGACAAGCGCAAGTATCCCTCGAGATACTTGTCTTAGTTTCCTTGTCATTATTTATTTACATCTTGCAAATTCTCTTATATCAAATATAAATTTCTGATTACATTTTATTTATTTATTTATTTGCAGGTATTGAAGAATAGTTTGGCAAAAAAAAAACAAATTGCTCAATATTTGAAGTGGTGGAAATTTGCCATAGTTTTATGTTAGTTGTAATTAATTTGAGTAAAATCAATAACTTCAAAATAGATTTGAACTTTGCATTCTAACTTTTGTAGCATAAGATATATTCACTACGCCAGAATTGATGTTTAACAACGCTCATTTAATAGCACTTATGTGTTGAACGATGTTAAATATAAGGCGGAAGATAATTAACAACACTTATTGAAGAAATAGTTATTAAAGGTGTTATCTTTTGTTATCTTTAACAACGCTTATTGAAACAAGCACTATTAAATGTCTTATTTCATATATTTAACATCACTTCTTTAATAAGAATTGTTAAATGTGTTATCTTTAACAACGCTTATCGAAGAATGTGATGTTAAATGTGTTATTTTTAATGACTATTATTGAAGCAAGTGTTGTTAAAAGTTATACCTTTAACGTTTGTTTTAGTGAGCGGGTGATAAGTGCCAAAAGTATATACTTTTCACCATCGTTTTATGGCACTTATCCAATGCAAATTGTAGAAAACCAACTTAAATTAACACTTTTTAGGTAAATTTTGCATGATTAAATAAATTAGTTCCTTATTAATTCTTGTCCAAGTTTTCTTTGAGTTTTATAGTGTCACGCCCCAATTTTCGGTTGTACGACTTTGTTTAGAGTCGTCACTACATTTTATAGTTAAAAATGTAGAAAAATCTTTTAAGCCCAATTACCCTGGGCTTTTGGATTTTTGATATCTAAGTTCGGAAGTCGGTTACAAGGTAGGGAATGTATTAGCACCCTACCCGCCCGCCTTAAGCGGTACCCTTCATTAAAATGTTTGACTTTATTGCTATTATTATTATTATTTTATTAAATTATTTCATTAATTAACTAATTATTATGAAGGAAAAAAAATATTTTTATTATTGAGCTTGACAATATTGACTTGGGTTATACGTACCCCTATTAAGGGGATCAAGGCTTACGTAGTTCTTTAAGTAGAAAATGGTTTGTTAGTTGAGTGTATTTTAATTAAAGAGAATATATTTTTAGTTAAAAAGGCATATTCGGTAAGTGTTGTTTATTATATAAAAAAATTTATTTGGTTATTTAAAAAAGGAATAAATTGATTTTAACATTTAATCGATTGAAAAGAAGCGGCGTAGCGCGACCTTTCCAAGATGATATGAGAAGAAAGAAGCCTCCAAGGCGACCTTCTCTCCATCTTTGATTAAATCTCAAAATTAATTTATTTTTTGAAAGGTACTTTATAGGTATGTTTATTTAAAATGTTACATTTGCAAAGGTATGGTTTGGAACACTAATATATATACATATATAATAAAATAAAAAATCTATGGATTATTTACATGACTAGGATAATACTTGATTTAATTGAAAATACATTAAAGTGATTTGTTTCACTTTTTAAATGTTTATTAAATTAATTTTAGGAGATTATTATTCTTTATTAACAATTGCTGAATAATTACAAAAAAATTACAAAAAATAAAAAAAATGATAAAAATCAATATAAACAGAATATTAATTACCCATAAAATAATAATATACTAGTTATTTTTATGCTTACTCATTATCCCTAAAATTCTAGTATGTAATGTTTTTTTACATTGCAAAAATAAGGATATTAATCAATGAATTATTGGTTCATAAAAATCATTTTTACATTTTTATAATGGGATCATAAAAACAAACACTATGTAAAATAATTAAATGATAAAAATCTAAAACTATACCTTATTGCAAGAGAAGGGATGCTTTTTGTTTAGCAATGGGAGGGAATGGATCATGTGCAGTGCTTGGAAAAGAGCTTGACACGTGCCAGATGCAGATTGGAGGGGATTGGGAGAGTTTACCACGCCTGGCCACGTGGCGCGTGTGGACTAGTTGTTATGGAGGTTGCACAGAAGCTTTCAGTGCAACTGTCCGCACTAGATCCCGTGTTCTACACGAGTGATGATCTGGTGTGGCACGGCACAGTGAGACCGCGGTGTGTTTTCGCTTTTTGATTAGACGCAGCTCTGGGTCAACGCGATGGAAGAAAAGTATGTAGATCCAACGGTTAGAAAGGTTAGGCACGGCGAGCTTAGGGTGTTGTGATGGTAATGGCTGTACTAGATCGTTTATGCCAACAGTGTTTTTCTCTCTCTCACATAACCCTTTTTCTTATAGTTTTCTCCCTAAAATAATTTTCTCAACCCCTTAAAACCCCTCACAAACTCACCTATTTATAGCAAAATTAATTAACCCTAATCCCTAAAATTTTGTTACCTGAAGCCTAACTTTGTTGGTCCACTAATCACTATTTTTGTGGGATTTAAACCACCCACCAAGTCATATTTGACTTGGTATTTGTATTATTACTTTTTTTGAAATCTAATTAAAACATGATTAATAAGTTTTTCAAAAAAATAAATTAATTTTGAGATTTAATCAAAGATAGAGAGAATGTCGTCCTGGAGGTCTCTTTCTTCTCAGATCATCTTCGAAAGGTCGCGTTACGCCGCTTCTTTTCAATTGATTAAATCTCAAAATCAATTTAGTTCCATTTTTTAAATAACAAAATAAAAAAAAAACTTTTTTAATGATAAACAAAACTTGCAAAATATATATTTTTGACTAAAAATATATTTTCTTTAATTAAAATACACTCAACCAACAAACTTTTTTCTACTTAAAGAACTACGTAAGCCTTGATACCCTTAATGGGGTACGTAGGACCAAAGTCAATATTGTCAGGCTCAATAATAAAAATAAATAATTTTTTTCATAATAAGTAACTAATTAATCAGACAATTTAATAAATAATAATAATAATAATGTCATATATTTTGTCATATATTTTAATGAAGGGTACCGCTTAAGGCGGGCGGGTAGGGTGCTAATACCTTCCCTACCTTGTAACCGACTCCCGAACCTGGATATCAAAAATCCAAAAGCCCAAGGTAATTGGGCTTAAAAGATTTTTCTACATTTTTAACTATAAAATGTAGTGGCGACTCTAAACAAAGTCGTGCAGCCGAAAATCGGAGTGCGACAGTTGGCGACTCCACTGTGGACTTTTTTGAGAGAGTCCGGCCCATAATCAATAAAATATGTGACTGATAATTTACCATTATTATTATTATTATATTTTTATTTTGTTGATTAGTTAATTTCCAATAATATTGCATGTTTAATTATTAATTATATGTATAAATATGAATTATATGCTTAATTTTAATTGTACGTAAAAATATGAAATTTCATGTTTAATTATTAATTATATGTATAAATATGAATTATATGCTTAATTTTAATTGTACGTAAAAATATGAAATTTCATGTTTAATTATTAATTATATGTATAAATATGAAAATTGCATGGTTAATTATTAATTGTATGTAAAAATATGAAAATTGCATGCTTAATTATTAGTTATATGTTATAAGTATGAAAATTGCATGTTTAATTAGTAGTTGTATGTATAAATATGAATTACATGCTTAATTATTAATTGCATGTATAAATATGAATTACATGCTTAATTTTAGTTGTATATATAAATATGAATTGCATGCTTAATTTTAGATTATATGTTATAAATATGAAAATTGCATGCTTAAGTAGTAGTTGTATGAATTACATACTTAATTATTAGTTGTATGTAGAGATATTTTTTACATGCTTAATTATTAATTGTATGAATTGCATGCTTAATTATTAATTGTATAAATTGCATGTTTGATTATTAATTGTATGAATTGCATGCTTAATTATTAATTGTATAAATTGCATGTTTGATTATTAATTGTATGAATTGCATGCTTAATTATTAATTGTATAAATTGCATGTTTGATTATTAATTGTATGAATTGCATGCTTAATTAGTAATTATATGTTGCGTATATGAATTACATGTGCATGTTTGTATTGTTTTTGTTATTATGTGATATATAATGTACACATTTTAGGCACACAAATATGTCCTACACCCGGGTATTAGTGATATCTTTTTGGATAGAAGGGACACTAGCATCATTGGTCGCGGTTTTTGCCGCTTCTAAGTGTTGTTGATGTGGACCACTCATATTGTTACCACTTATTATGAGTTAGCCGCTCGAGCTGGTCTCCTGTTTCTAACATCATAATATTTGGGCTTCTCTATTTGAAAGAGATGCAATATGAGAACCTTTATAGGAAGTCTAGAACTTGCCAAGGGCGTCCATTGTATGTTAGAACCTTATCCTAGGATATTGTACTTGTTGTGCATTTTGTGATATGTGTAATGTTTGTAATGTAACACATTGTTTGGAATTTTGTCGTATAAAATAAAAATCATGTAAAATATCACACCCGTGAGGGGAATTCCTACAGTACATATTCAAACATTCGGTCAATTATCGATTCATTTATGCATTAAAAATAAAAATCTTCATTAATTGACTTATGTATTCAATTTTTTTTATGGATTAACTTATACGTACATTCATACATAGATATATGAAAATTGATCACCCACTACTTATGCATGCATTTATTCATTTAAATACATACATAAAAAACATAAATATCATTCAAAAAAATTTCATTTCAATCCATGCATACACTAACTCAAAAAAAATCTATCATTCACAATAATTCCTTCATGCATGCATACATTTCTCATACATTTTTTAAATTGGTTATCCATATATGTATTTTTCAAAAATAAAAAAATAAATCATTCATATCTTCTCTTATTTATTCACATATTCATTCATTCACTCATGCTTCAAAATAATAATAATTCATACACTCATTCATGTAAAAACAATATACAAATAACTCAAACTTTTATTGTTTCATCGACTCATTACTCATTCATGCATTCAAAATAAATAATAAATAAAAATACGTCATTTAAAAACTCATTGACTTATACCTTCATATATTCATTAAAAAGAGTACATTACTCACACATTCATTCATTCAAGCAATCAAAAAGAAAAATTCATTCACTCATTCAATCACCATTCAAAAATAAAAAAATTTCGATAGACTTATTCATTCGTTCATCACATTAAAAAAGAAATCTTCATTAAGTCGCTTATGCATTTATTCATTCATTCAATTATTCATGCATACATTATTCATACACTCATCTACTCATTCATTAATTCATGCATACATGCATTTTAGAAAAACAAATCACACATTCACTAAAAAAAATTAAAAATACAATGATTATACATTCATCTAATTTTATTCATTCTACAAAATTCATTCATGCATTTAGAAAGAAAAGTAATCATTCATTGACTTAGACACTCATTCATGCATAAAAAATTATTAAGCATTCATTCACGCATGTATACATGCAATTTAAAAAATAAACACATTACTTATACATACCTCACTTATGCATACATTTATCAAACAAATAATAAATAAATAAATAAATAAATGATACATTCATTCATACATTTATCAAAAAAATGAAAATAAGTTATTCAAAAACAGAAAACATTCATTCATTCATTCATGAAAAGTACATTATTCATAACATATTTATTTATACATTCATTCATGCGTAGATTCATAAAAAAACTTCATTCAAATGTTGTATCATTTTGTTAACCATTTTTTATATCTTAATTCATCATCATAAAAATAAAAATAAAAATGTCATACATCTTTCTATATATCATAACCCTCATGCATTCATAGTCGTAGATATCATATATTGCATTTTCCAGCAGTCTCATTCATTCAAGAAAAAATAAAATTACATGCATTCCCACATCTCATGCATCATAAAAAGATTTGCATCCTTGCACCACCCATGCATCCTTGCACCACCCATGCATCCAAACATATGCATAGTCATACACGTTTCTTGTATTTCATGCATCATTTTAAGTTGCGTCTCAGTTCATGTAACATGATAAAAATTCACTTCATGAATATCATGCATCAATAAGAAATCATTTTATTGCATGCATTTCATGATCCCAGTGTTAAAGACACTCATAAATGGAAGATTGATTTTAAGAACAAGTTTGTTAGACTCAACTGAAAGCCATCAATATTGAAACTGAAGACTTTCAAGAAGATAGATAACTCTCAATTTGTGGTTGAGTCCATACTCGATAGTGCATTGTCTTCAACCCCATCTAAATTGGAGACCAATTTGAAAAATTCTCTTCACATGAGAACCTCAGTCAAAGTTAAAACATTCATGCATTCACTCAGAAAGATTTACTTTAAAATGCATATCTTTTTAACAAGTATATACTAATACATTGATCATGTAAATTTCACCATCTTATACTTCACCCTACTAACTTCACTACCATATTTATCCAAAGAACATATAACCAAATAAATTAATCTATGCATTACTGTGAAATATTTGATTTAAAATAAAATAAAATGGAGGATGATGCAAATGTAAGAACAAAAAAGATGATGTACATCTTCAAGCAAATTTTTCTAATGACACAAGGCATTTTTTGTAATTCCTAAACACCATGGAGATATCCCTAGTCACCCAATTTGAGCCCAGACATCATGAAAGAAGATAATTTTTGAATAACCCTCAATATGTCAATAGCCCGGGGAGGGTAGCTTTTCAACAGTTTTCCTTGACGTTCAATTATTAAAGAAAAATATTATTTTACATCAATCATGCAAACGAGGGATGAGAAAATACGAAGAACGTTCCTTGCCACAAAAAATAAGCAAAAAAAAAGCCCGCTGAGAATCCTCAATTAATATCTCAGGCAAAAGTGCAATATCAAGGATTACAAAAGGAACCCTTAATAAAAAATTATCGTCTTAATCATAGGCCATCCTTATCAAAACCTAAAAAAATTCTCTTCATAGTTGAATGTCATGTTTGAAAAATGTTGAAAATAGGATAAAGAAGAAAGGAGAATAGTGGGTATGGGAAACACAAATTTTGAGCCTTATATCCTTTTCTTAAAATCCCTTAGCCTAGCCACGATACAAGTTTAAAAATACCTTGTTGAAGACTTATTTGCCTAAGATGTGCATCATGACAAAAAAATTGCTGACTCCACAAATCTCGTAAAATTTTGATAAAATATCTCATCTTTAATGCATAAGTTAAAATTCATTATCACCATCATCATATCAACACAAGCCCAAACACAAATTAAATGTCATCAACCACAATCAAATATCAACCATCTATCCTTCATACCTTCATCATCTACTATTAGCCAAACCCAAATTGAAATCTATCATCATCACCACCATGTTTACCCAAGCCAAACCTAAATTGAAATCTATCATCATCATCACCATGATATTTACTTAAGCCAAACCCAAATTTTGTCATCATTACCACATCACCACTCATAGACCAAACACTTACCAAACTTTGCATGATCATTGTTTTAAAAGTTATGCATGAAAAAAAGAGCAATAAAGGCAAAGGAAAATTGGAAGCTTGTCAATCTAGGGCAGATTTTCAGATGATTCATGGCCTAGAACTTGACAATCTAAGCTTACAAAATCAATATGGATATAAGAATGACTCGGATTATCTCTCACCGGGGCAATAGAAAATCACACGAAGATCAAACTGGGGCAAATTTTGGGTGCTGATCACATTTTCTAGTGGAAAGTCAGAAGAAGCCAAAACTGGGGCAGCTTTTGGGTTGATCCCATTTTCTTGTGAAAAATTAAAAGGAGCCAAAAGCTGGAGCAATGTAGAAGTGATTTCTCATGATTGTAT
This sequence comes from Lupinus angustifolius, assembly GCF_001865875.1. NCBI lineage: Eukaryota > Viridiplantae > Streptophyta > Magnoliopsida > Fabales > Fabaceae > Lupinus > Lupinus angustifolius. The sequence continues at coordinate 2,927,072 of NC_032020.1, forward strand.
TAGTTCAATCAATCACACGAAGTTAAAATCTCTCAATCAAACACAAGAAAGTTCTTCGATTATCGAACATCTTGAAGAAAGAACGACTCATTGTTCAAGGCTTCTACTTTCCATCGATTCAAGACGTCTAAGGGTGTTCAAAGAAAAGAAGAAAAAAACAAAAAAAAAACAAAAGAGTGTTAGGTTGAAAACCCACATGGGCAACCTAGAAAAAGGTGAGGGGTCCTAAGTCGAACCTACAAAGGCGACTTGAGATCGTAATAAAATGAGAGAATTCCTGACAGATGCCTACATATGATATTCTAGGCAAAAATTAGGGAAAATTAAATGAACACCCCGAATTGAAGACTTGCTACTACATATCATCAATCACCCAAAATATGGCAACTTTTTGGAGAATCTAAGTTGTAGCCTCTTGAGTGAAGACAAAAATTCATAATAGGCCCACTGGGGCAATTTTTGCTGTTACAAAAAAGCATCAACACTTTTAGGAGAAATTCTATGCAAACTTACACTCAGGCAAAATAGTTGGGTTTAGTCATTGTCCACAGGATCATACTAAAGCAATTTAAGGATCACTTGAAGAAAAAGGCATCTTCGGGTAAACTGCGGCATATATGGATGAGTGAAAAGTTATGATGCCACTCAACAACAAGCAACAAAGACCACTTCAGTCGAGTATACAAAATTTAATGAATTTCATACACAAGATAAAAAAACAAATTGAACCATAAGTGATGCATTAGAACATTTGTGCACGAGTCTTACTCCTAATTCCATCCAACCAAAATATATAGTTCTCATATCATACATGACATATATATATTAAAGCATAACTATATTTTTCAATTCATAGTCACATTCATATACCAATCATTTTAGCACAAACATAATCATTCATTGCATATAACTAATCATGCATACATGCATATTCAAATTATTCTTCCTATAAGCACAAACAAACAAAAACAAAACAAAAACAAAAAAAAATATTACATTGCATATAACTAGTCATGCAAACATGCATCTTCACATTATTCTTCTAATAAGCACAAACAAACTAAATATTGCATTACATATAACCAAGCATTCAAACATGCATTCCCATATTATTCTTCTAATAAGCACAAACAAACAAAATAGTGCATTGCATATAACCAAACATTCAAACATGCATTCTTACACTATTCTTCTAATAAGTGCAAACTAATTATTGCATTGCATATTCAAACATGCATCTCTAAATCATTCCTATAATAAACAATAAACAAACCAAAAATTGCATATCATACATCTCAACATACATTCATACATTATGTCAGCATTAACAATCAGTGTCGATATGTACATTATGCGAAGTGAATTTTCTAGCTTCACACCAAAACCTCAATGTTGGCAGCATGGATGCCTCAACAAATCCCTCAATCGTTTTGGCAGCAGGGTATCTCAGCAAATCCCTGATTCCTTTTGGCAGCATGGATGCCTCAGCAAATCCCTGAATCCTTTCGGCAGCAAGGGGGCCTCAGCAAATCCCTGAATCGTTTCGGCAGCATGGGTGCCTCAGCAAATCCCTGAATCGTTTTGACAGCATGGGTGCCTCAACAAATCCTCGAATCGTTTTGGCAACACGGGTGCCTCAGCAAATCCCTGATTTCTTTTGGCACCATGGGTGCCTCAGCAAATTCCTGATTCCTTTTGGCAACATGGGTGCCTCAGCAAATCCCTGATTCCTTTTGGCAGCATGGGTGCCTCAGCAAATCCCTGAATCGTTTCGGAAGCATGGGTGGCTCAGCAAATCCCTGAATCGTTTCGGCAGCATGGGTGCCTCAGCAAATCCTTGAATCGTTTCGGTAGAATGGGTGCCTCAGCAAATCCCTGAATCGTTTTCGCAGCATGGATGCCTCAGCAAATCCCTGAATCCCTTTGGCAGCATTGGTACCTCAACAAATCCCTGAATCATTTCGGCAAGCGCGGGAACTGCCTCAACAAATCCCTGGTCAATCACAACAAGCGTGGGAACTGCCTCAACAAATCCCTGGTCCATCACGACAAACGCGGGAACTGCCTCAACAAATCTCTGGTCCATCACGACAAGCGCGGGAACTGCCTCAACAAATCCCTGGTCAATCACAACAAACGTGGGAACTGCCTCAACAAATCCCTGGTCCATCACGGCAAATGTGGGAACGGCCTCAACAAATCCCTAGTCCATCACCGCAAACGTGGGAACTGCCTCAACAAATCCCTACTCCACCAGCAGAGCATCGATCTGCTTCATCAAATTCGGTACCTTTCCTAATGGCCATTTTCTAAGCCTCGACAAAATAACGTTCACTTCTTTATTAGTTACTTACCATGATATCTCCCCAACCTCGGTTTGCTTGCTATCCGGTAAGCAACAAGTAAAGAGAGGCATCTGTAAACACCCAATTTTATCCGGCCCAGAAAAAGCCCCAAAAAAAACTTTTCAAATAAAAAGAATAAATTAAATTCATTTTATGTATTTTGATATTTTCCAAAATTTTAATATTTGATGAATAAAAATACTAAAAATATTTTTATGAATCTTTTATAATTATTTTCGAAATTATTTAAATTTAACAAAATCAAGTTCCTAAATCTAATGATTAGGTTAAATAAAAATTCCAAAAATAATAAACAAATGAAGTTCCTAAATCCAAGTGATTAGGTTAACCGAAAATTCAAAATAATAATAAATTGATTTTGCTAGGGTTCCTGAATCCAAGTTGTTAGGTTAACCAAAAGTTCAAAACTAAAATAAATTAAGTTAGGAAATAAAAATTTTGAATTAGGAATATGTCCCTATGAACTCATACTCTTCTTCCAAAGAGAGAAAGAAAAAAAGTTTTTTATTTATTTATTTTAATTTTTCGAAATTTTTAATATTAAATGTATATGAAATAATTACTTTTATTTTTATTCATATTTTATAAAAAAAATCGAAATAATTTAAATAATTAATATACTAACAACCTAATTTAAATTTGAAAAAAGAATAACAGAAAATTATTAAAATAATATGAAAAGATTGAGTCAAACCAATCTGTTAAGATCCCTAAAATTAAGAGATTAAATTTATTTGAATTCGAAATTTTGTTAACCGAAATGTTAGGATTCGGTGGTTGAAAGTTCACTATAAATAGAGCCTATAGTGAACATAAAAAATTTACACTGGAAACGCTTAAAAAGCTCTGCCAAAAAGAGAGAAAATACTATTTTTTACTTTCAAAGCGATCTAGTGCAGATAGGTCCATGTCATTCCCATGCACTTGCGCGGAACATTGAATCATAGCAGTATGATCTGCTTACTTTCCACTCGTTCACGTTGACTAGAGATCCACCCAATCAGACCAAGAAAAGTGTCCCAACTACGGTACACTGTGCAACACGGGATCATTACAACTACTGGAACACGTGTTCCAGTGCAACCATGTACACAGAACCATCCGTGCACCCTCCTCAGTCATCCAACACGGACACGCCACATGTTCAGACTCTTCACACCATCATCTCCTCATCCACTCACCTGCTGCCAAGTGTCCAAGAGAACCCAAGTGCCACACACTAATCTCATCCTCACATTGCAATTCCCTAAAAAAGGTAGGCTTTTTTTATATAATTTATTCTTTTCTTCACTACTTTCATATTATAATAACATCATCAATATATTCTTTTTAACCATATAATAATTTTATTTGACATAAAATAAAATAAAAAACAGTAGCATATATTTAAATAATTTTCTCGAATAAATAATAAATGGTAAATAATAGAGAAATTATTTTTTATGCATTCCTTAATTAACCGAATTTCATTATGATTACTTCGACGATTTATAAAAATTATTTCTTTCACAATTAATTAAATTTACTATTTCTTAAATATTTCACGAAAATAAAAAATAATTATTGATAAAAGTTATTTGAATTAATAAAATGCATTTAAACGTGGTAAAATTAGCAAAAATAAAAAATCGTTGTCATATATTTACCAATTAAGCAAACTTTTTTTAATAAAAATCATTTTCTAGAAATAACTTGGATTAACTAATAAATTGTTTTTTAACCTTTTTTTATAAATAAAACATTACAAATAAGCTTTTCAAAAAAATAAATTAATTTTGAGAATTAATCAAAGATGGAGAGAAGGTCGTTCTGGAGGTCTCTTTCTTCTCAGATCATTTTCGAAAGATCGCGCTACGCCGCTTCTTTTCAATCGATTAAATCTCAAAATCAATTTAGTTCCACTTTTTAAATAACAAAATGAACAAAAAAACCTTTTTCAATGATAAACAAAACTTGCAAAATATATATTTTTGACTAAAAATATATTGTCTTTAATTAAAATACACTCAACCAACAAACCTTTTTCTACTTAAAGAACTACGTAAGCCTTGATCCCCTTAATGGGGTATGTAGGACCAAAGTCAATATTGTCAAGCTCGATAATAAAAATAAATATTTTTTTTCATAATAAGTAACTAAATAATCAGACAATTTAATAAATAATATAATAATAATAATAATGTCATATATTTTAATGAAGGGTACCGCTTAAGGCGGGCGGGTAGGGTGCTAATACCTTCCCTACCTTGTAACCAACTCCCGAACCTGGATATCAAAAATCCAAAAGCCCAAGGTAATTGGGCTTAAAAGATTTTTCTACATTTTTAACTATAAAATGTAGTGGCGACTCTAAACAAAGTCGTGCAGCAGAAAATCGGGGTGCGACATATAGGAAAATGAATATTAAAGAAGAAATTCAAAGATGGATAAGAATTCAAGCCAAAATTCAAGACAAAAACTCAAAATGAATTTCTAAAAGTAAACATGTTAAAGCATGGCATGCTATGTGCTTAATTTGGTTACTTAGCCTATGTGCTTAATTTGGTTACTTTGCCTTGAAGAAAGGTAGCTTATTTCGTCTTGAAGAAACCTATGTTAAGGTAGGCCAAGCAACTTGCAAAAATCAAATGCTTACCTTAACTTAAAGAAAACATCCCAAAAGTGTCAAGCAACCAACAAAAATCAAGTAACAAACTAAAGGAAAAAGGTTGCTTCACCATGAAGAAATCCAACACAAAGCTGTCCAGCCAAGCCAAGCACCAAGCACCAGAACAGGTCAGGCAAGCACCAAGCACCAGGCCAGGTCAGGCAGGCACCAAGCACCAGGCCAGGTCAGCCAGCACCAAGCACTAGGCCAGGTTAGCTAAGCTGCTGAAACAGGCAACTTAGCGTGGCACCAGTCAGCTAAGCAGCTGAAACATGCAGCTGAGCGGGGAACCAGGTCTGCTAAGCTGCTAAAACAGGCAGCTTAGCGGGGAACCATGTGTACTAAGCGGCTGGGGCACCAGAAAATTGATTTTTAGGTCAATTCATGGAACATCTTACTTTTTCTTTGCTTAAAGGCTAAGAACATGACCTCATGGATGACATAAGGCTATGACAAGAAGGGGGGGTGTCACCATGCATGTAACCTAGCCCACCATAGGGGTCAAGTAGGGGCCAAAGTGGCTCTTCATAGGGGCCAAAGGTGAGCAACTTAGCTGCCAAACAAGGCAGCTGAGCATCCAGCACTTTGGCCTATAAAAAGGCACGAAATTCTCATTTGTAAAGTATTGTACATTCATTCTAAATTCTTCCTAGTTGATTCCTCTTCTTTTTCTTTCATTTAGGTAGTTTTTAGGCTAGTTTTAGAGTAGTTTTTCATATAATTCAAGGGGAGAAATGAGAAGGCAAATGTGATGCAAAAATCCAATTTGTAATATCATTTGGAACCTAAAGCATCTAATCCTTGGATGGATGGCTCATGCTCCTAACAATTTCATTTGTAAGTTGATTGTGTATTTCTACATCTTCTTTCATTCTAAAGTTTGAATTTTAATCATTCAAGTTGGTGCTTTGGTTAATATTATTTGTTTAAGAAGTACTTAATATTCTTTTTAGATTGATCACCTAAAAAATGATTTCAACTCAATAAAATTAATCGTCTCAAATACTTAACAAATAAACTAAGGAGTAGTTGTACTACTTAGTTTATTTGCCAAGTTAAGCATACTTTTCTTAAGATCTTATATTCATTACTACATCAATATTAGAGTCGCCAATGACTAGGGTGTGACAATCTAGTCTCTTTATGGACGTAATATTGTTTAGTAATAAACATAAGTGATTATCATTCTACCATTTTAGGACATACACTAAAAGGAGGATTTTAGAACTTGGTGTTTGGAGTTAATCAAAGTAAAACATAAGAACTTGTCTAAGTAGTTCAAACTCAAAAGAAGATGAGAAAAATATTTTCCTTATTCAAAAAGATCTTGTCTCCTCAAGAATTTGTTAATATCTAGTTTTATGNAACCGAAAACCCAACAAAATATGTTTAACCCATTATATGTGCATTGACATATTCATATGATTCATTCTATTAGGCAATTTCTTGTGGTTCGACATAACCTTATACTATACTACAATTGAATCTTGAAAGAGGTGTAAATTGTAAAATAGTAAAGTGTTATCAATAAATTTATTTGTTGAAAACACCTTTTAATATACAAAAGTGATGAAACTAACTTACTAACTTTTATTTATTGTTATTTACTTTCTGCATTTTATTTATTCTTTAATACCAACCTTCCTTAAGGAAGAAGTTTGGTTTGTTAATAAAATGAAACCGAGATGGAGTAAATAAATAAAGGTCACTTAAATTATTATTCTTTTGTTCTTTACTTATTTATTTGTATCTAACAACTAACTATTCATCACTTTTATATATTAGAATACCATTAAACCGGTGTTGGAATTTATTCCACAAAACCGAGATGGTATTCAAATGTATTTAATAATTATGTAATAGGTAATTGCTTCGATATCATTGTACCGGCGTTAGAATTTATTCTAACAAAGCCGAGATGGGGCAAAGAAGGAATGACTTATTTACATGATTATTAAAGAAGTAAGTTGTAACTGGAATATTCTTGAAACCATTATACCGACGTTGGAATTTATTTCAACAAAGCCGAGATGGTGAACAAAGATTAAAACTGAGTTCTCTTACTTAATCAAACAAAAAGAACATAACGAAAATGAGAGCATAAATCTTTCAACAAATTGACACTGTTGTCAGGATGATTTGTTGATAAGAGAAAACTCCCAACAAAACACCGAAATACGCTTTCAACAGCGGGAATCTTTTCAAATTCCAAAATAAAACCTTACACAATAATACATATCACACACTTTATTATTTCTATTACTTTTCTTCTTCTTCTTCTTCTCCATAACTTACTTTTTTTAGTTTCTCTCTTCAAGTAAGTTATCGATTTTTTGTTTTTCTCTTCAAGCATAAAGTAAATCGTTATCTTATTTTAGCTCATTTATTTCTCTCTTTACTAATAGTGTGATCTTTATTTGTTGTGAAGTTATACAAGTATGGTGAAGTTATCAATTTTTTGTTTTTCTTTTCAAACATAAGGTAAATCGTTATCTTATTTTAGGTCATTTATTTTTCTCTTTACTAATAGTATGATCTTTATTTGTTGTAAAGTTATGCAGCTATGGTGTTCTAGGTTTTTGGCTATGGTGAAAATTGGAGGAGAAAGAATGAACAATTTTCGTAAGATCTCATTACTCATATGTTATTTTATAATATTGGAATCTGTTAAGGTTGATTGTAGTTGAAGTCGTTGGTGATTTAAAAAATCTATTGTAAATATGGTGGAGTTGGACATGTCTATCATGTGTTTGTTGGAACATGGTTTGTTGAAAACCATTAGTGGGAACTTTTGGGTGTGAAATCTAAAAAATTCTCAAGTCCCACATAGAAAAGTTTTGAATAAAAAACAACTCTCAAGTCCCACATTGGAGAGATGAGCAACATGGAAAAAATCTCATGTTATAAATAGAGGCTTTCTCCCCTCATTATAACTTGCCCCAAGTTGAATGCGTTTTCATTCAACTTTTTCTTTCTCCCTCATATTTCCCGCTGATGCATTTCCTACAAACTTCTACCCCTTCTTTCCGTGGCACTAAGAATTGGCACATGCAGCCAAATTGTGGGAATTTCGAGAATTGACACTAGTAGTTAGTATTGAGGGAAAAGAATTGGCCCAGGTAGTCAAATTGTGGACATTTCGAGAACTGACACTGATAGGCAGTATCGTGGGAAGAGAATTGACACAGGTAGCCATATTGTGGGTATTTAAAGAATTGGCACAGGTAGCCATATTGTGAGTATTTCGAGAATTGGTACTTTTAGCCATATTGTGGGAATTTCGAGAATTGGCACTGGTAGCCATATTGTGGTGGGTGTATTCGAGATTGGTTCTTTCGTGCAGTAAGAATTCAATAATAGAGATATGGGTTGTTTTATCCTAGGGATGGCGTGGTTGATAGTCTGCTTGCATATTTTGGGCAGTGCCATGAAACGTCTTAAAGAGAGCGACCTGGTTGTGACTCAGCCAGTAAGTATTATTTCGTGTCATTTATAATTATTGTAAGCTTCGGTAACAACAGTGTTTGATAGACTGTTTGGGAGCGATATTGTCTTATTTAGAAAATAGACAATTAACAGCGCTTGCTTCAGTGAGCAATATTAAATGTCTACTTTCTACAGTGCTACAAAAAGTGCTATTGAATATAACCTTATTTACTACTGTGTTCACATAGAAAGCCTGTCAATTTTAAGCGTTATTATTTTGCTATTCTGGCATAGTGGTTCATGTAGTTTGTATTAACTCAATCATTGAATGGTTGTTTATATTCATTTTAAAATTACTTTGTCTAAGCTTATATTTTAGTCTCTTAAGGTTATTTTAGATTATTAATTAATTTTTACATATTTGATTCTATAAATTTTAGTTTTTTAAAAATTACTTTGTCTAAATTTAAAGAAATTTTTAGAAAAATAATTATTTAAAATTAATATTAGAGTGCCACAATATTAGAAATAAATTTTAATATGTCAATTGGTTTTAATATTACTCTACAATATATATTACATAATATACTATTGATTTTGTAATGAGGGTAAAATAGTATTTTTTTATATTACGTTAATCATTCATTCACCTCCTATCTAAATTCTACACTCTCAAGCAATGGATGGTTTATTTGAATTTGACATTCATTCTCCTTCCCTTCCTCCCCCATCCTTATCCTCTTATCCCTCTCATTTCTTTTCCCTCCAAACTCTTAAACACAACCTTATGGGAGGGGAAAATATAATTTCTTAAACAAAAAAGGGTGATAAATATAATTTAGTTAAACAAAATATGATATGTTGTGAAGATAACTTCAAATAGTGTAAGAGTAAATATTTGTTCATTATTTTTCATTCATTATAAACTGTATCAATAATTCAAATGAGATGTTTGAATCATTCATATTCTATTTTGTAATAGACCAAAATAATGAATAAACATTATTTTTATACTATTAGGATTTGCCTTTCTAATATATCATATTTTGTTTAACTTAATTACATTTGTCATCATTTTTTGTTTACAAAGTTATATTAATTTCTCCTCATACATATATATATATAGGACGGGTCCGTTTACACATAAGTTTCGTTTACACTAATTACATTTAATCTCAAACATTTGTTTTCTTAAACCAAATGGGTGAGTGCAAAATAAGTTATTTAATATTTTTCTTTTTCTATCTCATCATTTATTGCACTTACCATTCTGGTCCGTTAGATTTAAGAAAATGAATTATTGAAATTGAGTGTAATAGTGTAACTTAACTTGGGTGTAAACTTATCCATCCTCGTGTGTGTGTGTATATATATATATAAGGGAAAAGATATGTTTGCACTCATTTAAGTTACCCTAATTACACTCAGTCTTATCTATTGATTTTTTTAAATCTAATGGACCAAATGGGTGAGGAAATAAGTGATGAGAGAAAAAAAAATCTTAAATTTCTTTTTATCGGTCTGTTGGATTTAAGAAAATCAATTGTTGAGATTGAGTATAATTAGCGTAACTTAAATTGGTTGTAAATAGATCACTCATATATATATATATATATATATATAATTAAGAGTGATTTGTGTATGATTAAAAAATGATGGATAATTTGTAAAATATCACTAAAATTAAGGAAATTTAAGTGTAATTTATTATATATATTATTTTGAAAGGTATTTATTCGAGGAAAAACTGAATAGCATATATTAATAAGAGTATTTAATTTTCCTTATTTTGCAAAAAAAAAAATATTATAAAATTCTATGTTCGTTCTCCTTAAAAAGGTCATGTGTTTTTTTATTTCTTATTAATGAACAATAAAAAAAACGTAGACATTTAAAGTCTTTAATAAGGAAAAATAAAAGTAAAAACAAATATATCACAAAAGTATAAATTGTCTTGTAAAAATAATTTTCAAAATAATATTTTCTAATAAGTAAAAGAAAATATTTTATAGATTGTTATACATTTGTATTGGATGAAAAGATTAGATAAACTCAATTATCCGCAATATCATAATGTTTATAAAAAAAAACAAAGTCATCATCTAAAATATAGCATAACAACAAATAAAAACTGAAATATTAAATAACTGAAATAAAAATATTAGTTGAAAAACAGAAGACATTTGGGGTTAAATTACTAATTAAAATAGATAATGATAAATCTTAAAATATGATAAGATTACAAGATTAAAGAACTTAATTTAAAGTTCCATTCTCACAGTTCATAATAACAGTTGCTTCACTTCTTCTTTCTCCCAAAATCACTTCAATTCTCCCATCATTATGCATCAAGTATCTCACAAGTTAAGATCTTAAACAAAGCCTACTAAACAACATTCACATATTAAACCCCTTTAATCTAAATAACCATCTCAAATTCCCTTCATTCTGTCAAACCATGTATGTGGCAGAAAACGATGCCGTCGCCGGAGAAGAAGAAGTTTTAATCCCATGCATAGATAAAACGACTGAAACAAAGGACAAGACACCATTCGGCGTCGTTTTGCTAGGAAAATACGAGCTACTAAAATTACTAGGCTCTGGCGCGTTCGCGAAGGTTTACCAAGCGCTGAACGTGGAAACAGGAAAGAGCGTGGCAGTTAAGGCCGTGAGCAAGAAAAAGGTTCTAAAAAACGGTTACACGGCGCAAATAGAACGCGAGATCTCTATCATGCGCCGGCTACGCCACCCGCACATTGCGAAACTCTTCGAAGTTCTCGCCACAAAAACAAAGATCTACCTTATCATGGAATTCGTCCCCGGCGGCGATCTCTACCAAAAAGTCGCCGACGAGGGTCGGTTAACGGAGAATCTCAGCCGGCAATACTTCCGGCAACTAATATCCGCAATGAAGTACTTCCACTCCCACGGCGTTTTCCACCGTGACCTTAAACTCGATAACCTCCTTATCGACGAGAACATGAACATTAAAGTTTCCGATTTCGGGTTAAGCGCCGTTAATAAACAGATCAGATTGGACGGTTTTCTTCATACAACTTGTGGGACCCCTGCTTATCTGGCACCGGAGATTCTTTCAAAGCGAGGTTATGATGGTGCCAGAATTGACGTCTGGTCATGCGGCGTCGTTTTGTTCGCACTACACGCTGGGTATTTACCGTTTAATGGTTACAGCTATGCGGTTATGTACAGGAAGATTTTTAGGGGAATGTTTCGGTTTCCTAAGTGGACATCATGCGAATTGAGAAACCTCATTACGAGGATGTTGGACACTAACCCCAATACAAGGATCACTGTTGATGAGATCATGATTGATCCATGGTTCACACATGGCGGGTTTGTGGATCCTGTAATCGGATTTGAACCCGAATCGGATAAGTACACAGCGAGGGTGAAAGAATTGAATGCATTCGATTTGATATCTTTTGCATCGGGATTAGACATTTCGGGTTTATTTATGGATCCTTCAGATTCTGGTTTCGTGGAACGGCTTCTTTGTATGGAGAGGGTGGAGAGGATTGTGGAGAAAGTGGAGGAGGTGGCGGAGATAGAGAGAGTGGTGGCTAAGAGGGAGGAGAATGGTTGTGGAGGAGTGAGGCTAGAGGGATCAGATGGTAATTTCGTGGTTCTGGTTGGGGTTTACCGTTTAACTGTTGACTTTGTTGTGATTGAGGTGAAGAGTGGGGAGAGAGGGGTGGAAAGTGGTGCAAGGTTTTGGAGAGATAAATTGAGGCCAATGCTTATTGGACTGGCTGAGAAATAGAATGTGTCAGTCTCATTGAAACAAAGATTAAGAATAGTGTGTATTCGATGCAATGAGTCAATCAGAAATTATTATATGAATAAAAAGAAAAATTTTAAAAATAAAAAATATAATATTTTGATTTAGTTAAAATAGAAAATGAGACACTATTAGATAGATCTTTTTTGCGGTGGTGGCTTCAAATGATGTGCCATATTTGGATATGATGAATCCAGTAAACTTTTTTCCTTTATCTCAACATTATTATGCATTATAATAGTAAGTTAATTTCAGCAATAGTTTGTCTCTTAATAATAAGTAATGACAACATGCAATTATTCCAAATGTGCAACAATGATGATTTTTTGGATAAAGCGAAGTGGCTGAGTGACATTTTTCACCTTTCTCATTTTGCTCATGCAATGTCTGGCCAATTACTTTTCTTTTGGTAGCAGTTCTATCCTTATATTTTAAGGACAATAGCCTCATCTTTTAGTGGTAATTACCTTATCATTTAGTGACAGTTATCTTACCTTTGAGGAATAACAATCTAAGGACGGCACTTTTACTTTTAGTGGCTGTATCCTTATCCTTTCCGAACAACACCATTATTTTTTGAGGGGCAGACCTTATTTTTAAGCCAATATATCCTTATTTTTTGGGCACTATCCTTATATTTTAAGGGGAACATCATTTTCTTTTACTAGGAGCAATCATTTTTTAGTGGCACTAATCATATTGTTGACTGACATTTTGTGATATTGTTGAGCCATAACTGTAGTAGTATATGTAGATTTAACTATTTAACATTAGCCATATTATTAAGCAGTAATAGTTATATTTAAATGTAATTTTATAACAGTTTCACATACAATGTACGTGATTATATGGTCTTCACTATTTTATGTTGGAGTGTTTTGATGTTTCATTAGATAACAACATAACTAGTTGAAATTAATGAGGAAGATTTAAGCATACGTCTAGAAGAATCACTTTGCGTGCAATGAGTAATTTATTTTTAAAAATATATGTTATTTTGATAATTCAAATCTAATAATTTTTTATAGTCGTTTTATTTTTAATGAAATTATTGGAATGAAAGTATAAATAAAGATGGAAACTTGGAAAGTCATTATTTCTTGTACGAAAAGTTAAAATTTAATCGTCCATATAAAACTAGTATTATATATATTATGGTTGACAGAGTGAACGAGACAAATTTGGAAGTAAGACAGATATCATATTTTCTATATCAAAAAATGTTATTTCATAAGTTATTTTTTTAATTGGTCAAAAAATATTATTATTAAAATTTTAATTTAAATATATCTTTTTTAACCAATCAGATAAAATATCATATAGAGTGAAATACTATGTAGGATGTCATATGTGGTCCTAGTAAGATACCATCATACTATACCAAAGTACAATAACGTCATATTATATGAATATTATATATGATAATCATCATATTCTAAGCAGTGATGTACAAGTAATAACTGTAATAATTTCTTTATGATCACTACATATACAATCTTTTTCATATCTTAAATCTCATACTTCTGATACATATATTAAACAAATATAAATATATATTTGAATTTATGTTTTCAGTTACTTTTTTGATAAGTCTTAATTAAAAGAGTTTTGGTATAGTGATATTTCTCAACCAAATCTTGATTTTTTTTAAGGGACATTATTTTCTCTTTAATGGGAGAAAGGAAAACTAGTTTTAATTTTATATGTTAGGCACCATAATTGTGCCTAGTGCGTTTACATGTAAGGTTCACATTATTCTCTATAGGCTAACCATTTGTGTATCCATTCGTTAAACTCATATTAGTGATCAGTTTTAGAGGTCCTACGAGATATCCAAATTAGACAATTTGTTTATAACCCTTTAAAATAAATAATAGATATAATCGTATTAAATATATGATGCTTACATTAATCAGAAATTATAAATTTCTAACAATCTCTCATTTGTACTTCATATTTTTTCCAAAACAATTATATTACATATTCTTTAGGCTCACAACCATATGCTATTTGTTGGGTTTGGGCTCCCTCACTATGTGAAGAAAGACCCAATTGTGCAAAACTCATTTGTCCCACTTAATCTAATAGATAAGTGTCATACGAGAAGTGGAGTGAAATCAGTTTAGGCAAAAAGAGGCAATAGAAAAGTGAGAGAGCAGATGAAAGAACTCAACCCGTAGGAACTCATAGCAGCTGTGAGAAATTTGCGACTGCATCTTCATTTACTGTTGGGTCCGGCTAAAATTTGGACAGAAGGTTCATAGCTTATGGTACTTCATTCTGGACGACTGGATTAGTGAGAAGTCGTCTAAGGTGGTAGAAAACGAGTTATAACGGTGGCTATTTTTTTGAAACTTTGTGTTCTCATTTTCAAGCTTGTTGATCTGTTTATGTCATATTGTTGAGCATGTTTTATGCTGTATTTTGGAGACACTCTTGTATTCTTATTTTGATCATGGTGGAGCTTGATTGAGTGGCTTGTGCGCTTGGTTTTTACTTATCACATCGGAAATGTTTTCCACGTTAAAAGTCTCTTGTGTGTTCTTACTTAATGCAATTATTTATTATTGATCCTCATAGATTCTATAAAGTTGGGGAAATTATTATCCATTGTATATACTTTGTTAGAGTTTTCATTGTTATCGTGTAGAATTTATCATCAGAGTGACATCAAAGATCCTTGGTTTGAGGTTATTTGACTTGCGTGAATGATGGAGGCAAATACACATAGAATGATATGTTTGAATGACACTAACTATCACTTGTGGAAAGGAAAAATGAAAGATTTATTATTTGTGAAGAATTTGCATATTCTTGTGTTTGCTATTGAGAAGCCAAAATCGAAGTCTGATGAGGATTGGAGTTTTCAACATCAACAAGTTTGTGGTTTCATTCGAAAATATTAGAAGACAATGTCTACAATCACATTGCTAATGAGGAAAATGCAAAATCTTTATGGACTAAAATTGCATCCTTGTATGCTTCTAAATCAAGGAATAATAAATTATACTTGTTGAATTCCTTGATGAATTTGAGGTACAAGGAGGGAGCTTCTATTTCAAATCACTTGAATGATTTTCAAGGGCTCCTAGATCAATTATCAGGAATGTGTATCAACTTTGATGATGAAGTGTTGGGACTATGGCTATTGAATACTCTACTAGATTCTTGGAAAACATTTCGAGTTTCAATTACAAATTCAGCCCTAGATGGTATTGTCTCTTTGGAAAGTATAAAAGGAAATATTCTTAATGAGGAGATAAGAAGGAAGGCACATGGTACTTCATCTCACTCTGAGGTGTTTGTCATGAAAATATGGGGAGAAGTCACAGAAAGGAACCGAAAGGTAATAGAAAAAAGGCAGAAGTAAGTTCAAGTTCAGATACAAGAATGTGGAGTGTCACTATTGTCACAAAACATGTCACATACAGAAGAATTGTTTTTAATGGAAAAGGGAGAACAAAGACAGAAAGGACAAGCAGAACAAGAAGAATCATGGTGATAATGATCGTGTTACTACTGCTACTTCTGACGATCCTATTATTCTCTGTGACCGTGATTCGCTAAATCTTATATCAGATGAGAGTATATGGATGAATGATAGTGGTGTTACACTTCATGTTACACCATGGAAGGAGTTCTTCATATCTTACACTTCTGGTGATTTTGGAGTGTTGAATATGGATAATGATGGTGTATCAAAGGTAGTTGGTATTAGTGATATTTGTTTGCATACCAACATGAGAGTGCAATTGTTGCTGAGAGGAATTAAACATGCTCCCGATGTTCATTTCAATTTGAACTCTGTGCAAATGCTTAATCATGGTGGTTATGATAATCACTTTGGTTCTGGAAAATGGAAACTCATCAAAGGTAACTTGGTTGTGGCCAATGGGAGAAAATTTCTAAATTGTATTGACGAAAGCTTTGGTTGCTAAATAAAGTGTAAATGTCGTGGATATGAAGGCTTCTTTGTGTCACCATATACTCAGTCATATCAGTGAAAAAAGGTTGAATCGTTTAGCAAAAAGGACGTACTTTCTAGATTGAAGAGTGCATAGTTGGAGAAATGTTCACATTGCATGGTTGGTAAGCAGACCAGAGTATCCTTTAAGAAGCATCATCCCTCAAGGAAGTTAGAGTTGCTTGAATTGGTGTATTTTGATGTTTGTGGTCTATTGAAGGTAAAGTCATTTGGTGGTGCACTTTACTTTGTTACTTTTATAGATGATTGGTCAAGGAAGCTTTGGATCTATACTTTGAAGATAAAGGACCAAGTGCTTGAAAAGTTCAAACAATTCTATATTTTGGTTGAGAGACATTCTAGCAAGAAGCTGAAATGCATTCGTATCGACAATAATGGTGAATATTATGGACCGTTTGATATTTACTACAAATAACAATGTATTAGACATGAAAAGACTCCTCCTAAGACTCCTCAGCTTAATGGCTTAGTGGAGAGGATGAACATGACTTTGATTGAAAGAGTTAGGTGTATGCTTTATGAAGCATAATTACCTAAATATTTGTAGGGTGAGGCTTTGTACTCGACAATGCATATTATTAATCTTAGTCTTGAAGTTGCTTTGATATTGAGGTGTTAGACAAGATTCGGTCTGGTAAGAATGCCAGATATGATCATTTGTGAGTCTTTGGTTGTAAGAGATTTGTGCATGTTCTAAAGGATGAAAGATCCAAGTTGAATCCGAAGACAAAGCAATGCATCTTTATCGGTTATGGTGAAGATGAATTTGGCTACAGGTTGTTTGATCATGTTGAGAAAGAGGTTATTAAAAGTTGTGATGTGAAGTTCATGGAAGATAAAACCATTGAAGACATTGATAAGATTAAGAAGACTACATCCAAGGAAGATTGTAGATTGTCTGATATTGATCCATTTTGGACGCATATACATGATTTGGATACAATTGAGAATAACATTCAAAATGGTGAGAACATGATTATGTTAGTGATCAACAACTTTGAGATGAGTTATATATTTCCATTGATATTAGTGAAGATGAATATGAGATATCACAAGATGAGAATCTTGGTGATGCTCCGAAACCACCTCAAGTTTAACTTTGGAGGTCTAATAGATAGATCAAATCATCTATCAAGTACTCTTATGATGACTATGTTGTTGTGATAGGTGCAGGAGAACCTGAATATTATCGTGAGGCCATGGAGAATGAAGAAAAGAAGAAGTGGTAGGATGCAATGCAAGACGAAATGAAGTCCTTACATGATAATCACACTTTTGATTTGGTCAAATTGCCAAAAGGGAAGAAGGTTTTGGAAAATAGGTGAATTTACAGGATAAAGCAAGAAAGTAATTATACATCTCTAAGGTATAAAGCCAAATTGGTTGTTAAAGGTTTTAGACAGAGAGAAGGTGTCGATTTCAATGAAATTTTCCTCCCATGGTGAAGAAGTTGATTGTATTGAGTTTGGCTACTAGTCTTGATTTGGAGGTAAAGGAAATGGACATAAAAACTACTTTCCTTCATGGTGATTTGAAGGAAGAGATTTATATGAAACAATCTGATTGTTTTCTTGTTGAATGGAAATAAGACTATGTGTTTAGGCTGAGAAAGAGCCTATATGGTTTGAAGCAGGCTCAACGACAATGATACAAGAAGTTTGAGTCTGTTATGTGTGAGCGAGGCTACAAGAAGACTACTTCTGATCATTGTGTCTTCATTAGAAAGTTTGTTGATGGTGATTTCATCATCCTGTTATTATATGTTGATGACATGCTTAATTGTTGGGAACCATATTTCCATGATTGATAACTTAAAGAAGCAATTAGGCAAGTCATTTTCCATGAAAGACATGAGAGCTTCTAAGAAGATTCTTAGTATAAGAATCACGCAAGATATGCAAAAAAAGAAACTTTGGTTGTCACATGAACACTATATTAAGAGTGTTATAGAAGTTCCAGATGGAAAATGTTAAGGAAGTAAGCACTCCTCTTGCTACTCATTTTAAGTTGAGTGTTAAATAATGTCCTTCAAATGAAGCTAGAAAATCATATATGCAATGTATTCCTTATGCATCTGTTGTGGGAAGTTTGAGGTACGCAAAGTACAAGACCAAATATTGCACATGTTGTTGGTACAGTTAGTATATTTCTGTCAAATCTAGGTAGAGAGCATTGAATGTTGTGAAATAGATTTTGAGGTATCTTTATGGTACTGCTAATTTGAGGCTTTCTTTTGGAGGTGATAAACCTACTCTTGTGGGCTATAGTGATTCTGATATGGCTAGAGACATTGATTCCAGAAAGTCCATGTTAGGCTACTTGATTAAGTTTCTAGGGGGAGTTGTGGCATGACAATCTAGGTGGAAAAAATGCGTTGCATTGTCCACTATTGAGGCATAGTTTATTGTCATTACAGAAGCATGTAAGGAGTTGCTTTGGTGAAGAAATTATTGTAGGAGCTTGGTTTTTTCCAAGACAAATACTTGTTATTTTGTGATAGTCAAAGTGGAATTCATCTTGGGAAGAATTCAACTTCTCGATTTAGGTCTAAACACATTGATGTGAGGTATCATTGGATACGTGATGCTTTGGATGCTAGGTTGTTAGAATTGGCTAAGGTCCATATAGATGATAATGGTGTTGATATGATGACTAAGGCTTTATCAAGATGGAAGTTTGAAACTTGTTGTGATATCGCCGTTTTGGCAATTCTCTCCACATAGTTGTGAGGGAGAGATTTGTTGGGTTTGAGCTTCCTTCCTATATGGAGAAACACCCAATTGGGCAAAGCCCACTTGTCCCACTTAATCTATTGGATATGGATCAGATGAGAAGATGGAGTGAAATCAGTTTAGGGAAAGGAGGCAATATAAAAGTGAGAGAGAAGTTGAAAGAAGTCAACCTACAGGAAATCATAGCAGATGTGGGAAATTTGCGACTGCGTATTTGTTCATGTTGGATCGGACTGAAATTTGGACAGAAAGTTCATAACTTATGGTGCTTCATTCTGAACGGTTGGATCGGTGAGAAGTCGTCCAATGTGGTAGAAAATGAGCTATAACAATGGTGTAAGACTGAGATTGCAACTAGGGGGTTAATTAGTTGACTAGAAATTATGACCACTTTTTCTGTAAAATGAAGAGTTAAAGTGCAGCGGATAGTATTGCAGAAAATAAACAAGAATAAATCAAAGAGGTAAGGGAGAAGAGAGTACACAAGGATTTTATATTGGTTCACCTTCTTGTCCACCGAAGGCTACGTCCAGTACTCTTGCAGCACAAGAGATTTTTCCACTAAATATTATGAGTTGTAATTACAATATCTCACCCCGAGATCTCTATGTACCTTACATACTCACTAATACTTATCACCTTGGAAAAAACATCTTTCCAAGTAACTCACCTTTCCAAGTAACTCTATCCCCTTTCTATTCACACCCCGTGAAAGAAAGTAATTACAATGAATGGAGAATTTGAATGATGGCTTGGATTGCCTTCACAAGTATGAAATATAATAACACTTGCAATCCAATCAACTTTTTTTTATACTTAGTAAATAATGTTCTTTAAGTTTTACAAAACTTTAAAACACTTTACTTCAAGCAACTCAGAAAAATAGCTTTGAAAGTTTGAGTGCAAGTTGCTAGAAGTGCAGAAACTATTTCAGAAAAGTGTAGGAAAGTTGTGAGAAAAGTGTGAAAGAGTTATGAAAGAGTTGTTCAAAGAGTTGTTTTCATTGTGAGTTCTAAGGCCTTTGAATAGGCATTCCAATCAGTCATTGTGCATTTACGAAAAAGTATAAATTGTTTGGAATGAAGGCCTTTCATTTGGGATGAAAATCCTTGAGTTTCAAATCTGAAAAACTGATGTAACAGCTCTCAGTAATTGATTACAACATTGAGTAATCGATTACTCAAGTGTTCTGTCCACTGTTTAATTAATTTCGAATTAGAGTAATCGGTTACTCAACTTTAATAACACTAGTAATTTGTTACTCAAAGACACTAACCTGTTATGCAGTATTTTGAAAAATGTTTTCATTTAAAACTTGAAGTGTTTCAAATCCTTTTAAAATATTTTGAGCATTATTACTTTAGTATATTAAAGAGTATAGGATAGAAGTACCTATTTAGACTTAGACTAATTGTCTTGAAGATTTAATCTTCTTGGCCTTCATAAATAATCTTCCTTTTCTTCTTTTTGGTGACGTTGGTGTCTTCATCAAAACTTTGTCAAGGTCAGGAGCAAAGATCTTCTTCACAAATGGTTGTTTTCTGGTTTTTTTACAACTTGGTGTTCTCATTTTCAAGCTTGTTGCTCTATTGTATGTCGTATTGTTGAGCATGTTTTGTGTTGTAATTTGAAGACACTCTTGTATTCGTATTTTGATCATAGTGGAAATTAATTGACTGACTTGTGCCCGTGGTTTTTACTTCTCACATCGGAAAGGTTTTCTACATTAAAAGTCCTTTGCGTGTTCTTACTTACTGCCATTATTTGTTATTTATCCTCATAGATTCTAGAAAGTTTGGGAAATTATTATCTGTTGCATATACTCTCTTAGAATTTTTATTGTTATTATGTTGAATTTCCCATCACTATTTATAATTAGATTTCTCCTTAGTAATCCATCCTATATATCAACTTTGGAACCGTCACAACCTTCATCTCAATTAAGCATGATTCGATCACAATAATCACCGTATTAATATACTTAATGACATTGATCAATTATTGATGAGTGACATTGAAATTTTAGATCTCAAACATGTCTATTTCCATCTGGTTCTTCTTTACCGAGATCAATCTAGAATATTTAATTTTAACACAATAGTTATAAACAAAATACACAAGTTCAAAATAGAACAATAATTCACTAGTTTATTATGCATAGAACTCCATATGACTTCCAAAGAAAACCATAAAACATATAGACTCTCACTGAACTAAGATATCCTAAGGAAAAACACTCATACAAGCAATATGCTCATGAAAGACCTTTGTTACCAAATTATTAGTCACTAGATCATCTAGCTTAAAATTTGTCTCTATATGTTCTACGAGAATTTGTCTATCTTGAACAGTTTTTTAACAACTAGAAATTTAATGTCAATAAATTTTGACTTTATAGAACTCCTATTATTGTTGGAGTAAAGAACCATGGATTTGTTCTCACAATAAATTCTCAATAGTCTTTCAATACCATCAATCACACATAAGCCACTAACAAAATTCTGCAACCATATGACATGGTTCGATGTCTTAAAATAGGTCATGAACCCTACAACCATGGTTGAAAGAACAAAGTTATGTTTAGTATACTTCCAAGATATAGCACCTCCACCTAACATAAAAACATATCTAGATGTAGAGTGTTTGCTATCTTGACATCCAACAAAATCGGAGTTAGAGTACTCAACGATCTCTAAACTCTCAAACCTTCGATAAGTGAACGTGTACTCCTTTGTTCTCTTTAAGTAACAAATAACATATTTGACTATCTTCCAATGAGGCATTCCAAGATTGCTCAAATATTTTCCTAAAATTTTCATGACAAACACTATGTCAGGATGTCTGCAAATTTGAGCATACGTTTGAGTTCCTACTACAGATGCATAATGAATCTTTTGTATCCCATATCTTTCATGGTAATTTTTTAGACCATGTTCAAGACTTAACTTGTCTCCTTTAGCTATATGGTCAGACCTCCGGTAAGTGAACATATACTCATTTGTTCTCTTTAAGTAACACATAACACGTTTGACTATCTTCCAATGATGCATTCCAAGATTGTTCAAATATCCTCCTAAAATTTTCACGACAAACACTATGTCAAGATGTCTGCAAATTTGAGCATACATTAGAGTTCCTTCTGCAGATGCATAAGGAATCTTTTGTATTTCATATCTTTCATGGTAATTTGTGGGGCCATGTTCAATACTTAACTTGTCTCCTTTAGCTATATGGTATCTCTTGATTTACTATCTTTCATGTTGAATCTATCTTGGATTGTATATATAGCTCTCTTGTGACAACCTTAGGATACCTTGAAAGTGATATCTTATTGTCTGAATACTTAACTCAAAAGAAGTTTCTCCAAGATCTTTCATTTTGAAAATATTTGTTAGAAATATTTTGGTCTCATTTAATAGTAACATATTACTGACAAGCACCATATCATCGACATACAATACCAAAAATATAATTTTGCTCTCAGAGAACTTGTCAACTTTATTTGTTTTTAAATTATATAATATACTAATTTGATGAAATTTATTATACCACGAAAGGTTGTTTAAGATTATATGGGAATTTATTTAATTTACATTCCCATAGAGTCCAGAGTCATATGATTTTCTTAAAAATTCACTTGACATACGGATATTATCATATGATTTTTATATGTTTGTTTACATCTGTTGTCACTTAATTGATTATACTTAAGTGTCTATTATTTTCGCATTAGTAAAAGTTAAGATGTCATCTATTATTCACTTCTTCTTCTTCTTTTATTTAAGATTAGTCCACTAATAAAAATTTAGTCCACATTATAATGGTAAGTGTTTCAATGTTTTAATTTAGTATCGATGTTTAAAAAATCCTAATTTGTAAGATGAAAGAAACCCTAAACCCCTAAACATTCCATAGATGACAAATTTAGAATGAAAAAAGAAAACCAATTATCCAACAAAAACTGTGCAGATAATCGATTACCCAAATGTTGTAATTGATTACTGTGGGCTGTAATCAATTACTGAGAGTTGTTGCACTAGTTTTCATATTTCAAAATGAATGGTTTTCATCCCAAACGAAATAGTTTCATTCCAATCAATTTCTACTCTTTCAAAGAGGTGTCATGGTTCGTTGGAAAGCCTATTTGAAGGCATTGAAACTCAGAATCTTACACAAACTTTCAAACATAATTCTGAAAAGTCTTTGAAATATTTTCTGCACTTTTGCAACTTGTTCTTTAATTTTCAAAGTGAATTGAATAGAATGTATAGTTACATGCAAACTTCCAATACAACACTTAGACGCTCCATTTTTGAATCCAAGAACTCACTTTCTTGGTTTGACTCTCTTTCAATCGCCCAAGAAAACCTTTCTTGCGTTCTAACCCTAGCCAAGAACTTGTTTTAAACTCAAGACCTCTAAGTCTTGGTGAAGACACCTCGAATCTCTTGGGAGATAAGACACCAAGAGACAAATTCCTTTGATGCAAAACAATACACAAAACTGAGTTTTATAAAGCACACTTTTGCTCAAAATATTACAATAAAATCTCAACTAAAACACATATACAAAACTCACAAGATAATATGAATATGTATGATTTTATGAAAATGCAGAAACATAAAATTTCTACCCTAAAATTCTCTTAAAGAAATGCAAGAAAACATGCAACAAAATATAGGAATGTTTAACATATAAACCACATGCAATATAATGACAATCAAAGCCTAAGCATGGTACTATCTCTCTCTATCTCATAATGCATTTCACTCTACCTATATGACACAATTAAGCACAAAAATATGCACCTAGCAATTTCTAAAAATGAATGATATGATATGGTACACGTTCTGAATTCACAGTCTTTATAGAAAACCATTCCGAGTCCCATTTAATCAATTAAGGGCTCATTTAATCGATTGACGGGTTGTTGAAAATAATTGTTTTCTGGTTTTCAGTTTTCTGTTGGAACTGTAATCTCGTTAATTGATTAACGTATCTCTTAATCGATTAACTGGCACATTTTCAGCTTATTGATTAAATGGTAAACAACCTTTATGTTATGCTTATCAACTATACATGTTTTACCAATATATTATGCCTAAGATGCACAAGTGACATGTATGTTTAATGCATGAACACATAATGATCTAGATGGAATGTCTCATGTAAATGAAATGATTACTTTTAAAGCTTGTGAGAATTGCATCTAGGTTTACCTAACCTAGACTTAATATCTAAGGCAAACATCTTAGACTTCTAAAAAGAACTTTATTAAAGAACCTAGTCTAGATATGAAACCCTTGAGTCCATGGTATGTTGATTTGTTGAACCATCTTCAAGCTTTCACTAAGTCATTGTCTTCATCAAAACATAGGCAAAATCTAATAGTGCTCTACTTGACAATTTGCACTTTTAAAAGTGAGATGTATTAATTATATTTATCTAGGATTATATGGTTTTACTTTAGAAAAAAATATTAAGGGCAAAATAGGAAAATATAATCATGGTGGTAGTTATTTCAAGTTTTGCCTTTATATATAGTATAGATAATATATTTATTTTTATTATATTATTTTTTATTAATTTTAGAAAACCCTAGTTTGTTATGTATGTGCATATATCTTATTGAACCAATTATATACTTTCATTTTATTAAACTAAAAATTTGAAATAGAGAAAAAGATGCAATGTTATGAAACCTGAGCCGGACATCAAATCAAAAGAGGTTTCGTATTAGGTTTAATCGGTTTAAAACAGTTAAACCATCCAGTCGGACCAGGTGATTTCATATACAATTTATCATTTTTATCTATAAATATGAAGTTATATATAAATACAAAATTTTATATAATTAATAATTATATATAATTATATTGAAATAACATCTTTTCCGTCTTTTTTGTACCAGAGTAAAACAAAACATTAGAGTATTGTTCTATTTTTTTAAAATTTTAAGTGAACCGTCCGATTCACTTCCCGGATTATTGCGGTTCAACCGGGTTTAACATGATTGGACCAGAATTTCTCCGGTTCAAAGCGGTCTAACCCCTCACACAGTTAAGACTATAAACCAGAGTCGTTTTCAAGTCCAGTTAGTGGTCCAACCAATCAGACTGTCCAATTCGGTCCAGTTATCACAACACTAGTATAAACTATCAATATAAGAGTGTTTTTACATTGTCACTGTATTATCTATCATTCATATTTAATTATTATTAATTGACTATTTAAAAAAATAATACAAATCAATAATAAATAAGATAATACATATATATAAATATTTATAAGAGTGTATATATTACATTACTATTTGAAATAACCATAATCCCTTGGTATAATATTTTTAATACGACGTGGAAGAATTCTATTTATGGGTACATGCCTATACAAGAATCTGTACTAATTCTTCCTATTTTTCTCTGTCATAATTTCACAAAAATCATGCAGATTAAAGTTAGCAACCAAAATTTTCTTCTCAATATAATAAGAATATTTTTACTCTATTTTGTACTGTGATATTCTTATTTTATAAAATTCTGTTCTTAAATAAGAACATGGAGAAAAAATAATAAGAAGGAGAGATGACAAAAAAAGTAGACATTTAATTAAGAATGTGATAGATTGTGGGACCCAAATAAAAATAAGAATGATATTTAGTTTTATAAAAAAATATATAATTTTCTTTATTAAATTATAAAATAATATATAGAACATAAATGTTTTATTAAATAACTCTGAAACATTATGCTCATCTTTTAACTTGGTCAATGTAATTATACTTATCTTTTTCAAAATGAATCTAATATATATATAAATTACGAATGATATGTGTAAGGGTACAAATGAATATATTTTATTTGTATTTTTATTAAATTGATAGTGTAAACTTTTTTAGTTTTCCATCATTCATTTTTAATCATTATTGACTGTTTAAAAAAAATAATTAAAATAAAAGTGGATAGTACTATAAATCTTTAAACAATGGGTATATAGATATTACACTCTCTTTATTATTATTGATTTTATATGATTATATACAAAAAGTTGGTTATCATTGAAAAGTTATAATCTTCTAAATCCTTTTGTTAATTTATATTAGCGTTTGGCAGTGGCCAGCAAAGCAACCGATAGTGGATGTCTACAAGCATGTACAAACGCTGAACAATTAGACAACATATCACATGAGACGAGACGACTACTAAAAAGCATAGCAATTATGAATTGACATAAGAAATGAATGCACATGGACAACAATTTTGTTATACCCGAATCCGTTGAATCTGATGGGATATGCTTCCTTTTAATGACGGGAGCATTAATTAAATTGAATGATATACATTGTTCCATCCTAATATATGGACAAATCACGAGTCAGCCAATTCATAAGATCAAGACTCATCGCAACGTGAATATATATTTGGCTCACAAAGTTGTTGATGACATTCGGGTGACCAATTTATCTATGGTAAAGATTATAGTAATTCGACATGACCTATCCAGTATATACAAAACTACAAATCTCTACTACAGAAATGTCACACAACTCCAATAATGCAAACATTTCTACGTAGTTGAAGGTATCGTCTGAACATTATGAGCTACCCTCTGTCATATGACAAGGCCATACCTAATATACAACAACAGTAGCTCGAGTAGGCAATAAAACGACCTAAGAAGGTCAAAGTGTTGTATCAGCCTAAGCATGAGCATGACAGGGTCGTCCGACACAGATCAATTAAAGTAGCACACACTTGCTAGAGACATAGTTGATAAGATGACTTGTCATGATTAAATCATTTCATGATGGAATATACCAAACTCAACTTCTCTATAAATAGAGAAGACGTCATAAGAGAGTTAAACTTAATTTCACATATACTCTTGTATGCTTATATTCTCTCTACATATCTTCATCCATACTGACATGAGTGTCAAATTACCTTTTAAGGTACCCACTCATATGGTACAATGCAAGACCGACTTTTGCCTAGATTTAATGAACGGGTCAACATTCTAGCCATATCTCCATCATATAGAGGAACATATATGAATACAAAAGTAAAACACTGATATTTTTTTTACTCTTGTATTTAATAATTATAACTAAACATAAATTAATAATTATAAGAAATAAATACAAATAATTTTACTGCCCAAATAATTAATTAAATATTACTTTTACTAATATTTATTTAATTATAAAATTACTAAATTTTTTATCAAATTACAATATTTATGTAATCATCCACCTATCTAATCACTCCAATTAATAATTATAAATTAGTTAATAAATAATTAAACTAGTATTAAATAAATAATATTATATCTCCTTTCTAGTCATCTACAAATTCAGCTAGTTCCACAATTTGTTTTCTCAAATAAATATATTTCAATAAGCTATTTACAAGGGTATAAGTTTTTAATAACCTTTACATCTACGAGCTTTTAGCTCATAAATACACGTTCACAACTACAAGGCTTGTTTGTCAAATATAGCCAAAAGAATATACTATAAGAAAGTTAAATTCAATAATAAGGTATATAAAAAATGACCAACCAGTCACTTTACTTATATATCATGAAATTCAACATGAAAATGATATATCCTCCTACTAAATCCTCTTACTAATTCTTCTACTCACAATAAAGTAACATATGTCAAAAGATGATACATTATTTGTTGATGACTGGTTTCCAAGTGACATGTGTTATATTTTTGTAAGTAAGATGATTAGTAAAATGATTTAGTATGAGGATATATAATTACTCAATTCAAAATAACTAAGTTTTTTGGTAGTTTTTTTGTGTTATGATATAACAAATTTGATTTTGGTCACCAAATATTTATTTAGTTTTTAGGTCTCACCTTAATTTTGTGATACTTCTTATATGTGAGTGATCTTTCTGCTATCATTTCATTGTCTTCAAAAACTCGTGATTCCTTCTTTTAAACTCGGCTTTTGTATTATCATCCATTCCTCTAAATTCGTCCTTTGTATTATCATTCCTTTCTCTTTAACCACTTATGATTCTTTTCTTTAAAATCATCATTTTGATGAAATTGTCAAGTATTATCTGTTTCCCATATGTTTGATGAAATGCTTGAATATACATGTATTGTTTTTCATGTTGTATCTCCCATATTTGACTACCTTCATATAGAAGGTACTTTAATTTGATTGGATTATTGTTGTATATAGTTTTGTATATTATGCATTCACTTGGACATTTTATTGGGTGTTATTTTAGACGAACTTGTTCTTTTTAGATCAAGTGATTTTTTATCCTTATTGATTAGTAATTTTTGCACATATGGTGAGTTAGTCAGTGTAGCTATGATGTTTTGCTAAAATATGATCATGTGAATATGTGCTTAATTTTATCATTTATCATGGTACTTTATCAATGAAATTTCATTTCAGGACGTGGGTAAAGATTAATAGCTAGCAAGTCTCTAAAAGAAAACTTTGAAAAACTGAGATATTAAGATACTTTACCACACTTGATAGGTAAAACTTGCAACCCCATAAGCAAAAGTATCAATAATACTTTACCAATTGGCTTTTATATTAAGTTAGAGGAATATAATACCATTTCAGTTTGGTGCTTCTGTCACTTGCTCTGGTATGATAGTTTGGTTTACATTTGTGTGGCTTGACTCCAAAACATGAATTAATGTCAGCACCAATAAGTTATATGTGAATTTGTTTTCATGGCAATTGCTGACTTATGTGTGTTGCACAATTCTAAAATAATGAACTTATATATCTCCTATGACTCTTTAGAAAAATCAAGTAATATGCTTGCTTGTTGTTGAGCATGCACCCTTAGTAAAATCTTAGAAGTAGTAGATTGAGCAGCAAAATTATTTTTAGTATAATTGGCTTATATACCGTTGTTAGTTTCCTTGGTCCAATGTTGCAAAATGAAGTGGTCAACAATTTGAACAACCCCTTTAGTTTTTGTGATTGAGAGGTCGATGAGGGTACTTGTGGGTGAAAAGAAAATTGTTAGGTGACGTGAATTAATGAAAAAATCTCAATCATTCAATTTTCATATAATAAATAATTAAGATATAAAATTGACTTTTTAATTTACTCTAAGTAAATCATTTCCTTCTTTATATATCTATCTTTATCTTTTATTTTTTATTTTCATCGTGACAACAAAATATTCCCTCCAAAGAAGAACTTATTTAAGAAAGAACATACTAATACTTATAATGTAATTCTCTGTAAACAAGCATAAATAATCTTGTTTGAATAAGAGTAATCTTTTAAAATTAAAACCAAAGAAAAGTATATGAATCAATATTTTAAATTGCACTAGACATTCTATAATTATGATTACAATATTATGGTTTTGATAGTTTCTACAAAATAGTATTGTGAGAACTGGACTGGATCGGAAAGTTTGACTGGTCCGATTGCTGATCAGACTTGAAAACAATTATTGTTTATCGTTTTAATCGAATGTGTGGTTGAGTCGCTTTGAACCGAGGAAATTCTGGTCCGACCATGCTAAATCCGGTTAAACCACAACAACCTGGGAAGTGAACCACACAATTCATTTAAAAATAAAAATAAAAAGAATGTTACTCTAATGTTTTATTTTACTGTGATCCAAAAGAAAATGAAAAAATGATAATTCTATATCATGATATTAATTTTATAAAATTTTACATTTATATTATATATTTATAGATAAAATTTATTAATTATATATAAAATTATTCGGTCTGACGGATGGTTTAACGTAATACAGGACTTCTTCTGATTTGATATCTAACTCGAATTTCATACAAAGCCACCAAAACTAAAATTACAATAAAAGCAATATAACTGGAAACATAATTTAAAAGATTGATATGAGTGGCCATACCTTAATAGTATGTCAGTTTGGAAGGCTTTTGGCTGGTTAACTATTTTGTCAAATACTTGGAAGTCCACCAAATTTCATAATTAATTTCAGAAAAACTTACAAGTTTAATTTTTTTAAATACATAACAGAATCAAAGTTCAAACATAAACCTAAATTTTTTTGGGTACAAGTTTATACAAAAATGAAGTTCAGAATTTTATATATGCATTTAAGGTAGCTAGTGGCCAGACAAGCGAGAGCATGTCCGCGGCGGATATCCAACATAACAAACAATGAACATTTTGATAACTTATGACAGCTAATATCAATAATGTTATTTATGAATTGACTATAGAAATGAATGCATTCGACAAGAGTTTTTATATCCTAATCTTCATAATTTAAGGGATGGGTTATTCCCTAAAGTTAGAAATTAGAATCAAGTTTTAAAAATGCATTCAACTTGTAATATTTTAGACTTTGAGTATCTTAGCCGCATCAGCAAATTTTGACGAGCATGAGAGAAGAAATCCCTGGAAATCTGCAGTGTAAACGGGAATGGTAGGGAGGAATATTAATAAAGAATAACATTTTTTTATACTACTAAGACTCTAAGAGTATTCTTCACCAACAAGTGTCACTCGAACCCTGAATATTTTTAGCGGAGTTTTACAACATTAGTTCATAAAGCATAATATTTTATGCAACCAATGTGGATCAAAACGTAGTTGTACTATTTTTTAATAATGCAGTTGTAAGCTACCATGGCTGATATTGTCTAGAGTTACCTATTTTTTAATAATGCAGTTGTAAGCTACCTTGGCTAATAAACATTAAATAAGTAAACTATTACCTTATTTGTTTTTGTTGAAATGGTAGCAATATTATTAGCTCAAAGAGAAAATTGCTATACAATGTGAATGAGATCCAAAATATCAGCCGGAAGTGAGAACTCATCTAACTACAAATTCTCATGAGTAAATGCAAGGGTAGATCTCTTTTAATGACAGCACATCTTTAGTCCCAAAAAGTGTAACACTCCATGTGTCACCCACTTGTAATTGGTTAACAAATATATTTAAGATAAAAATTTAATAATTAAAGTATTTTTCTCACCAATCATAAGTGGTGGCACATGAAGTGACATACTTTTTGGGAAAGAAGATGTCACCTCCTTTTAATGGTGTTGTGCATTTATCAATACGCTTAGTCGGGATATCCAGAAATAGGTTGCAAGTGTTGACACCCTAAATGTTAGTTAAAACATATAAGTTTACTTCTAAAACAAAACTAAAGGACAAGTAAATGAAAACTATAGTTAATTAAATTACCTTAGGAATGCTATCAGTAGCAAGTGTGCAACTGTCTTTGATTATAGGACTATCACATTATTGATGACCCTTATTGGCCTTCTGTTTAATGGTACTATCTAAATCAATGAACCGGTTCAGAATGGTATTCAACGTGTTCTACATATGAGCCATGTCGGCTCTGGTTGCACGCTTTTGAAGTGGTAAATAGCCTCACTTGCTAACCTCAAATCTTGCGCCCCAAATACGACCAACGTATTCAGACAGTCCTAGTGTCTTATCAAGTACGACCTTACTATTCGAGGTATGTATATCTCATTCAAATACAACATTAGTATTTTATTTTAGGGCAACCTTACACATCAACAAAAAATATAATATTAATCACATTGATAAATTAAGTAAGGAAATAATGTTTAAACGATAAACATAATGTTGTTAAAATTGTTTCATGCTGGCCGGTTAAACTAGTAAATTGGTGAACCAGTCCAATACTAGTACGATATAATAACTATTCGGTCATGCAATCATACCTGTTAAAATCGGCTAAAAATGGTAAAAATCGATCATATCAGTCGATTCTTAATGGAACCGTACCGGTCATACCGGCCGACTTTTATTTAAAATTAATTTTTAATGAAATAAAAAAAATATTGGTTTTTTTATTGATTTTTCAACATTAATGTTAATATATTATATATGTATATCTAATTTTTCCGATATGCGGTTTAATTAGTGAATCATCAGTTGAACCACTATACCACTATACCAGTACCATAACCGATTTAATGACCGGTACGGTATTAATAACACTGGATAAACACTTACAACATGGTTTGCCACTTCTTGAATGTTTTCATTGTCGATGATACCGTCTATTGATGATACATTCGAATGTGTATCATTTTGTTCCAGCTTCCAAAATATAACCAATAATATAAGTATAAAAAATATTCACACTTATTCACATATTTACAATTCTTTCTTCGATTCCTTTATATCTCGTTCGAGAAGCTCGATATGGATACAATATTTAGATGCTCTTGCGATTTTCTTCACTTATTTTCTGCAAAAGCAAATAACATTTATATTAATATATACTATTATATATAAAAAATGATAAATTATACATGAAAAGAAGATGACTTTACCAAGAAAAAATCGCATTCTGTGCATCTAGTGTTAAAGCCTTCAAATGAGCCTCATTAATGATATTTTTATATTTGGTTGGCGATTTGAGGTTGATTTTTCAATTAGCTTCTCTTACATACTTCCCGGTATTGGTTCTGAATTATCGTTGAGTCTTGCCAAAAAATTTAAGGATCTAATCCTTGTGTTCCTCACCTATATCAAAAGCCGACTGAAAAAGATCATTGCATGAAAGCTGTTATAGGTATATTTCCATATTTGGAACGTACAAATTAAATTAATACATAAAAACATATCAAACTCATTGAGCACATAAATACATATCAAACTCAACAAGCACATAAATACATATCAAACTCAATAAACATATAAATAGAAGGTTATTGTTATATCATTCCAAATAATATCTTTCAAGCTATCCAACATCTTATCATTGCAAGAGTTGAATGATATTGACACATTCTCTCAGACCACAACCCCAATGTAACTTACCAATGCATTGCCCATTCATGTTTAATGGTTGGCCTTTTGTATTCTATTCAACCGTAACTTGATATTCTTACTCCTAGCACCACTGATCTTCTTCATGGTCGTTAATCTACATGAAGTACGTCATTAATTGTGGGGTCGCATCATCAGTACATTGAGAATTCATTGTTGAAGTTTTCTAAGTGAGTGAAGTTATCTGAGTGTATGAGGTTTTCTATATGAACAAGTTTGAGAGTGTAGAGGAAAGTGAAACAAGTTCTGAGTTTTAAACACTTCTAACAATCAATAGTACTCGTTATAATAAGCGGTGTTGATACTTGACATTTAACAGATTTAACGGTGCTCATTGAAGTGAGCGCTATTGAATGTATTTGGTTTTGACATTCAATAGTGTTTGATACAATAAGCGTTGTTGAATTTTTTTACGCCTATGATATTTAACCGCGCCCGTTGAAACAAACATTGTTAAATATAATAAGCGGATATAAATTTAACAACACTTGATTCATTGAGCATGATTTATTATTATTTTTTGAATAAATAAATTAGACATTCATGCATATATTTAGTAGATTAATTAAATAAAATTTTAGATTATTAATATTAGTTTTAGAAGTATTTTAAAGTTATTATTAAATATTGATAGATATAATTTGATATTAGAAAATGTATCAATTATCTAATTTAATCATAATACAAATATATGTGAATTATCATTTACTTTTTGCTTAAAAAATATATGAAAAGTCACAAGTTTTAATAGCGCTCACTACAAAAAGCGTTATTGAATCTATGCAATTCAACAATGTTTGCTTCAGGGAATATTGTTAAATCTTTGAGGCAAACATTCAACAGTGCTCGTTGTAGCAAACATTGTTGAATGTGTATTCACCAATTATATTTAATAGTGTTTGCTTTAACGAACGCAATTGATTTTCTTCCACCTTACATTTAATAGCGGCATACTAACCAGTGATGTTGAATAACAGTTGTTAAATGCTAATTGATATGTAGTGCCTCACATAGGGTTCAATACTGAATAGATCTGATAGCTCTATCAATCCAATCGAAAAACAAACATTCCAAAATGATGTTATTTGCTTTTCAATTTCATTCATTATCTCAACATTCACTTTCTTGTAGTGTTTCTCACTTTAGTTTTTATTAAAATGAGATGAATTATAAGACATGTGGATATAGTTAATATTACAAGTTTATTCTTAATTACATAACATATATAAATATATGTTAAAAAGTTGACATATAGAATCTTTAACGTCACATGCTTGTAGAATATTGCAAATAAACAATTTTTTTTTAAATTTAAGAAAGCATTTTAAGAAAAAAAGACTAAAAACATTTTTTCAATTTAAATTGGGATCAATTACATTAGATGTAGATGTGATTAATATTAAAAGTTTGTTCTTAAGTATATAAGATATATAATATATGTTAAAAATATTACAAGTAAAACCTTAACCATCACATGATTGTAGAATATTATGAAGTTTTTTTAAAAAGAGTACAAAAAAACACCTTTTTAAAAATGAAAAACTGAAAAAAAAAAGACTTGTAAAAGTGCTTTTTTTAACAATTGATTTAAAAATGTTTTATGAGATAATGAATTTAAAATAATGATTTTCTTAAAAAATATTATTAGTTTCAATAAAAAAATCAAATGAATTACATATTTATCCATCTAAGTTCGTGAAGATGAAGTCATAGATGAGTTAGAATACATCCATTAAGTTTGATTTAGATTAATTGTATAATATAAAATATGATTTAAATGAATTTATATGATTAATGAATGACTTTCGTTTAATTCATTATGATCCAAATTCAAATTCATTTATTTGTCACTCATATCTACCACCACTTGATACTTGGCTACTCATTATTTAATAATTTCTTAAACTATATATAATAATCTTAATCATTAATAGATATGAAATGGATGAAGTATTTTTCGTAATGGGCGGTGATAAAAGTTATGTTGGATTGGATGGTGGATGGGAGCACCTTCTAAGCCGGCCATGTTCACGTGCTTTATTTTCCTTTCTTCTCTTTTTCAATCAACATTGATACATGTTAACTAACGTCTCATATTCCCCATGTACACAACAACCATAGCAAAGTCTTAAATTCGATAGCAATGAAGCAAATGGGAATTTAAAAACATAATAACGTAATAAACAGGCTTCTAATATTTTAGTTTTGCAAAATAATATTTACCGTCACCATCCAATTCTTGTTATCATACCCTCTTGGATATTTGTTTTATTTTCCTAGTTATATCATTATTTTCAAAGTTATAATAATGAAGTTAATAACAAGATATCATTACTTATTCAAGTGCAAAAAAGAAAATGATATATTTCAGGGAAAGGTGTATAAAGTCTCCCTAAACTATATGTTTTATGTAAGTAAGTACTACAAACTAATTTTTTTCCTAATTACTCATTAAACTTTATCATTTGCTAAAATTGGTCTATATATAAATATATTGTGAAATTACTCATAGATAACAACGAAATTGCTGCAATGAGACTCACAATAATAAGAATTCAACAATGCATGTTAGCCAATGTTGATACTCGAACGAAAATGCCATGAAAATAAAAAGTTGATTCAGAAGAAGATAAGTAAATTATAGAGTTAAAAGTGATTAATATAGTAATATGTTATACATACAAAAATAAAATAAAATTGATAGTCGGGATTAAAAAAGTGCATAAGTTAAAAAAGTATATTGTTTTTAATTTAACATTATCTTTATGTAAGGGCCAATTTCATTAATAGTTAAAGTTTAAGGAATAATTAGGAAGAAACAATATTTCGTAATGCCTATTTGCAAAAGACATAAAGTTTAGGGTACTTTTATAGGCTTTTTCCTATAATTTCATTCTTCAATAACAATTTCAATAAATTATATATAATTATGGAGATACTGTTTAGTATAATAAGATAAGTATACAATAACATATTTATAATCCCTTACTCAAATATAATATGTGTGTTCAAATCTAGAACGATACAAATATAAAATCGAAAGTCGGTTAAAAAAAAATCGAACTCATAAAAATTGAATTTGGGTAGATTGTGTTGGATTGATTTTTTAAAAATCGATCGCTACAGATCGATTTTTTTTCAACTCTAGAAACCAGATCGATCCAAACTGGACTGCTTAATTTGGCTTATTAGAAATCTATACAAACAAAGTTATGTATGTAAATGTTTAACAATTAACACTTTAGTTGAGTAATATTCTGCAAGAAGTTGGAATGTAAATCAACAATCAATTAGTCATATTGAAGATTCAGTAAAGTTCATTTGATATGACTAAAGAATATGTGCTTTCTAAGTAATATATTCCCACATGTAGGTAAAATACATACATTTTAGAGATCATAACAAAGTTGTGTGTAAGTATGTAACAGATAACACTTTAGTTCAGTAATATTTTGAAACATGCTAGAATACAAATTCAATAATCAAATAATCATATGGTAGATTCAGTTAAGTTCACTTAATGACATGACTATAAAATATGGTTCTTGCTAAGTAATATATTCCCACATGTAGGTAAAATATTTACATTTTAGATATGATATTTCTTTTGATAAATATAATTAAGTTGTAAGGTTTCTTCTTGTATATAACATAATCAGAATGAAAGAAGAAATCAATATCAACTATTAATATGTTAAATTGCTTCTTTCTTTTAATTCTCAAATTCTCCAAGACAGAGAGAAAAGTAAATTCTCAGAAGGAAACAAAGAAGAAAGGGAAATATTGTGTGGAAAATATTGCCTCATTCATTTGATTAAACAGCTAGAAGACTAGCCTTTTTATATACAAGTAGAAAACTCACTATTACTAAAAAGGGAACTACTACCTAAAGGAATAACCAACTAACCTAATTGGAATCCCTAAAAATAGAAAGGAAATAAACTAACTAACTAAAAGAGCAATGACTAATACTTATTTATTCCCATTACTTTGACACCCCCCTCAAGTTGAGTTTTGGAATGAAGAGAATACAACCCCAACTTGGATACAGCAGCACGAAAACCAGTAGCATGGAGAGGTTTTGTAAAGGCATCAACAAGCTGGTTAGCAGAAGCAATTGACATGAGATGAATAAGCTTGTTTGAATTTTTTTCACAAACTACATGGCAATCAATGTCTATATGCTTGGTCATTTCATGGAAAAATGGATTATGAGCAAGATAAATGGCAGATTTATTATCACAATTGTCGTACCCCAATTTTCAGCTACGCGACCACTTTGGAGTCGCCACCACATATTTTGCGATAAAAACGTGGAAAATTCAATTTAGGCCCAAATTAGGATAAAATGACCTTTTATATCAGAGTTTAAGTTCGAGAGTCGATTACGAATCGATGTAGGTATTATCACCTCGTCCGCTCGTAATTAAACAACACCCTTGCTAATTGCATGATTTAAATACCCTTAATTTATTTAAATTTAAATTGTCTAAAAAAAAATATTTATTTTTTTATTTTTGTGTCTGACAAGATAAGATTTTGCTCCTACATATCCCTAAATGCTTTAGGAAATCAAGACTTCGTAGTTCTAGGTTTTAAAATGGTTTTTGGTAAAATAATAATCTCTTAAAAAAGGGTGAAACAGTAAAAACTAATATCCATATTGCATGCCATTTCAAAGAGGTATGAAAATAATTATAATATTTTTGGTTAAAGGCGATGCTCTAATATAGATGCATCTACACGAGTGGCGTACACCCCCTTGATTGCCGTGATGTGATTGGTAGTGGAAGTGGGTACACGATGTTGGCAGGGCACACCATACAAGATCTCATGCTAGGATGAGGGTGCCACGATCCGATGCGTGCAAGTCCACGACAAGAGGATCACGCCTGCTTGCTTGTCGCCAACCGGTTGGCTGAGTCTGTCGGTCAAAGTCAATGAGGACACGGGCGTCACATTGATTGGATGGAAGTTGAGGAACACTGCATTTATGCTGCAATCGTCCTCACAGAATCCCACCCTAGGTTGTCTCTCCCCTTCTACTTTTAGAATTTTTCTCAAGAACTTTTATCTCAACTTTTTATCTATTTCCAATTCCCCTTCACATTAACCCTAAATCACCTATTTTTAGGAAATGATTATACTAACCTCATCATAAAATTATTGAGCTAGCTTAAAAGTTTAAAGATGAAATTGACCACCCATTTTTTGGAATCTTAACAAATTCAAATTTGACTACACTTCTTTTATTTTTATTTTTTCTGAAAACTAATAAGTAAATGGCATAATCAAAAGAATATTCTAATTGACTTTTATTATTTATTTCTAATTTCGAATTTACATATAAAAGTTAATAAAACAAAGTTTTAATTATATAATTTATTTTAATGTCCTAAGGGAATACCATATTTCATAATTTTGCAAGTATTACAGGTATGCCCATGATTTAGATACTGAGTGCAGTGGGGTTGACGCATTTGTATCCTTGGTTTAGATTTAGGAATATGATGAGTAAGGATACTTTGCTTTTGAAAGATAGTTTTATTAGACACCTCATTTTCTTAAGTGAAGAAGGTTTGGAAAAACCGAGACCTCTATGGTCGGTGGAGTGTCTTTGAGTTTTCAGCATGTCATCCATTTTGTACTACTTTTATTAAGATTCTTGAGTTGAAGACTCAAAGTGGAAATTTTACTTTCAAGAGTAATACAATTTGGACAAGAAGAAGAATAAGGTTTATTGCAGAATGCATCAATATGAGTTTTTTGTTTGAAACGAATTTTAGTGAGTTTGACGTATTCACTATACAATTCATTGAAAGCATTTGGTAAATCAGAAAAAAATGGTTTATTTAAAAGATCAGTTTCACTTACTTCATCATCATCAGATTGATGAGGGGCCATCAGAGAGAGATAAACCTTATCTTCATTTCCTGGTTTTGAAGTGGAACTTGAGGCATTATCCTCTCATGCAATATAAGTCTGTCTATCGGTCTTCTTTTCAAATTTTGCTTTGAAGGGATTCTTCTTTAAAGTATGACAATCCATCTTCATGTGACCAGGTTTTCCACATTGAAAACAGTTGAAGCTTCGATATGAAATGGAAACTTCATTACTTTTGGTAAATCTCATTGTTTGTCCAGCCTTACCACTTTTATTCCTTTTCAGGAATTTACTGAACTTTTTCACCAGCATGCTCATGTCTTTTATTTCCTATTTTTAAGGTTCATCTTCTGAGGATTCATATGCCTCTACTTTATCTTTGAGAGAAATATTCTTTCTCTTCTTATCTTGCTCTTCATGCTGTTCTAGTTGGGTTAATTCCAACTCATCCTGTTGCAACTTTCCAAATAATGCAGCCAATGACATCTTAGATAAGCTTTTCTTTTCTGAAAACACTGTCACTTTAGGTTGTCATTATCTTGAGAGTGATCTTATAACTTTGAGGTTCAAGTCACTATTTGACAATACTTTCCCAAGTGCAATAAGATGGTTTGTAAGGTGAGTAAATGTCCTTTGAAGATCAAGTATTTCTCTCTAGGCTTCATATGAAACATTTCTTATTCCTGGGAGAGAGTATTAAGTCTCAACCTTTTGACCTCCTCAGTTCCTCCGTGTGTAGTCTCCAGAGTGTCCCACATTTCTTTGACAGATTTGCAGTTTGACACTCTGAAGAACTCAATAATTCCAAGTGCTGAAGTGAGGATGTTCTTTTCTTTGAGATTGTATTGCACTTTTTTTTTTATCTTCATCGTTCCACACAGATTTTGGCTTTACTTTCCTTTCACCGTTGACAATGATGAAGGGTTCATAAGGTCGTTCCTCAATCGTGTTCCAAATATAAAGGTCTTGAGATTCTATAAAGATTCTTATCCTGATTTTCCAGAAGTCATAGCATTATCCAACAAAGCTTGGAGGGCGATTGAGGCCATCTTAAGTAAAAGATCAAAGTGTAAGTACAACAGATTATGGTTGATTTTTCTGCTATGTTACCAAAGTGTAAGTGCAGTAGATTATTTATACAAAATTCAACCAAGTAAAGCAAAAGTAAATAACAAGGATAATTGGAAGAAGAGTACACAAAACGTTTTTATACTAGTTCCCCTTCTTGTCCACCGAAGGTTATATCTAGTACTCTTGCCATACAAGAAATTTTCCCGCTAGATAATTTGAGTTGTAATTACAATTTCTCCTCTCGATATTTTTGTACCTTACGCACTCACAACTTATCTACCCTTGAAAATTACCTTTTCAAGTGAGCTCTTTTCCCTTCTCAACACACCCTTGTGATGAAAAGTTTACAACCAAAATGAAGAATTTTATGATGGTTTTGGATTGCCTGTACAAGTTTTGACAATTCTTTAACTTGCAATCCTTGATCTCACAATATAAATACTTAGTATACAAATATTTTTGAAAGTTTAGAACACTTTTCACTTTATCAAGCAAGTTCAAAATATATGAAATTTTAGAAACAAAGTTGCTTAAGAAAAATGTGTAGAATATTGTTTACTAAGTGTTTGAAAGTTTTGTCATATTGTAAGCAATTATGTATTTTGTGTGTTATGGTGTGTTTTGAATTTGGATATCTTAATGCCTTTAAATATACTTCCAATCATCCATGATAACCTTCCATGAAGAGGAGACACGATTAGAATGAAACCTATTCACTTTGGATGAAAGTTGTTCATTTGAATTTGAAAATCCTGTTTCGACAACTCTGTGTAATCAATTGTCATGAAGTGGTAATAGATTATTCAAATGTTCTGTCCAAGGTGGTAATCGATTCATACAATAAATTAATCGATTATATCAGTCATTTTTGCTTTGTAACTGTTTTCTCAATCAGATAACTTGTTACGCAGTTCCAATAACCTATTACCATCCACCTCATAATTCAGGTAACCTCTTATCTAGTTCTGGTAAAATTTTAGCCAGGTCCAGTAACTCATTACTTAGCAATTTTAATTTTTTCATTTTAGACATGTCCAATTCTTTTAAAAATGATATTCATTCTTTGAGCATTGCAA
Organism: Lupinus angustifolius; assembly: GCF_001865875.1. NCBI lineage: Eukaryota > Viridiplantae > Streptophyta > Magnoliopsida > Fabales > Fabaceae > Lupinus > Lupinus angustifolius. The sequence continues at coordinate 2,967,880 of NC_032020.1, forward strand.
CTAATTGTTAAAGTGAGTGTAAGGATAGAAGTACATATATGAAAACTTAATCTATAAACATCTTGAAGCTTGAATCTTCTATGTCTTCATGGTCTTCTTCCTTTTCTTATTTTTATGATCTTGGTGTCTTCTTTAAAACCGTGCCAAGGTTAGGAGCAAGATTTTCTTCACTATCTCCCCTTTTTTGATGATGACAAACCAATATCAGTTGAAAATGGAGATCTTGAATTTTTCTGAGGTTCAGCATATGTAGATGATATAACTCTGTTGAAAGTTCGAATATGCTCCCCTATCTTGTATGCTCCCCCTTTCTTTTATTGTATGTGTCTGAAAATATTTTATAGAAAAGTTCAACTCCAACTTTTCTCCCCCTTTTGACTTCATCAAAAAGAAGAAAATCTAGTTTTGTCCACCACAATATATAGTTATATATAGAAAAGTGTAACAAGATATGTTTGACTTATGTATAAGCCAAGGTCAATTTTTGCATGTTATGAATTTTGAATAATATCAAATGTTAGAGAGTTATATATCATGTCATAGCATAACATTTGAAATTGTAGTTTAGAAACATAATTCATACATCACAAATAGTTAAAAGCAAGATCTTCTGAAGTAATATCTGAAAGCACGAATACAAATATAAATAGAAACATCAGTTTTGAAATATCAATAATAACAACATCAAATTACATAAGTAAAATCCTAAATTGCTAGACTACTACTTCTAATGATCTGGATCAACTTTCTGAGAGTCCAAGTCAATGTAGTCCAACTAATTTGATAAGTGTTTATGCTCTTCTTGGACTTGATTATTCGCTGTATCGAGAGCATCCATACGTATAGTGATGTAGCCCTTAAATGAGAACAACTCATCCATTATCATTTGATTGGTATTAGTGGAGTCAGAAGAAGATGATTCAGCATGAGATAAGGGATGAGTAGGAGGGTTAGTAGAATGATTTTCTTGATTTGCAGTCTGTTGCTAACCATGATGCTTGTAGATCATGTCATTGGTATCACGAAAGAAACCTAGTTTTGTGGATTATATCCACATCAATCTAATTGCGAGCATCAAGTGTAATTTTCGATTCTCCATCAAACGAAAAAATAGAATATCCATGTATAGCAGTTATGAGAATGACATAAGACAATGGTCCGCACTCACTTCTAAAGGTCCAGATTTGTCTTATTATCATCAATGTCAAATTAATTGGAACATTGTGTTTTATAGCATACATCAATTGTAGTTCCATATCATTTACTTGTGAATGGTTTGAAAGCTTTGGAATTATGATGTATCTTAACATGTAATGAATCAAACATTTCTCTAAGTTTAAGTTACCGACATATAGAAAATTTCGATTTTGCACAAAGTCATCGAAAGACCTTTTCTCACGCATTTCAATTTACTGTTTGGAGTATCTACACATAGAGTAGTAGAAATCCATTTTGTTGAAACCTTCTAGGTCGCAATGAATGCCAGACTCGACTATCGTTCCTATGTATGGTATATTACCTCAAAGTGAACTTAGGGTTTCGAAATCTATGCCAATCTTTTTTCCTTTGACATATGAAAAGATTTTATTTTTCTTAAAACTCAGATTGTAGTAAAATACCTGTACAAGTTCCGGATAGTAAGAACAACGCATTTCGCAAAATTCAGAGAGCTTTTGTTGTTCAAAAGGTTTTGGGAAAATGAATTTGTTTTCCTCAAAGGAACTTAACATGCCATACTTCAGATGAAAAATGGGTCGTTGCACGAAGTATTCATTGAAGGTTTTGTGTTGATCCTCATTTGCCAAAAGACGTGACAAATCCAATGTGTTGACTTCATTCGGGTTTTTTTGCCTTCCTTGAGTCACATTGGTTCTTTGCTTCTTGGATCTAGAGGATGATGTCATGTTGTTGAGTTTTGAAAAACTTAGGTTTTGAGATTTGGGGGTTTTTGATTTTGAACTCTAATAACAAAAATGATAGTAAGAATGTTTTTAGGAGTGAAAATATAGTATGAAACACCATAAAAATCAAGCAAAATGGTTGAGAAAAGAAGTTTTTCGAAGTTATGGGGGTACCACGGTTGGAAGGATGGAAAATGATGAAGATGAAGTTCAAAAATCTATTTTTTGCCTTAATTAGTGCACAATTTAACTGATTACCACGATTGAGTAATTGATTACTAAAACTTACTATTCAGGCAATTAATCGATTAATTCATCTTGTAATCGATTATATTGGCTAGATTTTTAATAACTTTTGCCACTGATGCCCTGTAATCGGTTACCCTTCCATGGTAATAGAATACATACCCCAAAATAATGAAATTTTGAGCATTACCAAGCATGTTGAAGTACAAGTAGGCATGAAATATGTATATTGAAGCACATAAAATGTATATATCAACATCTTAAGATAGATATGCTTCATCAAGTATGCATAGTTCTCGTTTAAGTTTATAGAAAGGTTCTTTAGCCAAAGGTTTTGTAAATATGTTTGCTAGTTATTCATGTGTATCACCAAATTTTAAGAACATCTTTCTTTTGGACATGGTCCCTAAGAATGTGATGCCTTATATCTATATGTTTGGTTCGGGAATGCATAATCGGATTCTTTGTGATTTTATAGCACTAGTGTTATCACATCTTATGGAAATGCATCCTAGGTCTAATCCGTAATCCCGCAATTATTGCTTGAGCCATAATATTTGGGCACAACAACTTCCTACAACTATGTATTCTGCCTCAGCAGTACTTAGAGCAACAAAAGCTTGTTTTTTACATGACCAAGAGACTATGGCATTTCCAAGGATATGACAAATATCACTTGTACTTTTCCTCTCAGATTTGCATCCAGCAAACTCTGAATCCAAATATCCCACCAGATTACATATACTTCCATTAGGATACCATAATCCTACATCAAGTGTGCTGATAATATATTTTAATATCCTTTTCACGATAATAAGACGTGACTCTTTGGTTTTGACTGATAACAAGCATACACAAAACACTAAACATAATATCAAGTCTACTTGCTCTAAGTTAGATAAGGGAACCAATCATACCTTAATACTTAGAGATGTCAATGCATTTTCTAGTCTCATCAATATCAAGGTATGTTCTAGAATCAATGAGAATGGTGATAGGTTTGTAGTCATCCATTTCGAAATGTTTCAGCACATCCCTGTAGTATTTAGACTGACAGACAAAGATTCCATCCTTGAGTTGTTTGATTTTTAGTCCAAGAAAGTAGTTCAACTTTCCCATCATGAACATCTCAATCTTCCCTTCCATCATCTTATCAAATTCACTACACAGAAGATCGTTAGTAGAACCGAAAACAATATTGTGAGAACCAATTTTTGTATGGCCTAGAAAAAGCCCAAAACTTTTTTAAATAAAGAATAATAGAATTCAAAAAATGGTTTTCTAAAAATAATAAAACTTAACCAGTTGGTATGGTTCCTAAATCTAAGCGATTAGGATAACCAAAATAACAAAGCCAAAATAAAAAATTCAAACCAATTATGTTAAGGTTCCTAAATCTAAGTGATTAGGTTAACCAAAAGAACAAAGCCAAAATAAAACAGTCTAACCAATTATGTTAAGGTTCCTAAATCTAAATGATTAGGTTAACCAAAAATTCAAATTTAAAGTAACTGAATTACCAAAAATATGATTTTTCAGAAAATAAAAAAATAAATAGTAATCAAGTGGAATATTCTTTTGATTATGCTTATAGTAAAATAAGAGGTCAAATATGATTTATTAACTAGGATTAGAATCCCTTTAAAAATTCTACCTACTTAATCCAAAAAGATTATGATCATTTTTAGGGTTTAGGTTGTATTGATTATACAATAAATAAAGGGTATTAGGTTTCATAAACGTATTCCACCAATTTTAAAAAAACATCCAAGAAATCAATTCTAAAAGCAACAAAAAAAGGCTCTCTAAAAACAAAACTTCTCTAAAAAACCTCTCTAAAAAAGAGCCATCATTCTCTTAAAAAAGGGACCTCTCAAAAAAACCTCTCTCAAAAGAGGAATCTCTCTAAAAAAGAGGCCCTTGAAAAATTGCAAAAAATACTAAGAGTTTTATCCTCTCAAACAAAAAATTCATAACACTCAACCATTCCCCATCACACAAATCATATCAGAAAGAGCTAGAAAAAATACAGAACATCTAGCACAAGCAATATATCGGAACCCCTACCACTCAATGAGCCATGATCTAGAATATCTCTCCTCCACTCTATAACGCCACATGCCTACATGGAAGTAGATGGATAATTTTGATTTGTGCGGTTTGATCTCCTACATCTCAGGCGTCCATTCAATGCATATTAACAGGTTAGAAATCCACCTCATAAAATTAATAAAATGCTGAAATAAAATTATAGCATTCACCATATTTTTAAGGTATAATATGGTGCCGGACACAAGAGCTGCACTTCACTTTCTGAAAACATAGGACTAATTGTTACAACATTTTTTTATCTAAAATATTTTAAGTATTGGTGATAAAATCTAGACTACCCCCTAATATGAGGTGTAGTATCGGACACATGAGCTGTACTTCACTCATATTAATAGGAATATTGATTGAGACTTAACACCCTATTTTATTCTAAAAAAATAATAAAATTAACTCAACCAACAAACTAATATATAGTCTCGATTCCCTATCTAAAATAAGGATACATAGTCATATAATTCAATGAGGGATATCACCTAAGACAGACAAGTAGGGTGCTAATACCTTCCCTACACTGTAACTGACTCTCGAACTTGGATATCTAAAATCCAAAGCCCAATGTAATTTAGCTTAAAAGATTTTTCTAATTTTTAACGATAAAATATAGTGGTAACTCTAACAAAGTCATGCAGCCAAAAATCGGGGTACGATAATTGGCATCTTTGTTGGGGATTTTTTAAGAGGGCCAGACCCATAATAACTAATTGTATGGCTAATTATACTATTTAATTATTTGGTTATTTAATTTTAACTTCCTAAAAAACTAAAATTGTAATTATTTATTTAAATAATTGTTTCTATTATAAATTATGATTTGAATTTTGGTCTAAAGTCATGTGCTTCCCAATATACTGCATTAGCATATTGCATATGCACATGTCCTACAGGTCATACTGCATTATTTGGAATATTCGCTTTGTCAATATGGACTTCAGGTCCCACTTGTATTGGCATGATGAACCACTCAGATTGTCACGAAGTATCATGGGCCTTACTAGTATGGACTATGAGTCCCACTTGTGATCCCTAAGTATTTGGGTTTCCTTGTATGCAATATGGGCACCTTATACGGAATATAGAGTTTCTAATGCATCACTATACCTTATAACTCTATGTAGGATATTGTATCTTAAACATTCTACAACCCTTGCAGGGTGTACCTATTCCAAAACTTGGGAAGTATATTGTATCATTTATCATGCTATAAGTTGGGACTCATGTCCCTTAAATAAAGTGACCGAAGTGTCACCTCAAGCCACCTCCAAAATAGGATTCATTACCCTAAGTGGAATGCATTTTGCATTTTTAGGAATTTCATTCATGCATACATTAACTAAAAAATATCATTAAAAAAATCATCTATGCAAGCATAAAAAAGTACATTACTCATACATTCATGCATGCATTAAAAAATATTCACCCATTAATTTAATTATCCATTCATTTATGCATTCAAAAAGAAAAAACTCATTCCTTCTATTATGCATACATTCATACCTTCAAAATGAAAAAGAACACAAACGTTTTTCATTTAAGCACTCATGGACTTATGCATAAATACATTCATTACATTACTCATATATTCATTCATTCATGCATTCCAAAAAAAGAATTCGGCAATTCATTGAATTATTCATCCATTCTTGCATTCGAAAATAAAGAATTCGGAAATTCGTTGAATTATTCATTCATTCATGCATTAGAAAAAGAAAATTCATTCATTCAATTATGCATTCAGAAAGAAAAATAACCATTCATTGACTTATGTATACATGCACTTTAAAAAAATAAATACGTCATTCATACATACATTCACTTATTCATACATTCATAACTAAAAAGCCTTCAAAATATTCAATTTAATGTATGACCATATCATACATTTTAATTTCATATTTCACTATATCATTGCATTCATTGTCACAAACCTTCTAATGTCATCACAAAAAGCAAAAAAAAAAAAAATATGTTCCATACATCTTCTCATATATCATGGCCTTTATGCATTCAAAGTCATACACATCATGAATTACATTTTCTATTAGTCTCATGCATCCAATAAAAATTAAAATTACATGCATTTCTGCATCTCATGCATCATAAAAAGATTTGCATCCTCACACCATTCATACACATTTCTTGCGTAGTCATACATGTTTCTTGCATTTCATGCATTATTTTGAGTTATAGGTTACATTTCAATCCATGTAACATGAGTTCATTTCATGCACATCATGCATCAATAAGAAATCATTTTTTGGCATGCATTTCATGATCTCATTGCTAAGGGCACTTATCAATTGAAGATTGATTTTAAGAACAATATTGTTAGACTCGACTGAAAATAATCTATATTAAAATTGAAGACACTCAGGAAGACAAAGAACTCCAAGTTGGAGGTTGAGTCCACACTCAATAGTGCATTGTCTTCAACCCCAGCTAAATTGGAGACCAATTTGAAAAACTCTCCTCACTTGAGCACTCCAGTCAATGTTAAACCACTCATACATCCACTCAAGTGTCAGGAATATAGATTTATTTTCTAATGCGCATCTTTTTAACAAGCATATACTAGTACATTGATCATACAAATTTCACCATTTCATACCTCACCATACTAACCCCACTCACTACATTTATCCAAAGAACACATAACCAAATAAACCCAAATAAAATTAATCTATGCACTACTATGACATATTAGATTCAAAAATAAAATGGAGGATGATGCAAATATAAAACCACAAAAATGATGTACATCTTCAAGAAGATTTTTCTAATGACACGAGACATTTTTGCAATTCCTAGACACTAAGGAGAAAGTTGGTAATTTTTAAATAACCCTCAATATGTGAATAACTCGGGGAGGATAGCTTTTCAATCGTTTTCCTTGACATTCAATTATTAAAAGAAAAATACTCTTTCACACAAATCATATGATTGAAGGATAAGATGACACAAAGAATGTTCCTTGCTTAAATTACAAAAAAAGCCCGTTGAGAATCCTCCATTAATATCTCAGGCAAAAGTTATGGAAAAGTAATGTGCAATAAGAATGATCACAAAAGCAACCGTTCATGAAAAATTATCGCCTTAATCATAGGTCATCCTTATTAAAACCTAAAAATTCTCTTAATAATGGAATGTCATGCTAGAAAACTATTGAAAAAATAGGATAAAGAAGAAAGGTGGGTATGGGAAACACATGTTCTGAGTCTTTTATCCTTTTCTTGAAAACCCTTAGCCTCACCATGATACAAGCTTAAAAAGACCTTGTCGGAGACTTATTTGCCTAAGATGTACATCATGACAAAAAATGCTGACTCCACAAACCTCATATATTTTTGATAAAATATCTCATCTTTAATGTATAAATTAAAATTCATTATCCCCATCATCATATCAACACAAGCCCAAATACAAATTAAATATCAACCACAATCAAAGCTCAAACACAAGCTCAACCCTCTATCATTCATAACTTCAGCATCACTCATAAACTAAACACAAATTCAATTCTATCACAACCACCACCACATATACTATTAGCCAAACCCAAATTGAATTCTATCATCACCACTACCATGTCTACCCTAGTCAAACCCAATTTAAAATTTATCATCACTACCACAACACGACTCATAGCCCTTACCAAAATTTGCATGATCATTATTTTAGAAAAAAATATATGCATGAAATAAAGAGCACTAAAAGCGAAGGAAAATTTGAAGCCTCTCAAACTGGGGGAAGTTTTAAGATGATTCATGGTCTAGAGCCTTACAATCCAAGTTTACCAAATCAATATGGATAGAAGAATGACTCAGATTATGTCACACTAGGGTAGTGGAATGTCAAAATATGTCAACACGGGTGTCTCACCAAATCCCTGGTTCTTTATGGCAACACGGGTGCCTCAACAAATCTCTGGTTCTTTATGATAACGCGGGTGCCTCAGCAAGTCCTTGATTATTTATGGCAACACGGTTGCCACAACAAATCCCTGGCTCATTTTGACAACACGGGTGCCTTAGAAAATCCCTAACTCATTGTTGCAACGTGAGTGCCTCAGAAAATCCCTGACTCATTATGACAACACGAGTGCCTCAGCAAAGCCCTCGTTCATTTTTGTAACATGAGTGTCTCAACAAATCCCTTATTCTTTATGGCAACACGGGTGCCTCAAGAAATCCCTGATTTTTTTTGGCAACACGGGTGCCTCAAGAAATCCCTGATTCTTTATGGTGACACGAGTGCCTAAGCAAATCCCTGATTCTTTATGACAATACGGGTGCCTCAGCAAATCCCTCATTCTTTATAGCAGCACTGGTGCCTCAGAAAATCCCTGATTCTTTATGCCAACACGAGTGCCTCTTCAAATTCCTGATTCTTTATGGCAACACGAGTGCCTTAGCAAATCCCTGATTCATTATGGCAACATAGGTGATTTAGAAAATCAATGGTTCTTTATGGCAACACGGGTGCCTCGACAAATCCATGGTTCTTTTTGTTAACACGGGTGCCTCAGCAAATCCTTAATTTGTTATGGCAACACGGGTGCCACAACAAATCCCTAGCTCATTATGATTACACGGGTGCCTCAGCAAATCCCTGTGGCAACACAGGTGCCTCATCAAATCCCTGGCTCATTAAGACAACACAGGTTCCTTAGAAAATCCCTATTTTTTTATGGCAACACGGGTGCCTCAGCAAATCGTTGGTTCTTTCAAGCAACATAGGTGTGTCAGGAAATTCCTGGCCCATTATGGCAACACGGGTGCCTCAGCAAATCCCTGGTTCGTTATGGCAACACGGGTGCCTTAACAAACCCCTTGTTCCTTATGGCAACACGAGTGTCTCAAAAAATCTCTAGTTCCTTATAGCAACGTGGGTGCCTCAACAAATTCCTGGTCCACCAGTAGAGCTTTGATCTAATTCGTCAAAATTCGATACTTTCTCAAAGGCTTTTTCTCCGCCTTGACAATATAATGATCATTTCTTTAATGGTTACTTACCATGATATCTCTCAAACCTTGGTTTGTTTGCTATCAGGTAAGCAACAAGTAAAGAGGGTTAGCCGTGAACACCCATTTTTTTTTCCGGTCCAGAAAAAGCCCAAAACTTTTCCAAATAAAAAATAAAACAATTCCAAAAATGGTTTTCTAAAAATAATAAAACTAAACTAGTTGTTAAGGTTCCTAAATCTAAGCAATTAGTTGAACCAAAATAACAAAGCCAAAATAAAAAAGTCAAACTAGTTATGTTAAGATACCCAAATCTAAGTGATTAGGTTACCCAAATGAACAAAGCCAAAATAAAAAATTCAAACCAATTATGTTAAGGTTCCTAAATCTAAGTGATTAGGTTAACCAAAAATTCAAATTTAAAGTAACATCGTTCCCCAAAAAAATAATTTTTCAGAAAATAAAAAAAATCAAGTGGAATATTCTTTGGATTATGCTTATAGTAAAATAAGAGGTCAAATCTGATTTTTTAATTAGGATTAGAATCCCTTAAAATATGCTACAAACTTAATCCAAAAAACAATTGAGTCTATTATTTTTGGGTTTAGGTTGTGTAGACTACACTATTAATAGAGGGTATTAGGTTTCATAAAAAGATTCTAACAATTCAAAAAACATCAAAGAAATCAATTCCAAAAGCAACCAAAAAAAGGCTCTCTCAAAAACGATTTCTCTAAAAAACCTCCCTAAAAAAAGAGCCATCATTCTCTAAAAAAAGGACCTCTAAAAAAACACCTCTCTCAAAAGGGGAACTTCTCTACAAAAACAGTCCCCCTGAAAAATACAAAAAAATACTGAGAGTTTTATCCTCTCAAACAAAACAGTTACAACACTCAACCATTTCCCATCACATAAATCATATCAGAAAGCAACCTCCAACGCAATCCGCAATACCCAAAAATCTTTACACAAAAGAGCTAGAAAAAACAGAACACCTAGCACAAACAATATATTAGAATCCCTACCACCCAAGGATCCATGATCTAGAATATCTCTCCCCCATTCTATAATACCACATTTCTTTGGCAGATTTGCAGTTTGACACTAAAGAACTCGACAATTCCAAGTGCTGAAGTGAGGATGTTCTTTGCTTTGAAATTATATTGCATATTGTTTTTATCATCATCATTCCACACATATTTTGGCTTTACTTTCCTTTCACCACTGACAACAGTGAAGGGTTCATAAGGTCCTTCCTCAATCGCGTTCCACATATCAAGGTCTTTAGATTCTATAAAGATTTTCATCCTGATTTTCCATAAGTCATAGCATTCTCCAACAAAGCTTGAAGGGCAATTGATGTTGGAACCTTCGCCCAAAAATGATCTTGAGGCCATCTTAAGTACAAGATCATATTTGAGAATAAATTACTCAAAATAAGCTCTAGTGTCAATGGTAAGTTCGAGATGCCAACTAAGAGAGGGTGAATTAGATGTTGAAGTAAGCTCTATTCCTCTCGATATTTTTATACCTTACACACTCACAACTTATCTGTCCTTGAAAATTTCCTTTTCAAGTGAACTATTTTCCCTTCTCGACACACCCTTGTGATGAAAAGTTTACAACCATGATGAAGAATTTTACAATGGCTTTGGATTGCCTTTACAAGATTTGACAATTCTATAACTGGTAATCCTTGATCTCATAATATAAATACTTAGTATAAATGCTCTTAATGTTTTTTTAAATTTTAGAACACTTTTCACTTTATCAAGCAACTTCATAAAATATGAAAGTTTAAAAACAAAGCTGTTGAAGAAAAATGTGTAGAAAATTGTTTACTAAGTGTTTGAAAGATTTGTGTGATTGTAAGCAATTTGTACGTGTGTGTTGAATTTGGATGTCTCAATGCCTTTAAAAAGGCTTCTAATCAGCCATGATAACCTTCCATGAAGAGGATACACAATTGGAATAAAACCTATTCACCTTAGATGAAAGTTGTTTATTTGAATTTGAAAATAAGGTTTCAACAGATCTATGTAATCGATTGTCACGAAGTGGTATTCGATTATCCAAATGTTCTTTCCAAGGTGATAATCGATCAATATAATGAATTAATCAGTTACATCAGTCAGTTAACATATTAAATAGTTCTTGTAACCTATTACTAACTGCCTCATAATTCAGGTAACGTGTTACCTAGTTCTGGTAACCTATTAGTCAAGTCAAGTAACTCATTACTTAGAATTTTGAATTTTGAATTTTAGACATATCCAATTCTTTTAAAAATGATTTTCATTGTTTGTGCATTGCAACTAAATATTAAAGTGAGTGTAAGGATAAAAGTACCTATAAGGTGTGTCAGGAAATTCCTGGCCCATTATGGCAACACGGGTGCCTCAGCAAATCCCTGGTTCGTTATGGCAACACGGGTGCCTTAACAAACCCCTTGTTCCTTATGGCAACACGAGTGTCTCAAAAAATCTCTAGTTCCTTATAGCAACGTGGGTGCCTCAACAAATTCCTGGTCCACCAGTAGAGCTTTGATCTAATTCGTCAAAATTCGATACTTTCTCAAAGGCTTTTTCTCCGCCTTGACAATATAATGATCATTTCTTTAATGGTTACTTACCATGATATCTCTCAAACCTTGGTTTGTTTGCTATCAGGTAAGCAACAAGTAAAGAGGGTTAGCCGTGAACACCCATTTTTTTTTCCGGTCCAGAAAAAGCCCAAAACTTTTCCAAATAAAAAATAAAACAATTCCAAAAATGGTTTTCTAAAAATAATAAAACTAAACTAGTTGTTAAGGTTCCTAAATCTAAGCAATTAGTTGAACCAAAATAACAAAGCCAAAATAAAAAAGTCAAACTAGTTATGTTAAGATACCCAAATCTAAGTGATTAGGTTACCCAAATGAACAAAGCCAAAATAAAAAATTCAAACCAATTATGTTAAGGTTCCTAAATCTAAGTGATTAGGTTAACCAAAAATTCAAATTTAAAGTAACATCGTTCCCCAAAAAAATAATTTTTCAGAAAATAAAAAAAATCAAGTGGAATATTCTTTGGATTATGCTTATAGTAAAATAAGAGGTCAAATCTGATTTTTTAATTAGGATTAGAATCCCTTAAAATATGCTACAAACTTAATCCAAAAAACAATTGAGTCTATTATTTTTGGGTTTAGGTTGTGTAGACTACACTATTAATAGAGGGTATTAGGTTTCATAAAAAGATTCTAACAATTCAAAAAACATCAAAGAAATCAATTCCAAAAGCAACCAAAAAAAGGCTCTCTCAAAAACGATTTCTCTAAAAAACCTCCCTAAAAAAAGAGCCATCATTCTCTAAAAAAAGGACCTCTAAAAAAACACCTCTCTCAAAAGGGGAACTTCTCTACAAAAACAGTCCCCCTGAAAAATACAAAAAAATACTGAGAGTTTTATCCTCTCAAACAAAACAGTTACAACACTCAACCATTTCCCATCACATAAATCATATCAGAAAGCAACCTCCAACGCAATCCGCAATACCCAAAAATCTTTACACAAAAGAGCTAGAAAAAACAGAACACCTAGCACAAACAATATATTAGAATCCCTACCACCCAAGGATCCATGATCTAGAATATCTCTCCCCCATTCTATAATACCACATTTCTTTGGCAGATTTGCAGTTTGACACTAAAGAACTCGACAATTCCAAGTGCTGAAGTGAGGATGTTCTTTGCTTTGAAATTATATTGCATATTGTTTTTATCATCATCATTCCACACATATTTTGGCTTTACTTTCCTTTCACCACTGACAACAGTGAAGGGTTCATAAGGTCCTTCCTCAATCGCGTTCCACATATCAAGGTCTTTAGATTCTATAAAGATTTTCATCCTGATTTTCCATAAGTCATAGCATTCTCCAACAAAGCTTGAAGGGCAATTGATGTTGGAACCTTCGCCCAAAAATGATCTTGAGGCCATCTTAAGTACAAGATCATATTTGAGAATAAATTACTCAAAATAAGCTCTAGTGTCAATGGTAAGTTCGAGATGCCAACTAAGAGAGGGTGAATTAGATGTTGAAGTAAGCTCTATTCCTCTCGATATTTTTATACCTTACACACTCACAACTTATCTGTCCTTGAAAATTTCCTTTTCAAGTGAACTATTTTCCCTTCTCGACACACCCTTGTGATGAAAAGTTTACAACCATGATGAAGAATTTTACAATGGCTTTGGATTGCCTTTACAAGATTTGACAATTCTATAACTGGTAATCCTTGATCTCATAATATAAATACTTAGTATAAATGCTCTTAATGTTTTTTTAAATTTTAGAACACTTTTCACTTTATCAAGCAACTTCATAAAATATGAAAGTTTAAAAACAAAGCTGTTGAAGAAAAATGTGTAGAAAATTGTTTACTAAGTGTTTGAAAGATTTGTGTGATTGTAAGCAATTTGTACGTGTGTGTTGAATTTGGATGTCTCAATGCCTTTAAAAAGGCTTCTAATCAGCCATGATAACCTTCCATGAAGAGGATACACAATTGGAATAAAACCTATTCACCTTAGATGAAAGTTGTTTATTTGAATTTGAAAATAAGGTTTCAACAGATCTATGTAATCGATTGTCACGAAGTGGTATTCGATTATCCAAATGTTCTTTCCAAGGTGATAATCGATCAATATAATGAATTAATCAGTTACATCAGTCAGTTAACATATTAAATAGTTCTTGTAACCTATTACTAACTGCCTCATAATTCAGGTAACGTGTTACCTAGTTCTGGTAACCTATTAGTCAAGTCAAGTAACTCATTACTTAGAATTTTGAATTTTGAATTTTAGACATATCCAATTCTTTTAAAAATGATTTTCATTGTTTGTGCATTGCAACTAAATATTAAAGTGAGTGTAAGGATAAAAGTACCTATAAGAAGACTTAATCTATAAACATCTTGAAGCTTGAATCTTCTATGTCTTCATGGTCTTCTTCCTTTTCTTCTTTTTATGATCTTGGTGTCTTCATCAAAACCATGACAAGGTCAGGAGCAAAATCTTCTTCACAATGGTGACACCAAAGACGTAGGTCAGTGTACTGTCGGAATTTGGAAACGTAAGGATAAAAACCAGAACATAGGTCGGTGTACTGCTAGAACTTGGGGTGGAAAGGGTGAAACCAAAGACGCGGGTCGGTGTACTGTCAAAATTTGGAGACACAAGGATAAAAACAAAGAACGCGTATTAGTGTACTTCCGGAACTTGAGGTGGAAAAGGTGAAACCAATGACACAGGTCGGTGTACTGCCGGAATTTGGAGACATAAAGATAAAGATCAATAACAAAGGTCGGTGTACTATCGGAACTTGGGGTGGAAAAGGTGAAACCAAAAACATAGGTTAGTATACTGCTGGAATTTGGAGACACAAAGATAAAGACCAAAAATGCAGGTTGGTGAACTTCTGGAACTTGGGAATTTATTTCACGCCAGACATGGGGCCTAGAAGGATTGATTTCAAGGTCATCAAGCACGAGGTCCTCGAAAATATAATTTGAGGTTGTCAAGCACGGACCCCTCAAAATTATAATAAACGTTACACATGGGGCTTGGAAAGATTGACTTCGAGGTTATCAAGCACGAGTTCCTCAAATATATAATTTGAGGTCGTCAAGCACGGGGCCTCAAAATTATACTCAACGTCAGGCATGGTGCCTAGAGAGATTGTCTTAGAGGTCATCAAGCATGGGATCCTCGAAGGTATAATTTGAGGTCGTCAAGCACAAGGCCCTCAAAATTTATAATTAATGTCAGGCACGAGCCTGTAAGGATTGGCTTTGAGGTCGTCAAGCATGGGGTCCTTGAAGGTATAATTTGAGCTCGTCAAGCAAGGGGACCTCAAAATTTTATAATTTTGATGTGATTATGGTGAATAATGTAATGATATGATTGTTTGGGATATGCGGTGCATGAAGTTCACGTTGATGTTGGTAGTGTAATGATTAATGTATGAATTTGACTATGGATTGACTAGTATGGGTTTGCATAATGATGCATGAGATGCGATTGATGTTAATGTAAGAGAGATTAGAGTTTAGACTCATGCAAAGTGTGTCATTGGTTATTTATCTTTTCTATTTGGGATGACATAAAGTTCATTATCACTTTTGTGGACTCGACTGGAGTGACTTTCATTAACTACCATTGATGATACAATAACTTCTTCTTCATCAATATTGTCCAAGTTTGTTTAAAGACACCTTTTTCATCGTAATGCATACAAACTGCCCCAATGTCATCTCAAGGAGAATGATTGAACTCACTATTTTGCCATAGTGTAGGTTGATTGGGAAGTTCTTTACTAAGTGTTGATGTTTTTGTGATAACAAAAAAAGCCCTAGTGTGCATATTCTCATCTTCAGTTAGGAGGCTATAACTTATATTTTTAAATAATTTCCCCACTTTACGTCATTGGCAATGCCTTGTGTAGATACCTGTCAGGAATTCTCTCATTTTGTAAGGATACTAAGTCACCTTTTTAGGTTTTCGACTTAGTAGTGCTCTCCTTTTCTTAAGTTTCCCTTGCGAGTTTTCAACCTAACACTCTTTTTATTTTTTTTTGTTTTTTTTATTTTTTTTTATTTTTTAAAGAACCTTGTAGAATTGCCTCATTTTTAGATTTAGTGAAACTCTTCGATTCGAGAAAAAGAAAATGAGATCCACCAAAAAATTGCCCCAATATATTGGGGATTATCCTTGTACCTAGATTGTCCTTCTAGAGTTTAGCTTGAGAAGCCTTCCACAAGAATCATCCTAAAAAACTACCCCAGTTTGGTTGAATATTTCTCCTTTGCTTTAGTGCTCTATATTTCACACACAACTCTTTAAAAAGAAATACTAAAAATAATGATCATGGAAACTTGGCAAATATTTAAGTTATAAGTGGTAATGGAAGAAGTAAATATGGAATTGAAGTTGCACTTGGGCTTGAGTGTTGATGTCGTGATGTTTAAGAACGAATGTATTTCATGCATTAAATATGAGATATTTTATCAAAAGTTGTAGTTTAGAGGAACCAATGTTTCTTTGCCATGGTATGCATCTTAAACAAATCGATCCTCAACAAGGTCTTTTTATGCTTGTATTGTGGTCTAGCTAAGAGTTTCCAAGAAAAATACATTAGGCTCAAATATGTGTTTCACATACCCCCTTTTCCTTTCTTCCAACCATTTGTCCTATTTTCAATAGTTTTCTGACATGACATTCAATTACTAGGATCTAATTGGATTTTTGTAGTGTAATGGGATAGATGCCTTAGATCAAGGTCTCGACGGGATATGAATGGTTCTTTTGACACCCTTTGATAGTGTGTTTCATTTGCTCTAACCTTTTCCTAAGATCTTGAGGATTCTCAGCAGGATTTTTCTGTAATTTATTTTGTACTTTGACCACAGAACAATTTTGTTTGACTTGATTTGGATTTCTTTTATCCTCCAAGTCACATATGATGAATGGTGTATAAAGCGTTTATTCATTTCCTAATAATTGAATGTCAAGAAAAACACATGAAAACTACCCTCCCCGGGTTTTTGACATATTGAGGATTATTTCAAAAATTATTCTCCTTTCATGACGCCTAGGCTCAAATGGGGTGACTAGGGATTTTTCTAATTGTTTTGGAATTGCCAAGGACGCCTTGTTTCACCAGAAAAACAAATATAGTTAGTGGGGTTAATATGGTTGGTAGGTTAGGTATGAGATGGTGAAATTTGCAATGCATTAGTTTATACTCATTAAAAAGATATGCATTTGAAAGTAAACTTTTACTTATGAAAAAGGAAACATGGGTGAATTAGGAGTGTTTGACTTTGTGTGGGGTCCTCAAGTGAAGAATTTTTTTTAATTGATCTCCAATTTAGCTGGAGCGGGAGATACTGCATCATCTCTCTATCTTCTTGAATTTCTTCATGTTTAGTCTTGACTGCTTTCAATCGAGTCCAACAATATTGATTTTAAAACCAACTCTCAACCAATGAGTGCCCCCAACAATGAGATTATGTAAAATGCATGAAGTGGGCATCCTTTTTATTTTTTTAATCCATTTTACATAAATTGAATTACAACTTAAGATGTGAATGGTACATGGAATGCAAGTAATGCTAACCTTGAGCCTATACTACTTAAAAAATGGAGATGCAAATGATTTACTTTTGGATGATATTGTTGGGTATGATCAGAATATAAACACACCTAGAGGGGGTGAGGAGGTGCAACGCAACCAAATTATCACTTTTCCGGTTTTTACAGAGTTCTGACAATCACCAGTTAATCGATTAATCAAGGTCTTAATCAATTATTGACAGTTATGTCTTAATCGATTAACGATTGTTTTAATTGGTTATCGTGACAGTTAGGTTTCTTGAAAACAGAATCTTTTCAACAGAAAACTCGAACAATTCAATCTTTACAAACATATACTACTTAATCAAATTATGAACAATTAATCTAAAGCAATTATTCAATTCCATAATCAATGTGAAATGTAAAGACTTGAAATGTAAAAGAGATAATAGAAGAGATACAAGAACAACATAGTTTTATCCTAGTTCATTTGTGGGTCCACTAGCAAACTACATCCAGGCTTTCTGTCTCATGTGGGAGATTTTTCTTGATTAAGAAACAAAGTAGTATTCAATTACAAGCATGCTTCCAATTATACTTTCATAAGCGCTTCATTCTTAGATCTAGAGCCAAGCTACACTGTTTGACTTTCAACACGCCTCTTTCGAATACACCACACCTACTTGATGTCTAGCCCTAGTCGAACCTTGTTCTCAACTAAGACATTTGTGAAATGGTGAAGAGTATGTAACCAAACCTCAACTAGGACAATTATTCTTCTAAACTCCTCAAATTTGTTGTCTCAACACTTTTTCAAGTTATAAGCACCAAAATGTGCCTATATGAACAAGTAATACTCAATGTCAAACCTAATCATAAAATCTCACAAGACCTAATAGAAAATGTGGATTTATGCAAGGTTTGTATAAAGAAAGAATTTGACAATTGAATGCTCAAAAATTACTTCTGAAGAAGCTTTTTCTTCTAATCCCTATTATGCATAAGAAACACTTAAACTTTTGCAAAACACTATATTCCATATTTAACTCTTGAAATGTTTTGACTTTAGACCTAGGACATCTTACCCTTAGGTTTATTTCTTCGTTATTGCACTTTATGGACTCAGTTGTTGTTACTGCTTCAAGACTTATTTGTGCCTCTTTATTTGTCTCTGCTTGACATATTATGGTTTGTAATGTTTGATGAATACTTTTATTCTTTATGCTATGTTATTAGTTTTGTGCTTAATTATGTCAAAATAGCTTATTTGGTTGTGTGAATGGTTCTTGATCATATGAGATGTTTATGGTGCATAAATTAAGCTAGTTATTGCACTATATTGCTTATCATGCTAATTGATATGGTAAATCTTGTATGTCGTTCTCTTTACCTCTTAGTTATTTTATTGTCTAAACAAACGCATTTGTTCAAGCCACCGAAAATGAAACAGGTTAATAGTTAAATCTCAAAATTAATTCATTAACTTTGTTTTATGTTTAACTACATATCTCTGCCTACTTTTGACCTGGGTTATCTTTTTGATAATGTCAAAAGGGGGAGAAAGATTGTTTTGTTGTTGTTTGATTGTGCAGGTTGATCATAATAACTGCTTCTGAAATATTAGCGCATCATATCAATCATTGCCAATACAATCTTCAAGCTAATTCATCAAACAATTGGTGTAGTGTTTTGTCATCATCAAAAAGGGGGAGATTGAAAGTG
>NC_032020.1:2987036-2987349 GCF_001865875.1 Lupinus angustifolius
CTTTCTCTCTTTATTGCTTTAATCGGTTACTTTGTATAGTTGTGTTAATTGCTATATTCTGTTTCTATACTATACTGGTGTAACTCTGATATTTTTGTAAGCTCTATATATTCGTTTCAATCTCGGTTAATTGTCGTGTAGGAAACCGAATCTGTCTGCAAAATCTGAGCAGTTTTAATCGATTAAAGTGATTGCGTTAATCGATTATTTGTGTTTTGTTAATCGATTAATCTGGGGTTATTTCAACATTATTTGTTGTTTTCGAAAAGCGGATACTCTGACCGCTACACCTATTCAACCTCCCCTTTTCTAG
>NC_032020.1:2987449-2987834 GCF_001865875.1 Lupinus angustifolius
CGGCCCTATCCTATGATGAGTTCTTTAGGGTTTCGCAATGCCAAAATGCAAAAGAGATGTGGGACACTTTACAAGTGACTAACGAAGGCACCAGCGAAGTCAAGCGCGGTAGATTAAATGCGCTGACCCACGAGTATGAGTTATTTCGCTTGTTACCTAGCGAATCAATCAGTGATATGCAAAAGCGATTTACTCATATTGTGAATCATTTAGTTGCTCTAGATAAATCTTTTGCCAGAGGAGAATTAACTAATAAAATTTTACGTTGTCTTGACAGGAAATGGCAACCAAAAGTGACTGCAATTGTGGAATCCAAAGACTTGGACTCTATGCCTCTAGCTACATTATTTGGAAAGCTTCAAGAGCACGAAATGGAATTGGGTCG
>NC_032020.1:2987934-2988240 GCF_001865875.1 Lupinus angustifolius
AACCTATCTGAAAAAGGTTGATTCAGAAAAGAGCACTCCCAGGGAATTCAAGTCTAAGAAAGCCTACATCGTATGGGATGTACCGGAGGAGGAAACGACATCAAGCACCTCTAGTGAGGAGGAGTCAGCAAAGCTATGTTTGATGGCTAGATCTGACAACGATGGGAATTCAAGCACACACGAAGATAATCATGAGGTATATTCTAACACCTCATCCACTTCTGATGATTCACCTCCTTATGATGTATTATATGAGAATTATGTCGAGTTACATGAGGAACTAAAGAAATTTGCTAAGATAAACGT
>NC_032020.1:2988340-2989383 GCF_001865875.1 Lupinus angustifolius
TAAAAAGAAAAATGTGATTTCCACTTCAAGACCTTTGGAGTTACTCCATGTGGACTTGTTTGGACCATCACAAATCATGAGTTTTGGTGGTAGCTACTATGCTCTAGTTATTGTTGATGATTTCTCCCGATTTGCATGGACATTATTTTTATCCGCAAAAAGAGATGCGTTCAAATCCTTTAAAAATCTTGCCAAGCAAATCCAAAACCAACTTAACCTGAAAATAGTATATATACGCAGTGATCACGGGGGAGAATTTGAGAACTTTCAGTTCGAAAAATCCTGCATTAAGCATGGCATTTTACATCAATTCTCTACTCCTCACACTCCACAACAGAATGGAGTTTTTGAGAGGAAGAATCGTGTTCTAGAAGAATTAGCCAGAACCATGCTTAATGAAAGTAATATCCCCAAATACTTCTGAGCAGATGCAGTGCATACTGCATGCTATGTTATAAATCGAGTACTTCTAAGGCCTAATATAAATAAAACTCCTTATGAACTTTTGAAAGGTCGTAAACCAAACATATCCCATCTTCACGCTTTCGGATGCAAGTGTTTTATTTAAATAATGGAAAGCGGGCTTTAGGAAAATTTGATTCAAAAGTCGATGAAGGAATATTTTTGGGGTACTCGATGCATAACAAACCTTTAGAGTCTTTAATAATATTTAATGCAAGTAGAAGAGTCTATCCATTTACAATTTGACGAATCTTCTCCAAAAGAGAAGAGAAAGGTCGTGTCTGATGATGTTGTAGGTGCTTTAGAAGAAGCATACTCAAAAGACATGGATAATGAGACAGCAACCAATGAAAAATGTCAGACCAGATCTCAGGAGCATTCAGATATGCCTGCTGTGTGGAAAACCAAGAAAGCTCACCCAATCGACAAAGTAATAGGTGACATATCTACGGGAGTGGTAACCCGTAGTTCCTTACGAAATTTTTACAATTTTGTAGCTTTTATATCTCAGATTGAGCCTAAGACCATCGATGAGGCCATTGAGGATGTGCACTGGGGTATAGCTATGCAAGAAGAGCTAA
>NC_032020.1:2989483-2989873 GCF_001865875.1 Lupinus angustifolius
ATTCGAAATAAGGCACGCTTGGTGGCCAAAGGCTACAACCAGGAGGAAGGTATCGACTATGATGAAACCTATGCCTCTTTAGCCAGATTAGAGGCCATCACGACGCTTCTTTCCTTTGCATCTATTATGAACTTCAAATTATTTCAAATGGACGTAAAAAGCGCCTTCCTGAATGGTTACATTCAAGAAGAAGTTTATGTTGACCAACCGCCTGGTTTTGAAAATTATAAATATCCGAACCACGTTTATAAACTTAAAAAGGCACTGTATGGTCTTAAGCAAGCTCCTTGAGCTTGGTATGATAGACTAAGTACCTTTCTTTTGGAAAAAGAGTTCGAAAGAGGCTTGGTTGACACAACGCTTTTTATTCAAAAATCAGAAAATTATGTA
>NC_032020.1:2989973-2990368 GCF_001865875.1 Lupinus angustifolius
TCCACTCCTATGGCATCTGCTTGCTACCTAGACAAGGACGAAAAAGGATAAGCAATAGAGGTAACAAAGTATCGTGGTATAATTGGGTCATTACTTTACTTAACTGCAAGTCGACCTGATATCATGTTTAGTGTATGCATGTGTGCGAGATTTCAATCATTACCTAAGGAATCACATTATGTAACTGTTAAAAGAATCATGAGATACTTAAAAGGAACAACTAACATGGGATTATGGTATCCTCATGATGCCTCACTATCCTTGGTGGGATATTCCGATTCCGATTTTGCCGGATATAAATTGGATCGGAAAAGCACTAGTGGTACTTGTCATGTGTTGGCCAATTCATTAGTTGCATGTCACAGCAAGAAGCAAGCCTGTGTTGCTTTGTCCAC
>NC_032020.1:2990468-2991574 GCF_001865875.1 Lupinus angustifolius
A
The DNA here is from genome assembly GCF_001865875.1 of Lupinus angustifolius. Lineage (NCBI taxonomy): Eukaryota > Viridiplantae > Streptophyta > Magnoliopsida > Fabales > Fabaceae > Lupinus > Lupinus angustifolius. The sequence goes on from NC_032020.1 coordinate 2,990,470, forward strand.
AATTATATCTCATGATAACTTCTTTTCGTGATTAAAATTGTGTCGATTAATCCGTTAAAATGCATGCATAAGCCCTAAAGAGTTGAAACCATTCTGCCAGCTAAAAACCATTTTTTACCGTGTTTAATCGATTAAACACTTAGTATTAATCGATTATCTAGGCATCATTTTCTGAAAAATCAAATTTTACATGATTTTAATTGATTAACCATGCCCGTTACAGTTTAAGTGCAGACAGCACCTCGGTTTCACGCTTTTTTCGGCATTTTCTCCACCTCTTTTCACTTTTGAGTCTATGAAATTGCAACTCAACTAATCCAAGTGCTCTAAGTTAGATAAACCTCACCCTAACCCTCTCAAACCATCTAGAAATCTCACATTATTACCCTCATTCCATCACATTCCCATTTTTCCCCAAATCAAACCCTGGGTTAGGTTTATCCAATCCTTCTATGCTCAGTCTAACATCAATTCGGGTTCTACAACTAAAATGGAGCAAGGTCGCGCAAAAAGGTTCAAAACTCCTGCCAACCGTGGACGAAGACAGGAATCTGGCTCATCATCCACTCGGGACCGCGGTGACCCATTCTACTCGCTCATTTTGCAAGAAACCCGTTTGGCAAAGTTCCAAGGACGCAAACCCACTTATGTAAGGTATGTCGACTTAACCTGGATGGCGGAACAAAATTTCAGTTTTCCGCATGATATGGAGGCTCAGGGAGCCGTTAAATTTCTGGAATTAAAGGGATAAGTTTACCCTGCTCTAGTTAGGGAATTTTATGCAAATTTCAGATATAAGGATGGTAAATATTGGTCTATGATTTCTGGTAAACTATTTGAGATTAGTGATGAACTGTTTATGAATGTCGGTGGATTGTCATCTTCGAGTTATGGAATAGGAGATTGCTCATGGGTTAAGGACAACTTTGATCCTACTGAGGTTAATAAGTCATTTCTTAGAGGTCCTCATTTGTATATTATGGGTCAACTGACCAAGGCTGGGTCATTATCTGTTGAGAACAGGCTGCTACATTATGTCATTGCTTATATCCTAGTGCAGAGGAACACGAATCATGCGCAACCCACTGTGAATGATTTGTGTTTC
>NC_032020.1:2991674-2992283 GCF_001865875.1 Lupinus angustifolius
ATGTAATGATTAATTGGCCTGAGGAAATATTGAAGATTATGAATAGTGTGTCTCTGTCTCAGTCAAAGCTGCTTCCCTACAGTATATTCATTTCATGCATTATGGATTATTTGCATATCGATGTTTCTGACACCATCATTGTTGAGTATACTGATAAGGACCATCTGGTTGGTGAGAGTCTAATTCATAAAATGGGTATATACAAGTATGATACTACTTGGCAATACCAGGAAGACTACACTACCATTGATCTGGAGCTGTCCAGTGATGATGATCAGGGTAGCATGGGTGATCAGAATGCTACAAATCAGGGGGAGCCCACTAGGACAACATCACAGGATTCTGTTTTCGGTATGGCTCATATGGAAGCTATGGAGCAAAGGCTCAACAACCGCATGGATCTTCATTTTCAAGGGTTGAAGGACTCATACTTTGCAGGTATGGAACAGTATGAAGAGCGTCAAACTGCCTATTCAGACAACCAATATCAGTCGGTGAGAAATATGATTCAATCTACAGCCAAAGCTCAGAATGCCTTTATTCGATCTGCTGTTGAAGCTCAGAATGCATTGTTTTGTTCTGAATTTCAGAAGTTGTCTATGCTGATGA
>NC_032020.1:2992383-2992635 GCF_001865875.1 Lupinus angustifolius
CTTGACATATTATGGTTTGTAATGGTTGCTGAATACTTTTACTCTTTATGCTATGTTATTAGTTTTGTGCTTAATTATGTCAAAATAGCTTATTTGGTTGTGTGAATGGTTCTTGATCATATGAGATGGTTATGGTGCATAAATTAAGGTAGTTATTGCACTATATTGCTTATCATGCTAATTGATATGGTAAATCTTGTATGTCGTTCTCTTTACCTCTTAGTTATTTTATTGTCTAAACAAACCCATTTG
>NC_032020.1:2992735-2993085 GCF_001865875.1 Lupinus angustifolius
ATCATCATCCCCATCCTCATCCTCATCCTCATCCTCATTCTCGTCCTCCTCTTCATCCTATTCTCATCCTAATCCACTTCCTCATCCTCATCCTATACTCAGCCTCTTCCTCGTCCTCATTCTACTCCTCATCCTATCCTCAACCTATCCTCATCCTCATTCTCGTCCTCATCCAATCCTTATCCTCGTCCTCATCCTATCCTCATCCTCATCCTCATCCAATCCTCATTCTCATGCTTGTCCTTATCCTATCCTCATTCTCGTCCTCATCCTATCCTCATCCTCTTCCTCATCCTCATCCTATCCTCATCGTCATCGTCATCCTCATCCTCATCCTAATCCACATGCTC
>NC_032020.1:2993185-2993928 GCF_001865875.1 Lupinus angustifolius
ACATCCTCATTCTCATCCTCATCCTCATCCTAGTCCTCATCCTCATCCTCATTCTCGTCCTCATCCTCATCCTCATTCTCGTCCTCATCCTATCCTCATTCTCATTCTTTTCCTCATCCTATCCACATCCTCGTGCTCGTCCTCATCCTATCATCATCCTCTTCCTCATCCCCATCCTCATCCTCATCCTAATTCACTTCCTCATCCAAATCCTAATCCACTTCCTCATCCTCATCCTATACTCATCCTCATCCTATCCTTATCCTCATCCTCATCCTATCCTCGTACTCATCCTCGTGCTCATCCTATCCTCGTCCTCATGCTCATCCTCTTCCTCATCCTCATCGTCATCCTATCCTTATCCTCATCCTCATCCTATCCTCGTCCTCATCCTATCCTCGTCCTCATCCTCGTCTTCAACCTATCCTCATCCTCGTTCTCGTCCTCATCGTCATCCTCATGCTACGCTCATTCACTTTCTCATCCTCATCCTATGCTCATTCACTTTCTCATCCTCCTCATACCTAATCCTCATGCTCGTCCTCATCCTATCCTCATCCTCTTCCTCTTCGTCATCCTCGTCCTCATCCTATCATCATCATCATCATCCTCATCCTCATCCTCATCCACATCCTAATCCACATCCTCATCCCTCATCCTATCCTCATCGTCATCCTATCCTCATCCTCCTCCTCATCCTATCCTCATCCTCATTCTCATCCTCATCCTATCCTCGTCCTCAT
>NC_032020.1:2994028-2994316 GCF_001865875.1 Lupinus angustifolius
TCGTCCTCATCCTATCCTCCTCCTTATCCTCATTCTCACCCTCATCTTATCCTCATCCTCCTCCTCATCCTATCATCATCCACATTCTCTATCTCGTGCTATCCTCGTCCCCATCCTCTTCAACTTCCTCTTCCTATCCTCATCCTCATCCTATTCTCATCCTCATCCTCTTCCTCATCCTCATTCTTCTCCATATCTTATCCTCATCCTATCCTCATCCTCATTCTCATCCTCATCCTATCCTCATCCTCATTCTCCTCCTCATCCTATCCTCATCCTCATCCTATC
>NC_032020.1:2994416-2995012 GCF_001865875.1 Lupinus angustifolius
ATCCTCGTCCTCATCCTATCCTATCCTCGTCCTCATCCTATCCTCATACTCGTTCTCATCCTATCCTCGTCCTCATCCTCATCGTATCCTACTCGTCATCGTCATCCTCATCCTCCACCTATCCTCATCCTTATCCTCCTCCTTTGCTCATCCTCGTCGTCTTCCTCATCCTCATCCTCATCTTCATCCTCATCCTATACTCATCCTATCCTCATCCTCATCCTATCCTCATCCTCATCCTCATCCTCATCCTCGGACCATGCACTCGGACCATGTGCCATGGCATGGGTCACCTTCACCTAGCACTCGGAACTTGTGCCACGGAACGGGTCACTTTCACCTAGCAATCCTCATCCTCATCCTCATGCTTTTCCTCATCGTCATCCTCATCCTCGTCCTCATCCTATGCTCATCCTCATCCTATCCTCATCCTCGTCCTCATTCTCCTCCTCATCCTCTTCCTCATCCTCAATCTACTCCTCATCCTATCCTCATCATCGTCCTCAACCTATCCTCATCCTCATTCTCCTCCTCATCCTCATTCTCCTCCTCATCCTATTCTCATCCTCATCCTCATCCTATCCTCATCCTCATCC
>NC_032020.1:2995112-3002918 GCF_001865875.1 Lupinus angustifolius
ATCCTCATCCTATCCTCATCCTCAATCTATCCTCATTCTCGTCCTCATCCTAACCTATCCTCATCCTCATCCTCATCCTCAATCTATTCTCATTCTCATTCTCGTCCTCATCCTTTCCTCTTCCTCATCCACATCCTCATCGTCCTCTTCATCCTATCCTCCTTCTCATCCACATCCTATCCTCATCCTCATCCTCATCCTCAATCTATTCTCATTCTCATTCTCGTCCTCATCCTTTCCTCTTCCTCATCCACATCCTCATCGTCCTCTTCATCCTATCCCCCTTCTCATCCACATCCTATCCTCATCCTCATCCTCATCCTCAATCTATTCTCATTCTCATTCTCGTCCTCATCCTTTCCTCTTCCTCATCCACATCCTCATCGTCCTCTTCATCCTATCCCCCTTCTCATCCACATCCTATCCTCATCCTCATCCTCATCCTCAATCTATTCTCATTCTCATTCTCGTCCTCATCCTTTCCTCTTCCTCATCCACATCCTCATCGTCCTCTTCATCCTATCCCCCTTCTCATCCACATCCTATCCTCATCCTCATCCTCATCCTCAATCTATTCTCATTCTCATTCTCGTCCTCATCCTTTCCTCTTCCTCATCCACATCCTCATCGTCCTCTTCATCCTATCCCCCTTCTCATCCACATCCTATCCTCATCCTCATCCTCATCCTCAATCTATTCTCATTCTCATTCTCGTCCTCATCCTTTCCTCTTCCTCATCCACATCCTCATCGTCCTCTTCATCCTATCCCCCTTCTCATCCACATCCTATCCTCATCCTCATCCTCATCCTCAATCTATTCTCATTCTCATTCTCGTCCTCATCCTTTCCTCTTCCTCATCCACATCCTCATCGTCCTCTTCATCCTATCCCCCTTCTCATCCACATCCTATCCTCATCCTCATCCTCATCCTCAATCTATTCTCATTCTCATTCTCGTCCTCATCCTTTCCTCTTCCTCATCCACATCCTCATCGTCCTCTTCATCCTATCCCCCTTCTCATCCACATCCTATCCTCATCCTCATCCTCATCCTCAATCTATTCTCATTCTCATTCTCGTCCTCATCCTTTCCTCTTCCTCATCCACATCCTCATCGTCCTCTTCATCCTATCCCCCTTCTCATCCACATCCTATCCTCATCCTCATCCTCATCCTCAATCTATTCTCATTCTCATTCTCGTCCTCATCCTTTCCTCTTCCTCATCCACATCCTCATCGTCCTCTTCATCCTATCCCCCTTCTCATCCACATCCTATCCTCATCCTCATCCTCATCCTCAATCTATTCTCATTCTCATTCTCGTCCTCATCCTTTCCTCTTCCTCATCCACATCCTCATCGTCCTCTTCATCCTATCCCCCTTCTCATCCACATCCTATCCTCATCCTCATCCTCATCCTCAATCTATTCTCATTCTCATTCTCGTCCTCATCCTTTCCTCTTCCTCATCCACATCCTCATCGTCCTCTTCATCCTATCCCCCTTCTCATCCACATCCTATCCTCATCCTCATCCTCATCCTCAATCTATTCTCATTCTCATTCTCGTCCTCATCCTTTCCTCTTCCTCATCCACATCCTCATCGTCCTCTTCATCCTATCCCCCTTCTCATCCACATCCTATCCTCATCCTCATCCTCATCCTCAATCTATTCTCATTCTCATTCTCGTCCTCATCCTTTCCTCTTCCTCATCCACATCCTCATCGTCCTCTTCATCCTATCCCCCTTCTCATCCACATCCTATCCTCATCCTCATCCTCATCCTCAATCTATTCTCATTCTCATTCTCGTCCTCATCCTTTCCTCTTCCTCATCCACATCCTCATCGTCCTCTTCATCCTATCCCCCTTCTCATCCACATCCTATCCTCATCCTCATCCTCATCCTCAATCTATTCTCATTCTCATTCTCGTCCTCATCCTTTCCTCTTCCTCATCCACATCCTCATCGTCCTCTTCATCCTATCCCCCTTCTCATCCACATCCTATCCTCATCCTCATCCTCATCCTCAATCTATTCTCATTCTCATTCTCGTCCTCATCCTTTCCTCTTCCTCATCCACATCCTCATCGTCCTCTTCATCCTATCCCCCTTCTCATCCACATCCTATCCTCATCCTCATCCTCATCCTCAATCTATTCTCATTCTCATTCTCGTCCTCATCCTTTCCTCTTCCTCATCCACATCCTCATCGTCCTCTTCATCCTATCCCCCTTCTCATCCACATCCTATCCTCATCCTCATCCTCATCCTCAATCTATTCTCATTCTCATTCTCGTCCTCATCCTTTCCTCTTCCTCATCCACATCCTCATCGTCCTCTTCATCCTATCCCCCTTCTCATCCACATCCTATCCTCATCCTCATCCTCATCCTCAATCTATTCTCATTCTCATTCTCGTCCTCATCCTTTCCTCTTCCTCATCCACATCCTCATCGTCCTCTTCATCCTATCCCCCTTCTCATCCACATCCTATCCTCATCCTCATCCTCATCCTCATCCTATCCTCTTCCTTATCCTCATCCACTTCCTCATCCTATCGCCATCCTATTCCACATCCAATCCTCATCCTCATCTCTTCCTCATCCTCATCCTCATCCTATCCTCATTCTCATTCTCGTCCTCATATCCTCCTCCTCCTCATCCTATCCTCATTCTCATTCTCGTCCTCATATCCTCCTCCTCCTCATCCTATCCTCATTCTCATTCTCGTCCTCATATCCTCCTCCTCCTCATCCTATCCTCATTCTCATTCTCGTCCTCATATCCTCCTCCTCCTCATCCTATCCTCATTCTCATTCTCGTCCTCATATCCTCCTCCTCCTCATCCTATCCTCATTCTCATTCTCGTCCTCATATCCTCCTCCTCCTCATCCTATCCTCATTCTCATTCTCGTCCTCATATCCTCCTCCTCCTCATCCTATCCTCATTCTCATTCTCGTCCTCATATCCTCCTCCTCCTCATCCTATCCTCATTCTCATTCTCGTCCTCATATCCTCCTCCTCCTCATCCTATCCTCATTCTCATTCTCGTCCTCATATCCTCCTCCTCCTCATCCTATCCTCATTCTCATTCTCGTCCTCATATCCTCCTCCTCCTCATCCTATCCTCATTCTCATTCTCGTCCTCATATCCTCCTCCTCCTCATCCTATCCTCATTCTCATTCTCGTCCTCATATCCTCCTCCTCCTCATCCTATCCTCATTCTCATTCTCGTCCTCATATCCTCCTCCTCCTCATCCTATCCTCATTCTCATTCTCGTCCTCATATCCTCCTCCTCCTCATCCTATCCTCATTCTCATTCTCGTCCTCATATCCTCCTCCTCCTCATCCTATCCTCATTCTCATTCTCGTCCTCATATCCTCCTCCTCCTCATCCTATCCTCATTCTCATTCTCGTCCTCATATCCTCCTCCTCCTCATCCTATCCTCATTCTCATTCTCGTCCTCATATCCTCCTCCTCCTCATCCTATCCTCATTCTCATTCTCGTCCTCATATCCTCCTCCTCCTCATCCTATCCTCATTCTCATTCTCGTCCTCATATCCTCCTCCTCCTCATCCTATCCTCATTCTCATTCTCGTCCTCATATCCTCCTCCTCCTCATCCTATCCTCATTCTCATTCTCGTCCTCATATCCTCCTCCTCCTCATCCTATCCTCATTCTCATTCTCGTCCTCATATCCTCCTCCTCCTCATCCTATCCTCATTCTCATTCTCGTCCTCATATCCTCCTCCTCCTCATCCTATCCTCATTCTCATTCTCGTCCTCATATCCTCCTCCTCCTCATCCTATCCTCATTCTCATTCTCGTCCTCATATCCTCCTCCTCCTCATCCTATCCTCATTCTCATTCTCGTCCTCATATCCTCCTCCTCCTCATCCTATCCTCATTCTCATTCTCGTCCTCATATCCTCCTCCTCCTCATCCTATCCTCATTCTCATTCTCGTCCTCATATCCTCCTCCTCCTCATCCTATCCTCATTCTCATTCTCGTCCTCATATCCTCCTCCTCCTCATCCTATCCTCATTCTCATTCTCGTCCTCATATCCTCCTCCTCCTCATCCTATCCTCATTCTCATTCTCGTCCTCATATCCTCCTCCTCCTCATCCTATCCTCATTCTCATTCTCGTCCTCATATCCTCCTCCTCCTCATCCTATCCTCATTCTCATTCTCGTCCTCATATCCTCCTCCTCCTCATCCTATCCTCATTCTCATTCTCGTCCTCATATCCTCCTCCTCCTCATCCTATCCTCATTCTCATTCTCGTCCTCATATCCTCCTCCTCCTCATCCTATCCTCATTCTCATTCTCGTCCTCATATCCTCCTCCTCCTCATCCTATCCTCATTCTCATTCTCGTCCTCATATCCTCCTCCTCCTCATCCTATCCTCATTCTCATTCTCGTCCTCATATCCTCCTCCTCCTCATCCTATCCTCATTCTCATTCTCGTCCTCATATCCTCCTCCTCCTCATCCTATCCTCATTCTCATTCTCGTCCTCATATCCTCCTCCTCCTCATCCTATCCTCATTCTCATTCTCGTCCTCATATCCTCCTCCTCCTCATCCTATCCTCATTCTCATTCTCGTCCTCATATCCTCCTCCTCCTCATCCTATCCTCATTCTCATTCTCGTCCTCATATCCTCCTCCTCCTCATCCTATCCTCATTCTCATTCTCGTCCTCATATCCTCCTCCTCCTCATCCTATCCTCATTCTCATTCTCGTCCTCATATCCTCCTCCTCCTCATCCTATCCTCATTCTCATTCTCGTCCTCATATCCTCCTCCTCCTCATCCTATCCTCATTCTCATTCTCGTCCTCATATCCTCCTCCTCCTCATCCTATCCTCATTCTCATTCTCGTCCTCATATCCTCCTCCTCCTCATCCTATCCTCATTCTCATTCTCGTCCTCATATCCTCCTCCTCCTCATCCTATCCTCATTCTCATTCTCGTCCTCATATCCTCCTCCTCCTCATCCTATCCTCATTCTCATTCTCGTCCTCATATCCTCCTCCTCCTCATCCTATCCTCATTCTCATTCTCGTCCTCATATCCTCCTCCTCCTCATCCTATCCTCATTCTCATTCTCGTCCTCATATCCTCCTCCTCCTCATCCTATCCTCATTCTCATTCTCGTCCTCATATCCTCCTCCTCCTCATCCTATCCTCATTCTCATTCTCGTCCTCATATCCTCCTCCTCCTCATCCTATCCTCATTCTCATTCTCGTCCTCATATCCTCCTCCTCCTCATCCTATCCTCATTCTCATTCTCGTCCTCATATCCTCCTCCTCCTCATCCTATCCTCATTCTCATTCTCGTCCTCATATCCTCCTCCTCCTCATCCTATCCTCATTCTCATTCTCGTCCTCATATCCTCCTCCTCCTCATCCTATCCTCATTCTCATTCTCGTCCTCATATCCTCCTCCTCCTCATCCTATCCTCATTCTCATTCTCGTCCTCATATCCTCCTCCTCCTCATCCTATCCTCATTCTCATTCTCGTCCTCATATCCTCCTCCTCCTCATCCTATCCTCATTCTCATTCTCGTCCTCATATCCTCCTCCTCCTCATCCTATCCTCATTCTCATTCTCGTCCTCATATCCTCCTCCTCCTCATCCTATCCTCATTCTCATTCTCGTCCTCATATCCTCCTCCTCCTCATCCTATCCTCATTCTCATTCTCGTCCTCATATCCTCCTCCTCCTCATCCTATCCTCATTCTCATTCTCGTCCTCATATCCTCCTCCTCCTCATCCTATCCTCATTCTCATTCTCGTCCTCATATCCTCCTCCTCCTCATCCTATCCTCATTCTCATTCTCGTCCTCATATCCTCCTCCTCCTCATCCTATCCTCATTCTCATTCTCGTCCTCATATCCTCCTCCTCCTCATCCTATCCTCATTCTCATTCTCGTCCTCATATCCTCCTCCTCCTCATCCTATCCTCATTCTCATTCTCGTCCTCATATCCTCCTCCTCCTCATCCTATCCTCATTCTCATTCTCGTCCTCATATCCTCCTCCTCCTCATCCTATCCTCATTCTCATTCTCGTCCTCATATCCTCCTCCTCCTCATCCTATCCTCATTCTCATTCTCGTCCTCATATCCTCCTCCTCCTCATCCTATCCTCATTCTCATTCTCGTCCTCATATCCTCCTCCTCCTCATCCTATCCTCATTCTCATTCTCGTCCTCATATCCTCCTCCTCCTCATCCTATCCTCATTCTCATTCTCGTCCTCATATCCTCCTCCTCCTCATCCTATCCTCATTCTCATTCTCGTCCTCATATCCTCCTCCTCCTCATCCTATCCTCATTCTCATTCTCGTCCTCATATCCTCCTCCTCCTCATCCTATCCTCATTCTCATTCTCGTCCTCATATCCTCCTCCTCCTCATCCTATCCTCATTCTCATTCTCGTCCTCATATCCTCCTCCTCCTCATCCTATCCTCATTCTCATTCTCGTCCTCATATCCTCCTCCTCCTCATCCTATCCTCATTCTCATTCTCGTCCTCATATCCTCCTCCTCCTCATCCTATCCTCATTCTCATTCTCGTCCTCATATCCTCCTCCTCCTCATCCTATCCTCATTCTCATTCTCGTCCTCATATCCTCCTCCTCCTCATCCTATCCTCATTCTCATTCTCGTCCTCATATCCTCCTCCTCCTCATCCTATCCTCATTCTCATTCTCGTCCTCATATCCTCCTCCTCCTCATCCTATCCTCATTCTCATTCTCGTCCTCATATCCTCCTCCTCCTCATCCTATCCTCATTCTCATTCTCGTCCTCATATCCTCCTCCTCCTCATCCTATCCTCATTCTCATTCTCGTCCTCATATCCTCCTCCTCCTCATCCTATCCTCATTCTCATTCTCGTCCTCATATCCTCCTCCTCCTCATCCTATCCTCATTCTCATTCTCGTCCTCATATCCTCCTCCTCCTCATCCTATCCTCATTCTCATTCTCGTCCTCATATCCTCCTCCTCCTCATCCTATCCTCATTCTCATTCTCGTCCTCATATCCTCCTCCTCCTCATCCTATCCTCATTCTCATTCTCGTCCTCATATCCTCCTCCTCCTCATCCTATCCTCATTCTCATTCTCGTCCTCATATCCTCCTCCTCCTCATCCTATCCTCATTCTCATTCTCGTCCTCATATCCTCCTCCTCCTCATCCTATCCTCATTCTCATTCTCGTCCTCATATCCTCCTCCTCCTCATCCTATCCTCATTCTCATTCTCGTCCTCATATCCTCCTCCTCCTCATCCTATCCTCATTCTCATTCTCGTCCTCATATCCTCCTCCTCCTCATCCTATCCTCATTCTCATTCTCGTCCTCATATCCTCCTCCTCCTCATCCTATCCTCATTCTCATTCTCGTCCTCAACCTCTCATCCTCATCCTCAGCCTCATCCTCATCCTAATCCACATCCTCATCCTCATCCTCATTGTCATCCTCATCTTATCCACTACCTCATCCTCGTCCTCATCCTATCCACTACCTCATGCTCATCCTCATCCTTATCTTATCCATATCCTCATTCTCGTCCTCATCCTATCCTCATCCTCATCCACATCTTTTCCTCATCCTCATTCTCGTCCTCATCCTTTCCTTTTCCTCATCCTCATCCTCATCCTCCTCTTCATCCTAGCCTCATCCTCATCCTCATTCTCATTCTCCTCTGATCCTCATCCTCGTCCTCATCCTCGTGCTCATCCTCATCCTCATCCTATCCTCATCCTCATTCTCGTCCTCATCC
>NC_032020.1:3003018-3004314 GCF_001865875.1 Lupinus angustifolius
TTCTCATCCTCCTCCTATCCTCATTCTCATCCTCATCCTCATCCTATCTTCCTCCTTATCCTCATCCTCTTCCTCATCCTCATCCTCGTCCTCATCCTATCCTCCTCATCATCCTCATCCTGATCCTAATCCACATCCTCAACCTCAACCTCATCCTCTCCTCATCCTCGTCCTCATCCTATCCTCATCCTCATTCTCGTCCTCATCCTATCATCATCCTCGTCCTAATCCACATCCTATCCTCATCCTCGTTATCGTCCTAATACTATCCTCATCCTATCCTCATCCTCATTCTAATCCTATCCTCATCCTATCCTCATCTTCATTCTCGACCTCATCCTATCATCATCCTCGTCCTAATCCTAACCTCATCCTCATCGTCGTCCTCGTCCTATCCTCATCCTCATTGTATCCTCATCCTCATCCTCATCCACATCTTTTCCTCATCCTCATTCTAATCCTATCCTCATCCTATCCTCATCCTATCCTCATCCTCATCCTCCTCCTCATCCTATCCTCATCCTCATCCTCCTCCTCATCCTATCCTCATCCTCATCCTCCTCCTCATCCTATCCTCATCCTCATCCTCCTCCTCATCCTATCCTCATCCTCATCCTCCTCCTCATCCTATCCTCATCCTCATCCTCCTCCTCATCCTATCCTCATCCTCATCCTCCTCCTCATCCTATCCTCATCCTCATCCTCCTCCTCATCCTATCCTCATCCTCATCCTCCTCCTCATCCTATCCTCATCCTCATCCTCCTCCTCATCCTATCCTCATCCTCATCCTCCTCCTCATCCTATCCTCATCCTCATCCTCCTCCTCATCCTATCCTCATCCTCATCCTCCTCCTCATCCTATCCTCATCCTCATCCTCCTCCTCATCCTATCCTCATCCTCATCCTCCTCCTCATCCTATCCTCATCCTCATCCTCCTCCTCATCCTATCCTCATCCTCATCCTCCTCCTCATCCTATCCTCATCCTCATCCTCCTCCTCATCCTATCCTCATCCTCATCCTCCTCCTCATCCTATCCTCATCCTCATCCTCCTCCTCATCCTATCCTCATCCTCATCCTCCTCCTCATCCTATCCTCATCCTCATGCTCGTCCTCATCCTATCCTCATTATCATCCTCATCCTCTTCCTAATCCACATCCTCATCCTCATCATCATTCTCGTCCTCCTCCTATCCACTACCTCATCCTCATCCTCTTCCTCATCCACATCTTATCCTTATCCTCATTCTCGTCCTCATCATATCCTCATTCTCATTCTCGTCCTCATCCTATCC
>NC_032020.1:3004414-3006834 GCF_001865875.1 Lupinus angustifolius
GGATAAAACATAGAGACAATGATCATTTTGAGATAGCACGTAAGAGGTATGAACATAGACTCATCCATTAATCTGAGTCATATAAGTACATACATGCCAATCCATGTCATCCCCTAAATAGCATCCATATATATGATGCATGTACATACCTACTCATCACTAATATATCCTTATTGGGCTGGATCTGTAATATACATGATCTCATAGAGAGAGATATACTTTGATCTGTAATATACAAAGTGGGTTAACAAATAAATAAATGCGCCTTATTTATATACATATAATAAACCCAATGTTGGATTATGAAAAAGTACATTTGGGAATAATTGGAGTAGTTAAATAATACAATCGTCCTTACGTGGTGATTTGAGCATTAATGAAAAAGACCCTTATAACCAGGATCGGCCATTGTGGGTGTGACATGGATGTGCGGAACATGGCACATAATTTACGAGGGGTCCAAATATTTTTTACATATACAAACAATAAATGATAAATATGTTATCATTTTAATGCCAATTTTGTAATAAATAATTATTATGCTATGCACAAATTAATTTAATATTTTGTTTTTCATAACAAATTGTGTCTTATGTCATCACAAATTGTGTGACGTCTACCAATAAGGCGTTGGTCTAGTTGTGTAAGCTCTACTGGATCCCAAGGTCGAGAGTTCGATTCCTAGGAGTGATACTTGTTGGGAGGGGCAACCATGAACCCCGAAAGGGATTAGTTCCCTACCCAAAAAAGTGAATGGATACCCTTAGTAGTACCCAAAATTGTGTAACGTCTATTTTGTTTAAAATTTATAGTAAAAGTAATAAAATTGAATTCTTTCAATATACAATATATACATATTTTTATTTCAACCTCAAACTTAGTTTTTGACTCTCAATTTTGTTAAAATATTGACATATAAAATTAACATGGTTATATTTTTTAATAATGTTAGGGTCCAAAACTTTTTCCTGCACTCGACCTATAAGATGTCACAATTGACCTTGTTTATAACTTAAAAACTCTAGTAGTGAAATATGTCAAATTAAAGTCAATTTATTTCTGGACAAATTTGAAGTCTGAGAAAAATTATAGTTAAAATGACTTGAAAGATTTAGAAATAAATGTTTCGTCAAAATATTTTTTATGATACATTTGTTTATGTATATTATATACTCATGTCTTTCTATAAAATTAAAATATAACGACATAAAGATGATATATATATATCATTACATATATAGCATATACTTATATCTTTTCTATAAACTAAAATGGACTATTCGCTCCATCGATTATAAAAAATATATAAATACATAAAAAGTGTTAAGGGATATGAATAAATAAGTATATGAATCAATTAAATATATAAAAGAAGTGATTTAGACAAATAATAATTACTGAATCATCTGTTGGATTTTTATCAAATAAGTATATGTTTTGGCGGTATCATGAGAACTGCAGTGACAAAGAATATTTTCCAAGATTATAAGGTTGCAAGATATGGTATTATTATTTCTCATCTTTAATATGCGGATGACACACTATTTATTGGGATGAACTCGAGCATAATGTCATGGTTCTTAAATGCATTCTGAAATGTTTTGAATTATCATCTAGTTTGAAAGTTATTTTTTACAAAAGTAACTTTATTGGAGTAAAATCCAACTATATTTTTGTCCACAAGGCGATTGAAAAATTATGGTGTGAAAGTGGCTCTATTCCTTTCAAGTTCTTAGGAATACTTGTTGGTGCTAATCCAAAAATGCTTTCCAATAGGTTTCCTATTATTGAGTATTTCAAATAGAAGCTATCTCTTTGACATCATAAATTTATTTCCTTTGTTGGTCGAGTAACTCTCCTTATGTCGGTTTTGTGCTCCCTACCTATCTATTTATTTTCTTTTTTTAAAGCCCATATTTCAATGATTAATATGCTGGATAAAATTTGAAGGCGTTTTCTTTGGGGTAAGGGGTTTGAGAATAAAGGTGTTCATTGAGTGAGTTGAGAGAATATGTGTAAGTCTAAAAATGAGGGTTGTCTAGGGATTAAAAACTTATTCTTCTTTAATTTATCTCTTCTAGGCAAATGGAGATGGAGATTGTTATGTAAGAGTAATTCCTTGTGGGTGAAAGTCCTAAGGTCTAGGTATGAGGTTGGGGTCTTACAAAGTGGGGGGTTGGCATAAATGAGAGTTTCAAGCTAAGATGGGTTCTACTTGGTGGAGAGATATTGGTAATCTTAGTTGTAGAAAGTAAAGAGTAAATAGTGAGTGGTTGAGGGAGGGTATTCATAGGAGGGAGGTTCTGGTCACTCCACCAAGTTATGAACAAATCTTGGGGTGGGGGGATCTTCTACAAAATTCATGTGTAAGATTGTTTCAGGTGACTCTAGACAAAAATGTAATTATTAGTTCCTTGGCA
>NC_032020.1:3006934-3100400 GCF_001865875.1 Lupinus angustifolius
TGAGGATAGGATTAGGACGAGAATGAGGATGAGGAAGGAAGATGATAGGATGTGGAGTAGAATGAGGATGAGGAGTAGAATGGGGATAGGATGAGGAGTAGAATGAGGATGAGGAGTAGAATGGGGATAGGATGAGGAGTATAATGAGGATGAGGATGAGGATGAGGATGAGGATGAGGATGAGGATGAGGATGAGGATGAGGATGAGGATGAGGATGAGGATGAGGATGAGGATGAGGATGAGGATGAGGATGAGGATGAGGATGAGGATGAGGATGAGGATGAGGATGAGGATGAGGATGAGGATGAGGATGAGGATGAGGATGAGGATGAGGATGAGGATGAGGATGAGGATGAGGATGAGGATGAGGATGAGGATGAGGATGAGGATGAGGATGAGGATGAGGATGAGGATGAGGATGAGGATGAGGATGAGGATGAGGATGAGGATGAGGATGGGATGAGGAGGAGGATGAGGATAAGGATAGGATGAGGACAAGTATTTAAAGTGAACTCAATAAAGGCTCTAGACCTGTAGGTTACTAAATTGCCTCTTATCTCGAAATAAAGGAATCATAATATCGTAGGCTAGGAACAAAAGGAGTTGAGCCCCTCGAGCGCCTAACTCACAATATTAGGAAAAATATGGGTGGTCCATTATGCTAATACCAGGAGCCAAGTCTAACACCTACAAAACAAATGTCACTCTTTTCTCAACCTTAATGTCTAACACCCGGGTATGGGGCATATGTGTCTGTAACTCAAGTATATTATGAGTGTTTGAGGAAGCAAATTTGTTTTTAAAAATAAACCTACACCCAAAAGCTACGTAAAACACGGTGAGTATATTCAAATAATGAATTGACTTAAAAAAAAATTAATGAATGAACAAGCATGTAGAAAAATATTTGTGTAACAAAAGAAAAGAAAACAGAGTATTTAAAAACAAGCAAAAAGCTACATTGGGCTTGACTATCTTTAAAAAGTCATGTGTAGAGTCGTCAATTGTCGACATAATTTTTGGCTATGCCACCTCTTAGAGTAGCCACTACATTTTATGGTAAAAAATGTAGAAAAATCTTTTAGTCCAATCACATTGGACTTTGGATATTTGATATCCAGGTTCGTGAGTCGATTACGGATCGAGGAAGATATTAGCACCTCGTCTGCCCGTAATTAAACGGTACCCTTGCTAATTGCACGATTTAAATACCCTTAATTTATTTAAAATTAAATTGTCTAAAACAAAATATATTTTTTATTTTTGTGTCTGACAAGATTAAATCTTGCTCCTACGTATCCCTAAATGCTTTAAGAAATCAAGACTACATAGTTCTAGGTTTTAAAATGGTTTAATGGTAAAATAATTATCTCTTTAAAAAAGGTGAAACAATAGAAACTAATATCTGCACCGCATCCCATTTCAAAGAGGTTTGAAAATAACTATAATATGTTTTGATTTTTTATATATATTAATTTAGGAATTAATCGAGAGAAAAGAAGCATCGTAACACGACCGTTTAAGGTTGATATGAGAGCAGAAAATTTCACCATGATCTGCCTCCATCCTTTGATTAATCCCTAGAGAGTTATAAATTTTTTATATGCACTAACAATATTATGAAAGCATTTTTCGAATTAAATATTTTTTATTAAATTTTATTTTTTTATTTGTTTTTAAAAATGTTCTGACTTTTTATTAATGATGGGAAAAATTTGCTTAATAAAAAAAAATCATTAGAAACTTTGTAGAAAATGATATAGGCTTCTAGAAGCATATTTCCAATTGGATTTTTTCTTTGTTTTGAGTTTGATTAACTTTGAGAGAAAGATATAGGTTATAGAACCTATTTATTAAATATATATTTTTAGAAAATTATTTGTTTAATTAATATTTTTGAGAAAGTAATTATTTTGATAAAAAGATATTGGACTTTTTATAGGCCAAACAAAAATGGGTGTTCACACTTACTATTCATACGTCATAGTCTTTACATCATATTTCTAACTTAACATAAACTACAGACTAGGAAGTATAAAACACATTCTAAATATCTTGGGAACTAAATTTAAAATTCAGTATATGTGTGAAGTGGTGTAGAAGCCTATAAATAGTGTTATGAGGTTAGCTTCTGTGCTTAGTGCACCGTTGCTGCATTAAGCGTGAGATTCAACTGGTTGGTTGTGACTCTTGGACGCACTAGGTGGTGTTGAGTGTGGCTTATTACGCTGGGCTGAGCGTATTCTAGACATTAGCTAAAGGATGAATTTCTTGAATTTTGGAAACGTGTTTAGATATATAGCTCCGCCACCATATGTACTAACAATTCTTTTTCCCTAGAGATTAGCAAAGGCAAAATTAGAAAAAGAAATATGGTAAATTGTTTAATATTCTTAAGAAATTATATATCAGTTTGCCCTTCATTGAGGCACTATAGGAGATGCATGCATACACAAAATTTCTTAAGGATATTTGATCTAAAAAAGAAGACTAGAGGATTATGAAGCAATTACTTTAACTCATGAGTGCAATGCTTTAATTCAAAACAAATTGTCTCCTAAATTAAAAGATCCTGATAGTTTTTCTATCTCAAGTTTAATTGGAAACACTAGTTTTATCATGTCTTATGCGACTTGGGGGCAAGTGTGAATCTCATTCCCTTATACGTGTTCAAAAAGTTGAAAATGGCTGAACTAAAACCCACTATTATATCACTTCAATTAGCGGATAGGTATGTTAAATTCCCTATATGCATATTGGAGGCTGTTCTTATCAAAGTTGGGAAACTTTTTACTCCAACAAATTTTGTAATACTAGAGGTGGAAGAGGATTCACAAATCCCAGTCATACCAGGTAGACCCTTTTTGGATATTGTTGGTGCTATAATTGATGTAAAGAATGGAAAACTTTCCCTAAACATAGGGGATGAAAGGATTGAATTTGATATTGCTAAATCTACTAAACAACCTTCTCTTGAGGATTCATGTTGCAGGATTGATATGTTGAATCAAGTTATGAAAGAGGAAGCAACTAGAGTGCAATCTAATAATCCCTTGTAAAGATGCATGGTAGATGGTGATACTTCAGATGTTGATGAGAAAGTGGGTGAGGCTATTGAATTTCTAAATGCAAGCCCATCACTTCACCACAACTCACAAGATGAGAACCTGAATGTAATGCCCAAATCTAAAGATTAGGAGGAGGTGAAAGCACCTAAAGTTGAATTAAAAATAATCCCTTCCACCCTCATGTATGAATTTCTTGGACCCAATTCATCTTATCGAGTTGTCATTAATGCTAAATTAAAAAAATTGGAAACTGAAAATTTGCTAAGGGTCTGGAGAATGCATAGGAAGGTAATAGGATATACATTGGATGATATAAGAGCATAAACCCTACATTTTGCATGCATACAATTTTTAGTGAACCAAACCATAAAACTTCAATTGAAAACTAGAGGAGACTAAATCCTAATATGAAAGAAGTTGATAGGAAAGAGGTGCTAAAACTTTTAGATGCTGGGGTAATATACCCTACATCTGATAGTGAATAGATGAGCCCAGATCACATGGTTCCTAAAAAGGTGATGCAATACCCAAGGAGACCAAACTTGACTATGGTGGCCTTGAAGGCATGAGTGACCCAATGATTAGGGCACGAGAAAAAAAGACTCAAAATGCCCTTGGACAACTCAGAGGGTTGATCTATAATGGTGAGCCAAAGTTAGCCCAAGGGATGCAAAAATACTTAATTGCATCATGGTCTATGGTTCTGATAGAGCCAAAGAGGGACTGGGCCATGCACACGAGACAAGCCAAAGGCCTGACCAAGGTGCCAACTTTTACCATGGCACAAGGCTAGTTTATCAAGCACCAAGCCTGACCGAGGCAAATGCCTATGTGCATTAGGTCATCTGAATGAGACAAGGGGCTTAGCGCATCAAGTGTTGAGTTAGGTGCTGGTCCAATCTGGCCTGTACAAGATTTCTGACCATGGCAAATGCGCTTAGCGTGCCATACCTGGAGTTGGGTGTAGCTTGGCCGAGCCAGACCTAGCCTGACCGAGTTAAGCTTAGCTAACACATTTATTGTGGGTCATTTTAATTTTTAATAATAATTATGTGGGCCAAGTTTGGAACAACACTTAGCATATTTAATTTGAAAGATTATTTAATAAATCTGCCCAGGAATAACAAATATTTTGAAAAATGGCTCGTGGGACTTAAAATAAGCCTAAAAGTGTAACATACACTTTAATGCTTGGACCAACTTTTAATTTATATGAATCAACAACACTCTAACTTTGTATATTGTTACTTGGCAGGTAAATAAAGACTAATAGAGTTGTTGGAGAGGTGATTCTCGTGGGATTTATTATTGTGACCGTGGGTGGCTTAAGTTGAGCATTAATGACGACTTTAGACCGTTGGAGCAAAAGGCAGTTGGGCACAATTCATCAAACAACATTCCAAGTTAAACTCAGAGCTATTAGAGAAATGTTGCTCGTGGGAATCTCAAAGTGCATGTTGGAGTCCTTAATGTGATCATTAATGGTGGTTTAATACCACATTCTAGCCGTTGGGGGCTTTGCTTGCTGAACATAAATATCCCAACGATATCCTAAGCTATTTAGCTCACAAAGAAACTTCATTTGGTTGAGGAAATTCTACTCTTAAGGATGGCATCCAATGCTCATCAATTCTAGATCGTGAGACACATTTAAGGGTGACTAAACTCCTATTTCACCATGTGTTCATAGAATAATCAATTCTAGTCGTGGATTATAATTAGGAAAAGGAATCCTATGCCATCTACATTCATTCATCAACCGTGGAGCTTTAACTTTAATTGAAGACAATTTTTTTACCATGTGATTCATGTCTAAAATTGTGACATCAATTAGGCAATGGATCATAGGCTCTTCACTTCACCAAGTTGTGGGCACATAAGCATCAACAAGAATCGTATGCTTTATTCCTTAAGTTTAATGTCTTTAATTATAGTCTTGATTGTAATAGGCACATGTTACCCGAAGTAAGCATATGTAAGAATAGCCTTTGTGTCAAATGGTACCCTATGTTGGATCATCATGAATTAGGCCTTTAATGCCTTCTCTATTCTCAACTATGGGAGCCAAGTTTGGCTTGTCTATATATGTATGTTTTTCACTATAAAATAAACAAGTTAAGTTGAGTATAATTCATATTGAATTGAGGATTATTTCCTTGTGATATCATTGTGCATTGTCCAAACCTTCTTGGCTAACCCAAGATTAAACTCTTATCAATAACCAAGTTCTTGTGGCGAGCATCACCTTGGCTTATCAACACCTCAAGTGTTATAGCACATATCACCTCAAATCTAATCCATCTTCTTTTATCTTACTTATTCAATTTCACCGCTTACTCATTTAGCTCAATTCAACCGTGAGCTTGGCCAACACCAACCAAGATAGATCGTGCATAAGAACCTTCCTATCACTCTAGCCTAGAAACTTAGAATTTATGCTCTTTAGTCCGAAATTAAGCCTACAAAACATTCCAAAAGTGATATTTTTCCTTTTAAACAAGTTTTAATCATATATTAGTATAACTTCATTTATTTATTTATGTTGATTAAGTAATTATAGTGCCATGAAAAGAGTGTACAAAATATGCCCAATTTGGCACTTCACACTACATATAGTAGAGATGAAAATGTTGCATTGGATTAGTGAACACAATAGATAAGATATGAATAGGAATGAATGCATTAGGGAAAAAGTTGAAAGCATTATAATTATAGAGAAGATGGTGAAGTCACACTTTAGGTAGTTTAGACCAAGGTTCTTGGGACCGACCAGACTGGACGATTCGACTGGTCCAACCATAACCCGTTTGCATTGACGGCCCCGTACCATCTACAAAATTGGGAAGCCTTCCATTCATTTCTGGCTGTTGAAAAACTGTCCAACCAGGTTAGAACGCGTAAAACTGGAATAACCTAATTGGTTAAACCGACAATCTAATTGCAATTAAAAATCCCAAGCACTATAGCACAAACATAATAATTGTGTTTTCCTTTTCCAACAGTAACAAACATAAAAAACCTAACCGTCAGGACTCAAGAGAATAGTTGTCGTCACCTTTACAGTCAAGTTTACCAGTTGTTGTCGCCTCTACAATTTGCACTACTATTTGGTCATCATCATCTATGCCATCTTCACCATTGGTTGTTGCCGCCTCTGCACTACCGGTTGTCGTCGCCTCTACAATTTGCATGATTATTCTCTTGAGCACTATAGCACAATCACAATAACCGTGTTTTCCTTTTCCAACAGTAACAAACATAGAAAACCTAACTGTCAGGACTCAAGAGAATAGTCGTCGTCACCTCTACAGTCAGGTCTACCGGTTGTCGTCGCCTCTACAATTTGCACTACTATTTGGTCATCATCATCTCTACCGACTGCCATGCACCACCGGTTGCTACCGCCTCAGGGTGCCTCATCGTTGCCTTAGGATAGTGATTGACATTTGTCTATATAGATTCTGACATTTAATAGTAGACTAAGTGGTACTAATATGATATCCATGTTTAAGATTATAATACTAAAATAGAATGAGTCTAGGCTATAGAGGAATAATAAAAAATTATATTGCAATGGGACGTCAAAAGTTGCAATGGAATGACAACAATTGTAGTTTTCAATAATAAAAAATGTAGTTTTTGCACTAACCTTTTATCCATCCCTCTACACTGATATTGTTTGTGTCAATTTAGAATATAATGAAGACAATAATACTTGGATGAATTAGAATATTTAATCTCTATATGAGATAGTTGTGTTTTGATTTATAATTCTAATTATGTAAGAGTTAAACATGTTTAATGCACTTTTATTTTGATTTATGTGTATGCAATATATAAATCATAATATTGATAAGTATGTAATGTGAACCCTTTTAGGAAGGTTCTTATGCACGATTTATCTTGGTTGGTGTTGACCAAACTCACGAGTGAATTGATCCTTTTAGGAATGAGTAAGCAACGAAATTTATTAAGTAAGATAAAAGAAGATGGATTAGACTTGAGGTGTTGATAAGCCAAGGTGATGCTCCCCACAAGAATATGGTTCTTGATAAGAACTTATAATCTTGGTTCATCCAAGAAGGTTTGGAGAATGCACAATGCTTTCACAAGGATTTAATCCTCAATTTAATATGAATTATACTCAACTTAACTTCTTTATTTCATGGTGAAAGACATACATATATAGCCAAGCCAAACTTGGCTCCCACGGTTGTGAAAAGACAAAGCATTAAAAGTCTAATTCATGGTGATCCAACATAGGATACCATTTGATACAATGACTATTCCTACACATGTTCAATTCAGGTAACATGTGTCTAAATACAATCAAGACTAGTATTAAAGACAATAACTATAAGAAGAAAACATAGGATTCTTGTTGATGCTTGTGTACCCACGACTTGATGAGTTGAATATCATAGGATCCTTTGCCTCATTGATGCCACAGTTGAAGACATGAATCACATGGTCAAATTCTTGTCTTAATTCCAAGTTATGGCTCCACGATTGAAGAATGAATGTGGGTAGCATAGGATTCTTCTCCCACTTATATGTCGCGACTAGAAATAACTTCACCTTTGAGAACATGGTGAAATAGGAGTTAAGTCACCCTTAAAGTATTCCACGACCTAGAATTGATGAACATTGGATGCCATCATTAAGAGTGGAATTCCCTCGGCCAAATGAAGCTTCCTTGTGAGCTAAATAGCCTAGGATGTCGTTGTGGTGTTTATGTCAAGCAAGCCAAGGCCCCAACGGCTAGAATGTGGTCTTAAACCACCATTAACACACACTTTAAGGCTTCCAACATGCATTTTGAGATTCCCATGAGTAACTCTCCTCTATTTGCCATGAATTTAACTTCAGAAGTTGTATGATGAATTGTGCCCAGCTGAAATAGGTCCCAACGGTCCAAATAAGGTGTTAAGGCACCATTAATGCTCCATTTAAGTCATCCTCGGTCAAATCCATAAATACCATGAACACTTGTTCTCCAACATTCATATTAGTCTTTATTACCTACCAAATAACAATATACAAAGTTAGAGTATAGTTTGTTCATCAAAATAAAAGTTGGTCCAAACATTAAAGTGTGAGTTACACTTTTAAGGCTTGTTTTAAGTCTCATGAACCATTTTTCAAAATATTCATTATTTCTGGACAAATTTATTAAATAAAATCTAAAACTAAATATACTAAGTGTTGGTCAAAACTTGGCCCACACAATTATTATTAAACTAAAAATGTTCCATACCAAACATGTTGGCTAGGCCTCATCGACCATACTACACCCAACGCTTGATATGGCAAGCTAGGCGCGTGCGCCACGGTCTGAATTCCTGGCCAAACCAGATTGGCCCAACACCTGGCTTAGCACTTGGTGTGCTAGCATCCTTGTCTCGGTCAAGTATGTCTCGGTCAGGCTTGGTGCCACCCTATGCCACGTCTAGTTTTGGTGCCTTGGCCAGGCCCTTGGCCTGGTTCATCCTTGGCTTAGTCAAAATATAGACCATGATGCAATTGAACATAATTGCATCCTTGGACTAACTTTGGCTTACCATCATGGATCAACCTATAAATTGTCCAAGGGCATTTTTAGCTCTTTTGTTCGTGCCCTAGTCATAGGATCATTTATGCCTTCAAGTCCATCATAATCAAGTTTGATCTCCTTGAGTATTGCATCATTATGTTATTCATTTTTTAATTAATTATATTATATATAATTATATATGCTATTATGATGTCATCTGGTCTAACTGGATGGTCTAACCAGTTAAACCAGTTTGAAGTTATACAAGACCTCTTCCGAGTTGATGTCATGTTCGAGTTTCATAACATTGGTTTGGATGTATGAGAATGAGATTTGTAAAAACCCATATAAAGAGAATAGATGAAATGAAAGTTAGTCCAATTTCTAGAGGATGAGGAAGTCCCGAAAAATCATAGACAAGTAAGAAATACTTAGAGATCAATTTTGTCAAGAAACATAATTTATAATAGAATATTAAGACATTGTTTGATACATGTAGTTAATCCCACCTACTAGAATTAAGGTTTGGTTGTTGCTTGTAGCCTTAAATTAGATTAGGCAGAGTCAACAAGCAATGCCAAAGGTGACCAACGCATGTGTATTTGACATTGCTGATGTTATACGTTATTTTCATACATCATGTTGAACATGTTTCTCTTTTCAAATCTTATGAAAATAATGGGGTCGTAATGATAGTAAAAGTTCAACCCTCATAAAAAGTACATTTTTGTCAAATGATAACTTAGTCCCCAACTTTATGGGCAAGGTACTCAAGCTAGTTTGGGCTGCTTTCTTATCGTTTGGCGAAGGAGTTGCTGATAAAAGAGTGAAAATGTAGATAAAAATGGCACCTCAATTAACATTGCCAGCTGCTCCAGTTTTAATAATTTTAGAAGAAATTTGATAGGTAAAACCAATGTTTCAAATTGAGGACCGCATTATGTGATACGACCATGATATTGCGGTTGTTGTAACCGCTACAATCACATCACACCGTAATTATGGTGTGACACCAAATCACAATGATGCGACTGCAACATGCTACAGTACAACTGCATTTAGGCCGCAGACCGCAATGCAACCATATCAGTATCAAAAATATTTTTTCACTCAAAATAATTCACATCGTAATAGCCGCGCCGCAATCCACATCGCAACGGCTACAATGACCGAATCACAGTAAACGTAAGCACGACCGCAACTTAAAACACAGGATGAAACTGACCATGTTCAATTTTCATCTATATAGAAAGGGTGACCGAGTGTTATAGAGAAAGACATGAACCAAGCATTTCCATTTCAAAAGGGAACATAGATGGGGCTTCAATTGGTGCATGGTAAGGCATGCTATTAAAGTTACAAGTTCCTATTGCAGCTATTCAAGATCCAAAATGCAAATGCCCATTCTAATAAGGTCTAGAAAGATAGAAAACGAAAACTCAAATGAACAAACATCAAATACACTAGTTAAGGTATATACTTAACCACTTTATTCTATGACTACTATCAATTGGACTGCTTTAACTTAAACAAGAACAGAACAAAGAAGCACCAAAGCATAAAACAACAAATTTAGTGGCACCCTACACATTAAGAACTTGGTTGTGTTACAAACTCTGATTGGCCAGAGTGAGAAGGATTTTGCTCCATCTTGACTAGTTCATTCTCCAATTGTTGTGGATGTTCTCCTTGCCATGTCCAAACAATGTCCTTAAGTGCAGGTTTAATGTCTTGTTTTAGAAGCTTTTGGTACTCCAATGTATCTCCATTAGACTTCTTTAACTCCACAAGATGGAAGACAGGTGTAATCTCGAAAATCTCTGCATCTATACCTAAAGGCCCTTTTCTGCCTTCCTTGGAACCTTCCAGCTTGAACAAACCTCCATCTTTCTTCTTCACTTTCAGTTGAAGCCGATTACAAATTTCTTCTAATTTAGAGATAATAATTGAGGCAGGCTTGTCAGAAGTAAATCGCGCTTCTCTCTTATGTTCAGTATCCTCAAACAAACTGGACAAGTCAAAACCTGATGAATAAGAGATGATATCAAAAGCATTTAAATTGCAAGGTTTTGACAGTTCATGCATTGACTCTGCTACAGGAGTATCATTCTCATAAGCTCCAAATACTCCATCAGCATCCATAGGAGCTAGTTCTTTGTCATCGTTGGCAATAACAGTAGGCTTCACTAGCCCCCTTTTGAACCAAGAACTTTCCATAATTTTGGCCGCTGATATCCTCGTTTTTGGGTTTGGATCCAAGATTCTGGATAACAATCTCCGTACATCTGAAGCAAACCAGTTAGGAAATTTGAAGTCTCCCTTACCAATCTTCCTGTACATCTCCATCAGATTTGAATCTCTGAACGGAAGAAAACCGGCCAATAGAACGTACAAGATAACACCACATGACCAGATATCAGCTTTGGCCCCATCATAACCCTTTCTGTTTATCACTTCTGGAGCAACATAGGCAGGGGTACCACATGTAGTATGAAGCAATCCATCTTGGTGCTTAGATTCAGCCAGAGCACTCAATCCAAAATCTGAAACCTTCAAATTTCCATTTTCATCCAATAAAAGATTTTCTGGTTTTAGATCGCGATGACACACACCTCTGCTGTGGCAGTAGTCAACAGCACTGATCAATTGCTGAAAATATTTCCTAGCAACATCCTGGTTGAGTTTTCCTTTGGCTACCTTGTTGAAGAGCTCACCACCTTTTACATACTCCATGACAAAGTATATTTTGGCTTTGCTGGCCATTACCTCATAAAGCTCAACCACATTTGGATGTTTGATTAGTCTCATTACTGAAATTTCACGCTTAATCTGTTCAATCATCCCAACACTCAAAACCTTATCTTTATCAATCATTTTAATGGCCACACTCATGCCAGTTATAATGTTTCTCGCATGATATACCTTTGCAAAGGTTCCTTGGCCTAATAATTTCCCTAGCTCATATCGCTGCATAAGCACACTTCCTTTCGGTTCCATTTCTAGCAACACTTTTTGCCTAGAACCAATGCTAACATCAACAGTACCAAGTACAAGCAATTATGTGTCTAGAAGAAGGAAACTGCTTCTCAAGATGCTCAAAGCTCAACCGTCTTCACAAACATCATGTTTCAAAATCGTAGAATGGCTGAGATTTGTAGGCACCTCAGACACTTGAGCAATAAATAGATACGGGAAGTGGACTAGACATCCAATCTCATCAAGGATGAACAAGGGTAACTTAGATAGAGGGACAACCTCATTACTATCAATTAAGGAATCCTTTACTATCAAGCACATCTTTCAGCATTCCCTGATTTTTGTGATGACACTGGGAAGACTGAAAAAATATCTCAAGAGTTTTGTAGAATAATCAAGGAATAAAGCAGCACCTAGTTAACTTTTCAATTGCTCAGAAGCAAAATATATAATCAAGGCACACCTGAAAGAAAGATGAGCAAATTTAATAAGTAAACTCAGAATATTATCCTTCAAAATAAATTACAAAAAACTTTTATGATCCTAAACAGCATAAGCTATGAAAGGCCCTAACTAAATTTCATGATATATAGACAACCTTTATTCTCTCGAAATATATAACTTTTGCATATGCCAGTCATTGAAAATCTCAACAGAAACAGACTTAGTAATGGGGTGAAAATCCCAGAGCAAAAAGTATGAGGTAGCTTTTAATCATATTTTCACATGATTGGATTTGAAGACAAATTAGTCAATTAGTTATAGTTCACTCTAGTAGTCAAATTCGTTAAGGAATAAGGATATATTGGGAAAAACTAGATCATAGCAAAGATAATGAAAACAAGTTTGAACAACTATTACAAAAGTACAGGGTGCCAGACTCTATAAATACAAGCCAAATGGGTCAGTACAATATGTAGAGAAATTAAAATGTAATCATGTAATCAACCAGCCGATCTCGTAATCACACGAACAATACAGTGCATCAATAATTGACTTGAGACGTGAAAAACGATGTGTACCATCCTAGACCTGTATTCTTAGAAAGAAAGACACTCTACAAGGTTGAAAATTGGAATAAAACTATAGTTGGGTTAGTAGCATTTCTATGTGCATGTGATTCCACTTTCCATTACATCCATGACTCAACTTTGACAATCTATCTACCTATTTGCATGCTTCTTTCGCATTTCTCAAAATCCTTCTCACTACATACATGTTCATAAGGGTAGTGACCAAGATGCTTAAAAAGTTATGCCCAAGCTTAATAATTCCCACTAAATATAAGAGTTCAATTCCGAGATTTATTTTAGTATAACCAAGGGTATCTCCTCATTCTATGTGTAAGACTAAAAAACCTCTCTGGGTGCATGACTGTTGTGTTAACAAGTGTGCCTCCTATGAACCAAACCTTAGACCTTTGGCTACTCTGGGATCTAGTGTACCTTAAACCACTAGATCAATGTCTTGTTTCAATTCCTAGATTTGAAACCATAAGATCAGAGAATTAAAAAACAAAATAAAAAATGAAAATACCCTCTTCATTCAGAAGGAAAAAAAATCATGCGAGACAAACACAATATTACTCATAAACACAAAAATCACCCAACTATACCAGTAAGTCAAGCTCAGAAAGTAAGGTGAACAAATCTCTCATAAAACAATTCGAGACATTTCTGAAATGCCATATTAAACCCCAGGAAAAAAACCGAAATGGATCAAACAGAAAAGCAAAATTGGATCTAGTTTTCAAATTTTTAAACAACTAGAAAAAAATAGAGATCCAGAAATAATGAAGAAAATACGCAGAGGGAAATTGACATGGTTATCTCAACTTACCTGAAAAAATGATTGATTTGAGAAGTTTTACCCTTTCTCTGTGTTCTTTGTTATTGGGTGCAATGAAGAGGAGGAAAAAGAAGAAGGTTGGCGTGGTTTTAAGAGAAAAATACAAGTTGTTTTGTGGTTTTAAGTTTTAACGTAGGAATAGAAATTCTAGAGTAACAGAATATTCCATCGCCTTCTACGCTGCTTCTTAACTCTCATCATTACTGTATTTTTAATAAGTCAATAATTGAGTATAATTATTAGTAGGACATTCCAACGGTAAAAAAGAATCAAATTGAAACAAACCGATCCCGGTTTGATTCCATTTAACTATTCGGTTTAAATTTTAATGGAACCGGTTAATTTGGTTTGGGTCATTGTTTGACAACTACATAAGCCGCTGAAAATGAATTGAATCACACATATTACAACCTATATATATTATTAAGAAAAAAAAGATGATACATCGATAATGTAAGTTTTTTACATCGTCAATGATCATTCATAATTCATTTTTAATTAACATTGATTCTTCAAAAAATAATCTAAATAAAAAATGAATAATACACTAATTATGTGTAAATCTTTATATTGTCAGTGCATAAAAATTACACTCTATTATTGATGACTATCGACCATCAAACTAGTTAGAATAATGGTATGATAATATAGTGTTCAACCATTGGTTTAATAACTAAACCACAAGTAAAATTATATATACAAATATATTATAATGTCAAAAAATTAATAAATAAGTTGATAAATATTTTATTTACATTATTTAAACAAAATATATATCTTTGTGATAGACTCTATTTTAGAAGTGTAAACAAAGGTACTATAGTGAATGCATGTTTATTTCCCATAATAACATTTTGGTAAGTTAAGCTAATTTCTAATTCTAAATAAAAGTCGACTTGTATGTCTATAGTTTAAATGAAAAATGATCAGTACGACTAGTATAAGCTACTTTTTAACCGGTTTTCCCAAATATAATTGTGCAATGTATAGGTATGGGATTTCAATCACCTAGTAAGATAAGATTTTTACATTTATGACTAAAAATCTCGTTCTAGAAGTATAATTGTGGTGTGACAGATCAACGTAATGTAGCCCATAGCAAAAAGGCAATGGAAGAGTGATTTGTCATTGTGTAAAAGTTTGAACTTGCTTGTACTGGATTTAATTCAACTATTACTTTGGTGATTAGTGTATTTGTGTTTGCAGCTTGTCCAAGTGCTTCAATTTGTATTCCTAGCCACACATATGCTTGCTGCCAAATATATTGGCCGCCACACAATCAACAAAGGAAACAATGCATGTTTCCTCTTGAAGGCATGTTACATCAAGAACCATCCTATTCATTTTGTTTAGACGGATTTTATTTGCAATACTTTTCTTAAAAATAAAAAATTTAACAAATGAATTGAACATAACCATTCGTGTTTGATTTGGTTTCTATACTAAAAAACAACATGAATTAAACTGAACCACTCTAGTGTGTTTGATTCAATTCTTAAAGTATGCTAAAAGTCGAACCATTACACCTCTAAGTATTTGTATAAGTATATAATATAATGTTGTCTATAAGCATTATGTTTGTGAATGATAATAAATGAACCAACCAACTCCACTAACTTTATAAACTAAATGAGATAAATTTAAGATAGAATTTGAACTTATTAAATAAATGAGATGAACTTCAACAAAAAAAAGATTTCGACTTATGATTATGAATTTGTTCAAATATATAAATATAGAAATTCATTAAATTTGTACACATTGAATATATAGTCATATATATATATACATAGCAATATATAAATTAAAAAATATTTTATGATTATTATATAATATTATATATATATATTATTAACTTATGATGAGTATAATACCAATAATATTTTGGTCTAATGATGTAAGGTTCTGCTAGATCCTAAGATGACGAAAAGGTCAAAGGTTCCATTCTTGGGAGTGACATTTGTTAGGAGGGGAAGCCACGAACCCCAAAAGAGATTATTTCCTTACCTATAAGATGAAATGAAACTCTTGATAGTACAAAAGAAATATATGAGTATAATATATTGAAATTAGTATTTTTCATATAAACTGATTTAAAAGTCATATTTCTCTTTGCATGTATATATGTATATCAATATAATAATCGAGGTGATGAACAATAAAAACTTGAAATTGTTAACTCTTCAAAAATTTGTGAATTTTAATTGGATCAATCTAAAACTAAAAAATAATTCTCATTGAACACAAGTCTTGAAACTAGACTCAAGTGAATCCTTAATGAGTCAAACTGAATCAAGCTCAATTCATTTTCATGCTTACAATAAATGATATATATATATATATTAATTGTTCTCATTTTTTACAATAGTGTATTTTTCTCACGTGAGTAGCTCCCTATGTATATAATATAAAATGTATAAATAAAAGTGTAAATATAAAAGAATACAGAATAAATTTGTTGGAATTATTTCTAATCACGAGTGGGGGATTAGTCTTAGTTATAGAATCCTTCACTAAGAAAAAAAATATAACTGTTAAACTTATCAGCACATATATTATTGGGAACAAGCAAACAATCAAATAGTAAAAGAATATAGAGAAAAGAGAATAATACAAGGATTTGGTAACGAGGTTCGGTCAATTGTGTCTACATCATTGGGAGTGTTGAGAGGCTACCATTATGTATTATTAGAGAATTAGGATTAGTGTTTGACTATTTTTCTCCTTGTTACATTAGGTTTGCATAACATAAATATATAGTCCTCTACCTCAACCCCTTTATATCAGTCCAAGCTCACAACTTGTATTGCTATTATCTAGATATATGAGTCATTGCACAATAATCTCCACCTTGACGAATATCATCAATCTCCATCTTCTGCTATTGGGTTGGGGGCACTCCAAAGTCTAGCATCAGTGAATATTCAACAAGCTCATGCAATGCCTGAACTTGTCCATGGTAACCGGCTTGGTTAACATATTAGTTGTATTTTCTGAAGTGTGAACCTTCTGCAATAGTATCTGCCCACAAGCTACCTACTCTCTGATCTTGTGAAATATCACATCAATATGTTTGGTCCTAACATGATACACCTGGTTCTTTTCCAAGAAGATAGTACTCTAACCGTGACAATGCAGCGGAACTCCACCTTGCTCAATGCCTAACTCATTTACCAACCCCATAAGCCACATGGCTTCCTTAGAAGTTTCACCAGTTGTCATTTACTCTGCTTCAGTTATGGACATAACAACAATAGACTAAACTGATGATCTTCACATAATTGGTCCACCTGCAAGGATGAAGACAAACCCCATGATGGACCTTCTATCATTCAAGTCTACTGTATATTCCGAATCAACATAACCAATAACTAAAGGCTTACTCTGTTGGCTGCCAAACATGATACTAAGACCTGTAGTCCCCTTCAAATATCTGAAAATTTATTTGACTGCTTCCCAATGCTGCTTCCCTGGTTTCGACATGTACTTGCATACTTGACTAACTGTGTGTGCCAAGTCTGGTCTAGTACAAACCATAACATACATCAAGGAATCCATTGCACTGACATATGGAACCTTTGACATGTACTTCTTCTCTTCATCTGTCTTTAGACACTGATCTAGAGAAATCTTGGAGTGATTTGTCAATGGAGTGCTCACTACTTTAGCATTGCTCATATCAAATATTTGTAAGATCTTTTCAACATAGCTTTGTTGGAAGAGTCATAGCTTTTTAGCTCCCCTATCCCTGTGAATCTCCATCCCGAGAATCTTCCTAGCAGCTCTTAAATATTTCATGTCAAACTCCTTACCTAACATGATTTTCAGCTCATTGATATCACTCAAATGATTAGCACCAATCAACATATCATCAACATAAATTAACAGAAAATAAAAGAACCATCATCACGACTTCTCACATAAACATAACAATCATACTCACAACGTTTGTAACTAATCTTCAACATATAAGTGTCAAACTGCTTGTACCATTATCTGGGAGACTGCTTCAACCCATATAGAGACTTCTTCAACTTATAAACCAAGTGACTCTATCCAGCTGCACTAAACCCTTCTGTTGTGTCATTTAAATTTTATCCTATAATTCACCATGGAGAAAGGCAGTCTTCACATCCATCTGTTCTAAGTGCATGTCCCGGTTGGCTACCAAGGCAAGAACTACCCTGATAGAAGTGTGTCTCACCACTGGGGAGAAAATCTCATTGTAGTCAATTCTCTTTTGTTGTGAATACTCTTTTACTACAAGACGAGCCTTGAACTTTTCCCTTCTTTTTCTGATACTGATGGCTTCCTCTTGTACACCCACTTGCACCCAACTACACACTTGTCTAGGGGCAATGAGACAAACTCCCAAGTTTGGTTCTTCTGTAGAGACTCCATCTCCTCCATTATGGCACCCATCCATTGTTTTTTCTCCTAACTGTTTATAGCCTCTTGAAAGCTACATGGATCTCCTGAATTGATATGAAGAGCAATTGAAGTCATATCTCTCTAGAGGTTTGATAGGATACATATCCCTGTCTCTAGCAATTAGATACTTCTGCACACATGAACTCTTCGCCTCAGAATCATCATATTCTTGACTTGAACTAGTGCATGGTTCCTTGCCTTTATTTACCTGAACCGTTTCATTGTTCACTGGAATCATATTTGATCCCAAAGTCTCTCCATTTAGTCTGGGCACCTCTGTCAAAACTGACTGTTTCAATAATCTACATTATTAAGAGAAAAAAGATTATACATCAACAGTGTAAGAGTTTTTTACACTATTATTGCATCATTTACTATTCATATTTTATTATCATTGACATTTCTAAAAAAGTAATCTAAATGAAAGATAAATAATGTACTAACTGTGGATAAATCTTTCCAGTGTCTACGCATAGAAATTGAACTCTATTATTAATGGCATATCAACCATAAAAATTATTAATGGCATATCAACCATAAAAGTAGTTAGGGAAATGGTAGGATAATATGATGTTTCAAGTGGTTTAATAACTAAACTACGTACAAGTAAAATTATATTATATAAATATTGATGTTAAAAAAATTAATAAATATTTTTATTTACACTGTTTAAAACAAAATATATATCTTGTAGACCATATTTTAGAAGTGTAAATAAATGTTGTACCATAATAAATTCGTGTTTATTTCTTACAACAACCTTTTGGTAAGTTAAGTTAATTTCTAATTCTAAATAAAAACCTACCTATATGTCTACTATATTTTCAATGAAAAACGATCAATACAGCTAGTATTAGCCGATTTTTGACCACTTTTTACAAATATAATTGTTGCATCATATATGAGGGCGAATTTCAATCCGCTAGTAAGATAAGATTTTTACATGACTAAAAATCTCGTTAATCTCGTTCCAGAAGTATAATTGTGGTGTGACAGGTGAATTTAACGTAGCCCATAGCGAAAAGGCAATGTAAGAGTGATTTGACATTGTATCAAAGTTTGAATTTGCTTGTATTGGATTTAATTCAACTATTACTTTCGTGATTAGTGTATTTTTGTTTGCCACTTGTCCAAGTGCGTCTATTTTTATTTGGAATTTGAATTCTAAGCCACACAAATACTTGCTGCCAAATATCTTTGCCACCACACAATCAACAAAGTGAACAATCCATGTTTCCTCTTCAAGCACGCACAACACATTACTAATTTTTTTTATATACTAAGTATATTCCTCAATTTATGGGTAATAAACTAATTTTTTCTGATGTGTGTGATTGTTTTTCACAATAAATATTATTCACAGAAATTGAACTATTAATATTTTGGTCATCTTTAGAATCTAGTGGAGTCTTAAACTACTATACGAACACCTTATTAATATATATTTCACAAATTCACACTTTCAGTTATATATATATATATATATATTTGATATTTTTAGTGGTTATACTTAATTGTACTCGTGTCTTTATGCTATATTTCATCATTACATGTTTTAAATTTGTCAGAGCCACTATCCTACCTCATTTGACAACTAATACTGTATTTATAAAACTTGGACTAGTCTTAAAATTATTTAATTATTCTTAAAATTAAAATTGAATCATTTTTTATCTAGCAGCTAGCTAGGCTAACTTTCCAACCTACAAATGGTGTTAGGTGCATTTAATCTAATAAATGATTTAGTACTCTATATTTGAAATTATGTTTTAGAAACAAAAAGACCTTATAGAATTAATATAGGTGTTTAGCTTGGTTAATGATTGATGATGAGTTAATATAATGAATTTGAATACTAGAATAATATGAAAAAATATAATAAAAAATTGTTCTTCGTGAATCATCATTCATCATTAAAAAACACAAGCAAAGAGAGGAGTGGTGTTCCAGTTATAGCCTTCCTCCAGTGTTACATTACCATTATTGGTGCAGCTTCATTAATGACCACACACATGTACTCTAATCATTCGAGTTGTCTACATAGTGGGGTACATTGTCTGCAGAAATTATTAAATGTTATATAAATTAATGGTCTCAATCACATAAAATTAAATAGATTTAATTAAAATTTAAAAAAATGTATACCATTGGTAAATAAGAAAATGACAATATAAAAATCTTTACACTATCAACCACACTCTTTAATCTGTCTCGTAAACAATGTTTACAAAAAAACACACGCACTTAATTTAGCGCATAAATATATTTAATATTTAATTAATAATTAAAAATATTAAGCTAACTGATAAGAGTATCTAAAATTATTAATTATACAATCATGTTATTACACAATTCAAATTTACCTATCCTTTATTATACCTAGTCCTTTAGTGGGACAAGTTCAACTAAACCTTATTGCTCTTACTAGTAGCGGAGTTTTTTTTTTTAGAATAAATATTCATTTTAATCTCTTATGTTTTTCAACCTTATCAGTTTAGTTCTTTAAAAAATAAAAAATCTAAAATAGTCCTAAAAAATCTCAAATGTGAACTACTCTATTTTAACATATTTTATATCACTTGATAGTAACTAATTTGACCCTAAAACTATTAATTTAATTCACATTTAAATTTTTTTGAAACAATTTTAAGTTTTTCAATTTTTGATGGACCATTTTAGAGTTTTTAATTTTTAATAAACCAAACTGGTAAAATAACTTAAATAAGTATTTTTTTTTTAACTATTTGTACAACATCCCTTTTAGGGAAAGAAAGTTTCTATGCCTTTCCATTCTTGTATTTCTCTATTTCTTTATAAGAAAGATGCTGTCAAGTTTGTTATAAAATAACATACTTCCGAAACGACAAGTACATGTGAGTATTAGAAAAAAAAAACATTAGTGAATATCATATTGATTAAATTATTGTACTTGGAAGATTGTTGATTAAGGAAATTAAGGGAGAAGATTTATACTATTGGAAGTCGGTGGTGAAATGAAAAAAATTAAAAGTCCACCTTTGGCATTTGATAATTCATATACCTGAGAAACATTTATACTATGGGTAAAAAGTATGTTGCTATCTCTGAGAAAATACAACTAGCAAGAGATAGGCTAACTCAAGCTCAACAACACTTGCAAGAAGATATTTTCATCCCAACTCTACTGATGGATTGGAAAATGTGCACTGATAATTTAATGAACTTGCATAACATTGAAGAGGACATGCTGAAACAAAAGTCCAAGATCAATTGGTTACAACTTGGAGATGGGAATAACTCTTTTTTCCATGCCACAATGAAAGACAAAATAAGAAAGAAAGGCATTTTCAAGCTAATAACATCTGAGGGTAACATAGTGTATATTCTGGGAGGAGATAGTGTTAGAGTTAATTCTACTTCTTACTTGTTAGTTTGTGTTGTTAGTTAGGAACTTCCTCTTTTAGAAGTTTCAGTTAGTTGGAAGTTGATGTAATGTTACTATAAATAGCATGTGTAATTTTCTTGATTACACAATGAATGAACATACATTGCAATCACTCTCTTTTTGTCAAGCATTCTTTCTAATCTTCATTTCCTACTCCGCTTTCTTGTTTTCTTACTGCAACAAACAACCTTCTTCTTCTTCTATCCTAGTTCCTCATCCCTCCGTTATACAAGCAAAGTTTCATACTTAAAGATTCAACAGTGGTATCAGAGCCTTCTGTTCGAGATTGGAAGTTGTGGAAGGAAGACTTGGAGAATCAAGAACAATGGCAACAAACAATGGCTTCACTATGTCATTACCAGTTCTGGTTGGGAAGAATTATGATAGATGGCTTCTGTTCGAGATTGTACTATCTTTGAATTGGAGGGGCTTATGGGATTACCATAAAAAATATCTTCAAATGACACTTACAATATAAAAGGGTAGAGTTGTAATATAATATAAATTGATTTAAAAAAACAAAACATTTTCCATTTTGTGTATTTACTGAAACGTACATCAATAATTTTTATTCTCTTTAATATTTATGGGTTAATTATGTCATTGCATTTTACTATTAAATAGTTTTTTAAATATTTACTGAAATGTAGTCTCATTATTACTTTCACATATAATTACTAAATTGGGTATGTAAATTTTGCCCTTCAATGACTACATATTAGGGATAGTTTAGTCATTCAACACAGTCCATCGATTCACTTTTCTAACTTTTTAAAAATGGGTTTATGCTATTACCAAAAGGGACATATTGTATACACTATATAATGATGTCATTTTGAATATGGGGTTATAACAGTATTTTGGGCACCCACTTTAGCTGGATGTCTCCTCAATATATTCCACTTTCTATCTCATTTCTCTATATGATTTCACTTTCCCTATCTCACTTTTCTATACCCCTTCATTTCTTCTTCTCTTCTTCCGTATACCCCTTCATTTCTTATTCTTTGGTATACCTCTTTAATAATATTTCACATCACTCTTCTATACCCCTTCATTTATTCTTATTGATTTAGATTTATTCATCCACTTAAGGTAGCATTATTTATTTAGTTTTGATTGTTGAAAACCTGAAGGTCATATTTCACAAATTTGCTCATTTTTTCGTCTTGCCAACATTGATCCCTCTGAACTATGGTTCACAAACCTTTTATCGTTGACCTGAAATGAGTCATTCACTACTTTTTTAGGAGTTAAAGTTTACGTTTTGTAAATTCTTTTTAGAAATACGGCCTTGGTTATGTTTTCTGGGTTTCCATACGAATATTCATGTTTCACAAATTTCCTAATTTTTTTCGTCTTGCCAATAGTAATTCAAGAAGCCATTGAGGTCCTTATCAATCTGAAATGAGTCATTCACTACTTATTTTTGTACATTTTTATTAAAAAGGTGTCCTTAATATCATATGAGGTTTTCCATTTTCATTTTTTTTTATCATTTTGGTTAAAATACTGTTTGACATTTCTTTTGTGGCTGAAAACTATCTTCAGTTCTCTATTATGTAGTATAACTCTTTCACTATTTTCGTTTCGAGTCAAAGTTTACATTTTTTAAATTTCTTTCATAAAAATACGACATTTGCTACTTTGTATGGATTTCTAGTTTTCCTCTTTTTATTTTTTTAGTGAATCCTTTCATAGACATAGGAGGCTTCTAGTTTACATTTTCTTTGGAAGTCAAAGTTTACATTTTTTGTGGTTCCGTATATAAGGGCTTCCTTACTTTATTTGGGAGATAAAGGTTACATTTTTAAAATAGTTTTGAAATATCAAAGTACTGTCTTTGGGTTTCTATTTTTTTTGTATATTCATTGGTAAAAAAGGACGCCTTTAATATTGCCTCATAAATTTTGGCATTTCTGAGTTGTTTGCATAACTACACAAATAATGGTTTATAACCTCATATGATATTGATATTGCCTTTCAAAGTTCTAGGTTATGGCCTTTCCTTGATTCATTTTCGGGATTTCTTGGTTTTGAATTTTCTGTGTTACTCTAAAATGAATTGAAGGACAGATCTATGACCTCCTTTGACATTCAATTTGTATTACTAATGACTTATTATTCTGTAATAATCTCTCAAATTGCCTTTGAAATTGTTGTTATATTGTTAGAGTTAATTCAATTTTTTAATTGTTAGTTTGTGTTGTTAATTATGAACTTTCTCTTTTAGAAGTTTCAGTTAGTTGGTAGTTGATGTAATGTTACTATAAATAGCATGTGTAATTTACTTGATTACACAATGAAAAATACACATTGCAATCACTCTCTTCTTATCAACCATTCTTTCTTAATCTTCATTTCCTTACTCTGCTTTCTTGCTGCAATAAACAACCTTCTTCTTCTTCTATCCTAGTTCCTCATCCCTCGGTTATACAAGCAAGTTTCATTCTTAAAGATTCAACAGTGGTATCAGAGCCTTCTGTTCGAGATTGGAAGTTGTGGAAGGAAGACTTGGAGAATCAAGAACAATGGCTTCACTATGTCATTACTAGTGTGCATAATGGTGTCCAGTTAGTTGAAGATGATGCACCAGAGGTTCAGCAATCAACATCCAGAGAAAGTAAGAGGAAAGATTGCAAGACACTCTTCATGATTCATCAACGTGTAGATGAATCAAACTTTGAGAAAATCTCAAGTGCAAGAACAACCAAAGAAGCTTCGAAAAACCTAGAAAAGTGTTATGCAGGGGCAGAAAAAGTGAAGAAAGTCAGATTGCAAACTCTAAGAAGAGAGTATGAGCTGCTACAGATGAAAGATTGTGAAACAATCTCAGAATACTTCACAAAAATCAGATCTCTCACAAACCAAATGAAAAGCTGTGGTGAGGAGATGAGAGAACAACTGATAGTGGAGAAGGTCCTAAGAACCTTGGTATCCAAGTTTGACCATGTGGTTGTGGCAATAGAAGAATAAAAAGATCTTGAGCAATTCAAGATTGATGAATTGCAAAGCTCCTTGGAAGCTCATGAGAAGAGAATCAAGGAGAGGATTCAAGATAGAGGTGAACAACAACCTCAAGCTCTACAAGCATACTCCTACAAAAGACATTCAAGCCAAGGAAACTTCAGCAAGAAAGGAAAGGGCAAAATGAAAACTGATAAAG
This sequence comes from Lupinus angustifolius, assembly GCF_001865875.1. Lineage (NCBI taxonomy): Eukaryota > Viridiplantae > Streptophyta > Magnoliopsida > Fabales > Fabaceae > Lupinus > Lupinus angustifolius. The sequence continues at coordinate 3,031,382 of NC_032020.1, forward strand.
GAAGGAGCAGTGAGAAATTAGGACAGGACTTAAGTTCCAACTTCTCTAAGGATCAAGCAAACAGAAAGCACAAGAAGAAGTTTGATAAAAGTAAGATCCAATGCTAGAACTACAAGAATCTTGGACACTTTGCCTCTGAGTGCAGATTCAAGCATGAGAATGGTGGGACAACAAAAGCAAGATTAGCTCATGAAGATGAGTAAGATGAAGAACAAGTTCTCCTCATGGTCACAACTGAAAAGGATCAAGTCAATGGTGATTGTTGGTACTAGATACAGGCTGCTCGAATCATGCCACAGAGAATGGTTTACATATCTTGATGAATCAGCTACGACCAAAGTCAAGTTTGCAGATCATAGCTTTATTGAGACTGAAGGAATTGGAGACATTTCAATTCAAAGGAAGGATGGAAGATACTCAAGCATTCATAATGTGCTCTATGTGCCCAAGATGAAAAGTAATCTCTTGAGCATAGGGCAACTTCTTGAAATAGGGTACACTATGTCAATGATAAACAAAACTCTTAAGGTCTTTGATGCTGGAAACAACTTAATCCTAAAGGTCCCTCTATCAAGCAATAGGACCTTCAAAATTGGGATTCAAGTGAGAAGTCATAGCTGTTTTATGTCTAAAATCTCACAAGACAGTTGGATATGGCACAAGAGGTATGCACACTTGAATTTTAAGAGCCTGGAATCACTAAGCAGAGCTGAGATTGTGAATGGCTTACCAACAATCAGTATCCCTGGTGGGTTATGTGGAGAATGCTTAGCAAACAAACAAACAAGAACATCCTTCACCACTCACATTCCATCTAAGACCAAAAGAACACTTGAATTGGTCTACCCTGATGTGTGTGGTCCATTTGAAGAAAACTCACTAGGAGATAACATATTTTTTGTAAGCTTCATTGATGACTTCACAAGAAAAGTTTAGGTGTATCTGATCAAGAGGAAGAATGATGTGTTCACTACCTTCACCAACTTCAAAAATATGGCTGAAAGGCAGAGTGGTCAGAAATTGCAGACTCTAAGAACTGATGGGGGTGGGGAATACAACTCAAAAGAATGGACAGAATTGTGCATCAAAGAAGGAATGGTTCATGAGGTGATAGCTCCATACACTCCACAACATAATGGCACTGCAAAAAGATTAAATAGGACACTCCTCAACATGGCAAGAAGCATGATCAAAACAAAGAACCTACCCAAGAAATTCTGGGGTGAAGCAATCTCAACTGCAACCTACATATTAAACAGATCTCCTACAAAGAGGCTGAAGGAAATCAACCTGAAGAAGCTTGGTCAGGTTTGAAACCAAATGTAAGCCATCTAAGGATTTTTGACTCAATTTGCTACAAACATGTCCCTGATCAACTAAGAAAGAAACTTGATGATAGAAGTGTAAAGATGATCCTACTTGGTTTTCACTCAACAGGGGCATATAAGGTCTATGATCCCTATACACAAAAGATAATGCTTAGCATAGATGTAAGACTTAGCAGAGATGTCAGATTTGATGAGTCACAAACATGGGATTGGAGACAAAACTCTGAAGTGAAAAGGCAAACACTAGTGCAGCTAGAGGAAGACAACACATCAGAACTACTACCCTGTGTGGAACAACAAATCTCAGAACAACTTGCTAATAGAAGATCTAGTTCAAGAAGACCTTCTAGAACAAGGCAAGCTCCACAGAGATTGAGTGACTATGAAGTCTTCCCAGATTCAAGCATTACTACAGAGGGAGATCTTGTGCATATAGCCCTGCTAGCAGAAATGGAACCAGTAAGCTTTGATGAGGCAGTAAAAGAACCTCACTGGAATGAAGCCATGAAGGAGGAACTCAAGTCAATTGAAAGAAATCAGACTTGGAAACTCACTAAGCTACCATCAAACAAGAGAGCAATATCTGTTAAGTGGGTCTACAAAGTAAAAATAAATCCAAAAGGTGAGGTGACTAAATACAAAGCTAGATTGGTGGCAAAAGGGTTCCTGCAGAAACAAGGACTGGATTATGAGGAAGTGTTTGCTCCAGTGGCAAGAATAGAAACCGTAAGACTAGTTATGTCATTGGCAAGCTATCATAATTGGCCAATCCATCAAATGTATGTTAAATCTGCTTTTCTGAATGGACCTTTAGTAGAAGAGGTTTATGTAACTCAACCACCAGGCTTCATAGTGGCAGGAAGATCAAGTCTACAAACTGCATAAGGCTCTCTATGGTTTGAAATAGGCACCAAGGTCATGGAATAAGAGAATAAATGGATTCCTTGCACAACTTGGTTTTCACAAGTGCACTGCTGAATATTGAATCTATGTAAAAGGTTCAGACATAGACAACTTGTTGGTATTTTGCTTATATGTAGATGACTTGTTGGTAACAAGCAAAGAGATCAAAGAAATTCGTGCATTCAAAGATGACATGAAAGCTGAATTTGATATGAGTGATCTTGGCAACCTATCATACTTTCTTGGCCTACAATTCACAGAAACAGAAAATGGCTTCTTCATGCACCAAAGCAAATATGCTCATGATGTATTGGAAATATTTCAGATGGAAAACTACAACTCAGTCTCTACACCAGTTGAAACTGGAAACTCCAGTAGCTCAACTGATGAAGATCAAGCAGTAGATCATACACTCTTTAGGCAAATGATAGGATGTCTGAGGTATGTATGCAATACAAGACCAGACATTGCCTATGGTGTTGGAGTAGTGAGCAAATTTATGCAAACACCAAAGAAATCTCATCTCCTTGCTGCAAAACGACTCCTCATATATATATATAAAAGGATCAATTGGGCATGGCTTGTTGCTTCCCAATCAAACTTGCAGCAAAACAATCACACACAACATGATTGGGTATAGTGATGCAGATTGGTGTGGGGATAAGGACGACAGAAAGAGTACATCAGGCTATGTGTTCATGTTTGGTGATGCTCCAATATCATGGTGTTCCAAGAAGCAAACTATAGTTGCTCTGTTTTCCTGTGAAGCAGAATATATCTCTGCATGTATGGCTACCTGCCAATCAGTATGGTTGGAGACTCTACTCACTGAATTGAAGCTAAGAAAGGAAGGAGAAAACATGTTGTTAATGGTTGACAATAAGTCAGCCATAAATCTGGCGAAGAATTCGGTTGCACATGGCAGGAGCAAGCATATTGAGACACGTTTCCACTACCTAAGAGATCAATTAAATCAAGAAAGGCTCAAGCTAAAATTCTGCAACTCTGAAAATCAGATTGCCGATATTTTCACCAAACCATTGAAGAAATGGAGATTTGAAGAACTTAGACATAAACTAGGAGTTGTATGCCTAGATGAAAAGAATAAGAATTTAATTAAGGGGTAGTGTTAGAGTTAATTCTACTTCTTAGTTGTTAGTTTGTGTTGTTAGTTAAGAACTTCCTCTTTTAGAAGTTTCAGTTAGTTGGAAGTTGATGTAATGTTACTATAAATAGCATGTGTAATTTCCTTGATTACACAATGAATGAATATACATTGCAATCACTCTCTTCTTGTCAAGCATTCTTTCTAATCTTCATTTCCTACTCTGCTTTCTTGTTTTCTTACTGGAACAAACAACCTTCTTCTTCTTCTTCTTCTATCCTAGTTCCTCATCCCTCGGTTATACAAGCAAAGTTTCATACTTAAAGATTCAACAGATAGAACAAGAAGTGGTAAACTTCTACAAAAATATGGTAGGCACTAACAATACTCACAGAACATGGGTGAACTTGAAAGCTCTGAGAAAAAGGAAGTGTCTCAATAGAGATATGGCTAGTAATCTAATTAAGGGGGTCACTGAAAAAGAGGTCTGGGAGGCCTGGCATAACATAGGAGACAACAAAGTTCCTGGTATTGATGGCTACAATTCTCATTTCTTTTAAAAAAAAAAATTGGGATATAGTAAATGGGGATGTTTTAAGGGCTATAAATGAATTCTTCCAAAAGGAGAGATTATACCCTGCCATCAACTGCACTCTAGTAACTATGCTGCCAAAGCACAATGATGCTAGCACAATGAAGGACATGAGACCAATATCTTGTTGCACAACCATATATTAAATCTTCTCCAAGATAATCACAACAAGGTTGGGAAAAGTTATAGAGCATGTGGTGGATGATAGTCAGTCAGCTTTTGTCCTTGGGAAAGTCATACATGACAACATTATCTTAGCCCAAGAACTAGTGAGAGGTTATCGCAAAAAAGGGTGTATCTCCATGATATATGATACAAATGGACATTCAAAAGGCCTATGACACACTGGAATGGGACTCTTTAGACAATATAATGATTGAGCTAGGTTTCCCTCACCAATTTTTCAGGTGGACCATGATCTGTGTAAAAACCGTGTCCTACAGATATTCACTGAATAGCACTCCCTCTAATGTGCTTAAGGCTAAGAGAGGTCTGAGACAAGGAGACCCCATCTCTACCCTCCCGTTTGTCCTAGTTATGGAGTACCGACATATGGTGATCCAAGAACTGAAGCATGACCATAACTACAACTTACATCCAAAATGTTAACTGGTTGGCATTACAAATCTGTATTTTGCTGATGATCTTATCTTATTTAGCATAGGTGACCTTAAATCTGTGGAATTGATCATGGAAAATTTCAAAGCATTCTCAACTAGCACAAGTTTAAAACATAGCCTTGCTAAATGCAAGGTTTACTTTGGAGGAGTAGACATGCTCACTCAGGTTAGCATACAACAAACAACTAGTTTCAGTAAGGGTTCTTGCCTTTTAAATATCCAGGCGTTCCCCTGGATAACAAAAAATTAACTGTAAATCTCTATTCTCCTTTGATTGAGAAAATCACTATGAGGCTGAGACATTGGAGCACTAAACTTCTTAGTTATACAGGCAGACTCCAACTTATTAGGAGTGTTCTCTTCTCAATTGAAAACTACTGGATGCAGGTCTTCCCCCTGCCAAAACAAGTTCTGCATCTTATTGAAGCTAAGTGCTTGATCTTCCTTTGGAGTGGAAATGCAGACAATTGCAAGAAGGCACCCATGGCCTGAGATCATGTTTGTGATGCTATACAGACTGGTGGTCTGAATCTTATTACTCTAGTTGATTGGAACATGGCAACCATGGCTAAACTTCTATGGAATCTTGCATCTAAGTCTGATAAACTATGGGTCAAATGGATCCATACTTATTACCTGGAGGGTGAAGACATTATGGAGTAATAGCCTAGCTCAAAGTGCTCATGGATTTTTAAATCCATGCTGAAGTGCAGAATACTTGCTACGCAAAATGTGAGCTGGAATGTTGCTACTACAACAACAAAATTGAGAACCAGAAGCATTTATAAGGAAATTTGAGGTCACAAGCAAAAGTCACTTGGAGGAAACTTTTCTATGGTAATCTTACTAGACCAAGGGCTCAATTTATTCTATGCCTTGGTTGTCAAAACAGGTTACCAACAAAAACCAGACTACTCAAATATGGCATTACAATAGATGGGCAGTGTATCTTCTATGATCTAGGGGAGACTTTTGAACACCTTTTCTTCTCCTGCCCCATCTCCACCCCAACTTAGACTTATGTTCTCAATTGGATGAGATACAATCATACACCTAAGAACTGGTTGGAAGAACTAAAATGGATTACTCAACAATCTAGAGGTAAAAGCATACACTCCAAAATGATGAAGTGTGCTGTCGCTGAAACTATCTATGCAATTTGGAATATGAGAAATCTTTGTATCTTTCAGGGGCATGATATTGATGCAGATATAGGGCCTACTATTGTTAAAATTAGATGTAATAGGACTAGTATTAATGCTCGTCTGAAATTGTATTGTGATGATCTAGGCTCTAGTTGATGTCTGATCTTAGTTTAACCTCCTAGTTTTTTAGTCTGGATCTTTTGATCGGATTTTAATTGAAAGTGCAATGTGTCAAGAGATCACTTAAGCTTGCCTATGTTTTGATGAAGACAAAGGACTTAGTGAAAGCTTAAAGACAACTCAACAAATCAACATGCCAAAGATTCAAGAGCTTCATGTCTAGACTAGAGTCTTAGATGTGTCTTAGTTATTGAGTCTAGGTTAGGTAAACCTATATGCAAATCTCCCAAAGTCTAAAAACAATCATATCATTTACATGAGACATGCCATCTAGTTTATTATATGTTCATGCATTAATCATACATGTTATTTGTGCATTTTAGGCATAACATAAAGGTAAAACATGTATAGTTGATAATCATAACATATAGTTAGTTTACCAATTAACATCTTAACTGAAAATATGTCAGTTAATCGATTAAGTAAAGCTTTAATCGATTAACTTGAAAACAATTTTTAACAGTTTCAACAGATAACCGAAAAACGGATTTCAGTTACTCTCTAACAGCCCGTTAGTCGATTAACAGGCAACATAATCGATTAACTGGGTGAAAAACAACTTTTCTATATAAACTATTTTTTAAACAGATTTCATATACGATTTAATACATTCATACATTCATATTATAATTGCTAAGTTGCGTATTTTCATGTTCAATGTATGTCATATAGGGAGAGAGAATTGCGTGTGAGATTAGAGTGAGATAGTATTATGCTAAGGGATTAACATGTCATCTGTTGCATATTATCAAATGTGTTCATCGTCCTATCTTGTTCTCGCATGATTTTTTTCATTACTGTTTAGAGATTTCTTAAGGGTAGAAATTATACATTCTTCATGATTTTGATCTTATACATGTTCATAGTAATTGTGAGATTTGTATATGGTTTATAACTTGTTCTTTCTTGTAATATTTGAGCTATTTTAGTGCTTCACATTACTTTGTTTTTTGTGTTGTTTATGTAACAAGGGAAGTAGTCTCTTGTGTCGTACCACCAAAGAGATCAGAGAGTCTTCACCAAGACTTGGAGGTCTTTATATTAGAGCATACTCTTGGCTAGGGCTGGATCGTAGGAAAGGTTTTCCTAGGCGATTGAGTAAGGTCAAACCAAGGTAGAGGTTCTGGGAACTCAAGAAGGTAGCGTTCAAGATCTTGTAATTGGAAGTGTATATGTAAGACACACTGGTTTCAATTTTAGTGAAGAAAATCTTCTAGATCAGAGGAGAGGACTGAATGTAGTTTTGTAGTGGACCCCAAAACGAACCAGTATAAAAACCTTGTTGCAGGCTGTTTATTTCCCTTATCTCTTTACTGCTTTTAGTAGCTTTTAATTGCCTATTGTAGCTGATATTTTGAATATAGTATTCCTACCAAATAAAGATCACTTGTGTTCAAATATATCTGCTATATCATTTTTGTATAATCTATAATTGGCTGTGTAATTGAGCCATTCATCAACTGCTAATTCTGTACGACTTAATCGATTAAGTCATAACTTTAATCGATTAACTGGGTAATTTTCTAGAATAGGACTTTGGTGCAAATAGCGGTAAGTGAGAACCGCGACACCTATTCAACCCCCTCCCCTCTTCTAGGTGTATTCTGCCAGTGATACCTAACCGTGATGATTTGTTTTAGTAATAGAATTTTTTTCATGTTCCAAAAAAAGAAAGATGTCTTTTGGGTTGAGCTTTTCTCCAGATCTAGATTATGACATATAATACTTAAAAAATTAAGAGTCGGGATTTTCTTTAATTTTCGTAATTAGATAAATAAAAAATTGATAAAAATATATTCTCCACATATTTAAATACTGAAGAATCCAATACCGGAGAAGAGTTCATTTCTATCTTTTCAGGTGTGCCTTAAGAGGACAAAAACTTTGATATGAGATGAAGCACACTCCTTGTAAAACACATAAGTGAATGCCACCATTGGGCTTTTTGTGATAGGAGATGAAGCACACTCCTTAGGCTTAGGGTCCATTATGTTTTTGAGAAACCATAATTTTCATTTTATCTTCTAGAATCTTAAAAAGGTTCACCCTCACACTGAATGAACATCTCATACAAGTTAGTGCATGTTAAATATACGTCATCGCCTTACTAGTTCCAACATATGTCCCATTTTTAATTCATTTTACTGTTATTTTTCAAATGTTCACTTAAATTGAGTCATTCTTTTACTGATTGTTTGAGTTTCTAAATCTATAAATAAAACCTTTAGCCATATGAGAAAATCACACCATCTAAACTATATTTCCCAGCTTTCTCTTCTCCCTCTTATGCTTGATGCACATCTAAAGCCAAATATTTCATGTTCTTTAGTTGTAAATCAGAGTGGTTGAACTAGATGTTCGGGCAAAAGTTCTTCTGATATATAGTTGGAAGTAGACTTGGATCTACCGGTAGAGCTACATGAAAAGGTTCTCCGACGATCAAGTCAGTAAGAGTATAATGATGGTAGGAAGCAGACAGTATAACCTAGAGAATAAGTATGATGGAATAATAATACCTCATGTTGGGGTGAATCCCCTATTTATAGTGTGGGGATGGATTAGGTACACCTTCGGGTTTCGTTGACGTAGTCAACTGTTTGGGATTGACGGGGGCTGTTTTTCCCGTGTCAGACAAATTTGGAAGGTTTATACTCTGTGCATAGCTGACTTATTGATGGTGGCAAGTCTGATAGTCGTATTTGAGGTTTGTACTTGTCACTTTAGCAGAAGGGTAGGTGAGAGTTGTAAGGTCGTAACAATGTATTGTTAGAGACGTGTTAGTCGAGAGTGGTCCTAACTCTGGTCTAGTATGCCCGTCTAAGTGTGTTGACCGATTATGGTTGGTTGAGGAAAAGGATCGGGAAGTCCGAATAACCGGGATGGAACAATTGCCCCTAGTATAGTAGGATGCTTGATAGTCGGACATGCTGGTAGACTCATTGTGTAGGTGTTGGTCATCATTACGCATCCAGACTCGTTGACATGTGGTTGGTCAGAATTGACCCTGATATAGAGAACTTGATTGCAAATGGTGCGCCAGTACGTATCTATTCATACGAGAGCCTTTTGCCTAGATTTTCGGGTATCCATTGGATCACACTTGAGTACTTTTGGATGGACGAGATGGGCTGGGTTTCCGCCTCTTCGTGCTCCTCCGTATGGGTCACCCTATCCACCATTATATGGATCCCGAATTCTTCTATAAATAGGGGAGTCCCCCTATTCTTCCATGTTTACCTTATTAAAAACTACTTGCTGGCGATTTTGCTCTCGAGTTGACCAACTTTTCATCTTTGTTCTCTCCTTCAAAATTTCGTTAAGTAATTTTTCTTCTCCTTTCTTTTTTAATCATGGTCCTCTTTGTCGAGCAGGAATTTAGCTTAGATGGTGTGGAGGTTTTATCCAAGCCTCCACCCATCTTCATTGTCTCTTCCCGACGTCGTCGGCGCCTGAGGTCATTCTCTGAAAAGAGGCTGAGTGATCTCTCACTTCACACCTTGTTGACAAAATGGAGAGATAGAATGGCGAGAAGGGGGAAACATCGATTGAATCGGCAGCTGAACTTTGGAAGTGGCCATCGATCGTGAATGAAGAGTCTAGCTCGAGATCTAATTCTTCCTCTGGTCGCATGTCCTATATGGCGAGAATGTAAGTTGCAAAGGCTGACCACCTGACCATTCATGTTGGCATGGATAGTCCCAATGGTCGGTATTGGTGGATTGGCCGGTAGATACTAGGGCTAAATAACTATTTCCCAACTGATGGTCGTCCTAGCGTGAATATTCTGGAGCGGCCGACGAATAACGTTGCTTTTAGGTCTCATTAGGCTGACGAGAGGGTATGCTCTGATCTCCTTGTCTAGGTGGGGATCAATTACGCCTTCTACATGTATGATATCTACTCCCAAAGGCTAGAGTTGCATCTTCCCCAAGACAATTGGAGTGTGACTATGTTGGGTCATCTTCAAGTCACCCCTTCTCAACTCCATTCGAACGCATAGGGTTTTATCCAAGTGTTCACCTTCTGGTGTTAGGTCAACAAGTATCCTACTCGGTCAACCTCTTCTTATGGATGTTTCGGGTTACTCGTAGTACAAACTCGAACAAAGAGAAGTAGTGCCGCCACAGGTGGGTGTGCCTTTAGTCGAGGAACAAGCGAGCCTTATTGACCCCTTTCGACCAGTCGGTGAAGAACTGGAATATGGGGTTTTACTATGTGGAAATAAAGGGGGTGCCTAGTCATATGTGGGCATTTAGCACGGACAGAAAGAGTCGATTCTCCTTCGCCTAGAATGGGGAGTTCCATCAAAAACCTCTTAAAAGGTTTTCGACTAGCAATGGAAGGTTGACTAGTCGGGATGGCGGATGCGACTGTGCACTGCTCAACCTTACAAAAGGGGGACATGGTCCTGGAGAATCTCATAGGTAGGATTGGTCGGGTTATTTCATGCATGTTCAGTTGGTTGTTTGTCGAATAACTAACCATTACTTGATTGTTTTTCAGCCAATATGAGCAGTAACCTGGATATTAACCGTTTGTGGGCTAAGACTCTTGGGAAGGGCGAGATGAGGCTTCTACAAGTAAGTGTGCCTATACTTCTTGTCCTTCAAGGACCCCTCTAGTTTATGGTCATGAATAGGACCTTCCCCCTCCTCAAGAAATTAATAGTCAAACTACTCGAGCTACTTCCATTGCCATACCAACCAACCCAACGGTCGACCTGATCAAAGAAGTCGAGCCTATTCCCTTTTTGAGGTAAGAGGTCGTTGCTGGTGTCGAGGACCAAAGTGATGGCCCTGCAACACATAATTAATCACGAAAGGGAAGGAGTCAGCCTCCCATTTTAGCAGCCAGATCCTTTCATCCTTACGCGTTGCTTGGGCTATGGAATAAAATCTCTTGAGTCATTTGGTGAGAGAAGTTGTGGACGAGATTGCCTTGTCGACCTTCTGAAACAACTCTAGATGTCTCCCACCCTCTCGGTTGCGATGCCAAAATATTTCTAAGAGGAGGCGGTTTTACTTGGTCGGATAGAGAACAACACTCTGGTCACCTTCAAGAGCAACATTTTGTCGACCTTTTGAAATTGAATGAGGCTCATGTTGCATAACTGAAGGGGGTGGAAGCTCAAGATATGATGGCCTCTGAGCAGTTGTTGGCGATGTCTCATTGACATGAGTGTGCCTACTAGACAACCATGGCCAACATGAGAAGTTGACCAAGATGACCACTCAGGCTGAAGAGGCAGAGCTTGAAATCCAACATTTGAGGGCCAAGCTGGAGCAATCAGATGGGAGGGGGCATGACGCCCAAGGTGAATTTGATCACCTTGCTGGGGAGTGGACTGCTTCACACGATCGAGTGGAAGTCCTTGAAGGGGAGAAGGCAGTTCTGGCCAATGAGAAAGCTGACCAGGCTACTGACTTGGAAGAGATGGTCGACTTGCAAGTGAAGCTGTCCATCTGGGCTAGGACAAATGCTGTGAGCCAGGTCTACCTATTTCACCATGATGAGGATTTATCCTAGATGGACATCGAGACCCTTGTTGATGATGGGGAGTTGGTGTTAGAGGGACCAAATGACACTGTTAAGCTGCTAGTTCCGGGCAAGGGTGGGTAGTGGTGTAGGTATGTTTGTACTTTGCTTGTATTTTAAATTTGTTATCATTTCAATGAAGTATTTTCCCTCAGTTGTCCATCTCTTATGTTATGTGCTTAACCAGAAATAATTTATATAACTGGAACTTGAATCTAAACATGATAACATTGGTCGAGCAAAACTCGAATACCTTGAACTTGAATCACAACAAGATAACCTTGGTTGGAAATAATTTGAATAACTTGAACTTGAATCTGGACAAGATGACCTTGTTCAAAATTAAAGATAACTAAAACACTTAAACTTAAATTTGTACGAGTTGGACTTGATCGACATTAATGATAACTCAAACACTTAGTCACACATAACTCGAATAACTTGAACTTGAATCTGAACAAGATAACCTTGATCGAAAATAATTTGAATAACTTGAACTTGAATCTGGACAAGATAACATTTTTCATAATTAAAGATGACTCGAACACTTAAACTTAAATCTAGATGAGTTGGACTTGATCGACATTAATGATAACTCGAACACTTAGTTGGGCATAACTCGAATAACTTGAACTTGAATCACGACAAGTTGACTTTATTTAGAATTAAAGATAATTCAGACAATTAAATGTTGAATCTGAACAAGTTGAACTTGATCAATATTAATGATAACTCGAACCCTTAAACATGGACATGAACAAGATGAATAATTTGAACACAAATATGAACAGGATAACTTTAAACAAGAATAATCCAAATAACTAAAACAATTAAGCTTGAACTTGAGCAAGGTAATTTTGGTTGAGAATAATCTGAACAACTAGAATCATATGAACTTGGTGAACACCTTGAGTGATTAAATTAGACTGCCATCAAAAGGGGACATGGTTCACGCCTTTGAGGGGTGTTGTATGATCGAATTAGACCGTTGTAAACACTCAATTTTGATCGAGGATAATTTAATTGATTAGTGAAAAATACTTTTGAAGTAAAAAAGGGGCAAGAGAATATTTTTGAAATAAAAGAGTTGGCCCATTTGGCCCAACCAGATTAGGGTTTCCAACCCTAATCTCCCCCCTATAAATCCCAATTTTAGCAACTAAAAATGGGGAGAGTGCAGCAGAAAAATTAAAAAAAAAAAGTGACAAAGAAGGCAACAAAGAAAACAAATAGAGAAGTAAGGAAAATTTGCAAGAATAGGCATAAAACTCATTCGGTTTTCTTCTTCCATCAACATAAAAGGTATCCTCTTACTCTCTTCTTATCCTTTAACTTCAATAAAATCAATGACATGAAGTTGTAAAGTATTTTTTCTTTTTTCTCTTTTGGTGATAAAGAGGGTGAACCGAAACTCACTCGGAACCACCATTGTGTGACTGTCACTGCGATGGTAGGCCACAAAATTTGGTGGAAGTTTTATAAATATAAGGATTATCTTTTAGTCAAGAGTTTTATAAAAATAGAAAATGACAATTTCTTCAACATTTTTCACTAGTCACTAGAATAACACTCATTAGAATATTGGCATTGCTCGCTAATGCACATGAATAAGTGGAAAACTAAATGGATTATAAAAATAATTTTTTTTAAATAGTAAATTGGAAGAAGATATCTATATGGATTAAATTGAGGGTTTGTGATTGATGGATAAGAAAATAAGGTCTATAAGTTAGACAAGTTTGTGTATGATCTCAAGCAAGCATCTACGAATGTCATGAAGAGTTTGACAATTTAAATGTCTTGAATGTATTTAAGGTGAATGAAATTGACAAATGCATGTATCACAAATTTGAAAATGACATATGTACTATCATTTATGTTGTGTCCATACTTGTGATTGATCATTAATAGACGACCTAAGAAGAAGGATATGAAATTGAAACCTCTTAAAAATGATTTGGAGTCACTGCCATTTTTCTAACAAAATATAGAAAATCATATTTATACCCAATTTGGAAAATGGTTATTGAATATATTTTTAACTACGAAATTTGATTACAGATCGAAGAAGGTATTGACACCATGTTCGCTTGTATTAAACGATATCCTCACTCGTTGTGTGTGGCAAAATGATTACTAAACAAAATGTAAAAAATATTATTATGTGTGACAAAAGTTTATCTTCTTTTTATGTATCCCTATATGCAATAATGAAATAAGGACTACGTAGTTTGGTGTAGAAAATTGTTGCTAGGTTGGTTTAATTTCAATTGAGATTAAAAAAAGAAGCAGGTCGTAGACTACCCTCACAAGTTCGTGAGGTGGCAGAGGCATTACTAAAGATCACGATCACTTCTCAACTTGAATGGAAAGGCAAGAAATAATACTAATTATGATCATTCTTTCAATTCTCAATTCCATTCATAAAGTATCTTTATTACTTGTTTTTTTAATTAAAGGAGTTGATTTAATTAATTGGAAAATAATTAATATTAAATAGATAAAATTGGTCATAAACCACATTCCTACCTTGTGAAATGGCAGAGACAGTATAAATGACAATAATCACTTCTCAACCTGAAGCAAAAATAAAAATATGATAAAATGTTGTATAATTAAATACCTAAATTAATTTTTTAATTTGTTGTATAATTAAAATGTCATTTTAGAATTAATTGATAAAATGTTTTTGGATAAAATAATAATTTTGAGTAACTAATGAGTAATTTTAAAATTAGGAAAATAATTTAAAAATAATTAATACAAAAAGTTTTAAGATAGAGTTAAGAGAAAATATAACATTTTTTTTGCTCAGCAAGAAAATATACAACATTGGTTGTGAACCACCTCTCTATTTTGAGAGATACCACATACAATACTAGTAATCATAACTACTTCTCATTCCAAGAGGAAAGTTACTACATAAGTCACCATCTCCCTCTTAATATCTTTAAAATAATAACTCTAATACATTTTTATATATATTTAACATTTAATATTTTTAATTGGTTAATCATTACTATTTTTATAAATCATTTATATTATTTATTAAAACACTATTTTATTATATTATTATTAATACATATTACTATTAATATTATTATTATTGCTATTATTAATAACTATAATTAATAAAGAATAAAATACACAAATAAAGAAGGGGGAACGTGTAGGAAACCAGCCTGTAAGTGATGAAGAGAAGAAAGTCGGCATGGACACAAGCGACAACATAGGCTTCAATGCACATCAAATGGAGCACGAGTTGAGCGACACCTTCACGAAAAGCTAGAAAATGTATTTCTATGGATTAGACTCACTATAAACTTAAATTGATAGCTTTAACTATAAGCCTCATTGCAAACCATATGATTCAAGTGCAAAACAATTTAAGTATATTGATGAAAGTGTAAGACAAAAAAGTATGCAAGTATCATTGTAAGCCTTTTATACTAGATTCAACATTATCTATGTTGTGAAATTATTGTGTAGGTTTACCAGTAAACCAATTATAGAGCATTGGCCCGCCATTGAGAGCGGCATGAGATATATTTAGAGAACCATGAACCTTTATTATATTATTAGAAATTTCCATATGACCTTGAAGGATATAGGATGCTGATTGGAATACTATCTGAAATGATTCAAAAGAAACAAATGGCTGTATATTTTGCTTAGATGAGGAACTATTTCTTGGAAATCAAAGAAAGATGCTCTCTTGACCAAATTCACCATGGAATTAGTTCATTGTTAAATCTAAGATAATAGCATTGACAAAATCTATTAAAGAAGCAAGTTAGTTGAGAAGCTTGCTAGCATAAACTCCTTTTATGGGAAAAACCTATGTTAGATGTTTTGATTTATTGTGATAGTACATCGTCTATTGAAAAATTGAGAACCGTTATTTCAAGAGTATGAGACAGAGATACATCGTAAGCATTTAGTGTTATAGATTTATTCTCAACATGAGTTGATAGGGATAGAATATTGATGAGAATTTAGCTTATCATTTGACATAGAGATTACCTAGAATAAAAATCCAAAAACAAGTTATCTTTGAATGAGACTAATATCATTATAACTACAAGTCACTCATGATGGCTTGGAAATCTCAAGAAATATGTTTAATGAGTAATAAAATGATATGAGACAAAACATGGTATCATAAGAATTTATTAAAAAGCATGATTCCTGAAGCTATTAGAGGTTGAGGATATTAGAAATTCCTAATGAGATTTGTACTCTATATAAAACATAGTACTTAGGCTATATAAGTACTCTTATAGAGTCACCTATGTGAATATGGAAGTGGAAGATTTTAATTCACGAACTCTTAAGAGTACACTTAGAAAAAAGGTTGTGTGGTTTGATGTGAGAAATAAAGTTCAACACTACAAGTCATTATTAAAATATGAATCGTACTCACTACACAAAAGTTTAAATCGAAAGATATATTTGTATAAGTATAATCTTATAGAAATTACTGCTACTCTTTCGAGTTTTTTAAATTCAAAGTGGAGATTGTTACAACTTCGTGGTATATTGAAAAATGAGAAGTCTCACATTTGACATTTGACATTTGAGATGTTTTTGTAAGATAGAAAATTGCTTCTTGGAGTATGCCTTTAGTCATTTCGCCATTTCGCATAATCTCAAAGTTTCTTTGTTTGGTCGTTTGAGTTTTCAACTGTATAAATGGAGTCTTTAGTCATTTGAGAAAATGGCAAAAGCTCAGCCACATTTTTTTAGCTTTCTTTACTCTTTAATATGTTTGATGCGCTTTCCAAGCCAAATTTCTCCCCTTTCTTTTATTATCGGTCTTAGGAGTTTCGAGTGACATTAGTTGTATTTTGTAGGCGTAATTCTTGAACTGATTCCACAATGAAGTGGATACAGATATAATGATATCTCTCATTTATCACATTTTATTTTAGGGATGTCGTAATTTATACTCTACTTGTCCATAATGTCTCTTAAAATGATACCTCTTCATTGACTGCAATTCATATTACAAGAACCAAGCAAATGGTATCTGTTCCTACACATAATTTAAACTACATGCCAACTAATAGCACCATTGTATATGCACATATACTCATGGAAAAGTATATCATGTATTAGACATAATATGACAATCTTATGCATATGAAAATTATAAAACCAGCTTACATAAGCTAAATTCATATAAACCATCTCTACAAGCATAGTTAGCTAACAAAAAGCATTATTTAATATACAAGGAACACTGCAACCGAAATAAAGTAAACAACAAACAAGAATCTAGACAAACATAATAAAAAAAGCGGTCAGGTGTACGAGGCTCCTACTTCGTGGGCTCCAGCCTTGTAAGGGGAGAAGCCATTTCTAGGATTTGAACTCGTGCCCTCATGGTCGCTAAGCAACAACTTTACCATTGCGTCAAACTCACTCTCTAAGCAGTAGATAATAGAAGATGAAATTATAGACTCATTCTTATCATCGAGCAAATTTATCAAGCAAGCCATCATCTTAAGTTCAATGTTGGCTTCTTCTTCTTTTGTTGTTTTGTCAGAAGAAGGGAGAATCGAGAAAATCCAAATTTCTTCCTTTGTGCAGAAAACTGCTTCTGAGTATTTTCTTTCTCAACTTGCCTGTCAAAGGATGGATCATCATTTTGTTTGGCAAACATCTGACCCAGTGACACCTTCTGTTTCGCCGAGCTTCTTTCTCTAAGCATCTTGCCTTCATATTCTTCTAGTGGAATCAGCTTCATGCTCAAAATTTGCCCTATCGACAGGGTTGGCTTCAGAACTGGCTTAGGTTCATCATTTGTCAGGTTCAGCCCATTTACATTGAATAACCGAGAATCTCTCCGATGGGGAGATGGATAAGAATTTTTAAACTTGTTAGTGTTATGTATAGAAGAATGCCTTTTATGGCTGTCGGACCGCCACTTCCTTAAAGCCTCTTCAACTGCTAGCTTTCCTGTATTTGCAGCCTCCACCCTTTCCAGAGCTTCTTCAAGGGCCATCTTGCTAGTTTTAACTTCTTTTGTTGCATCCTCTACCCTTTTCAAAATGTCCATTTTTGATAAATTTGCTTCATCAACTTGAAGCATAGCATCGAAAACTCTCTTTTTAGAAAGTTCCTCTGATTCTCGAGCTTTGCATGTCAAAGCAGTATACTCTTCGAAGGAAAGAGTGACGCCTTCATGCTTTTGCATACCATCTCCACCTGAATTCTCATGATAAGATAAAGCTTTGATTTCTGCAAGGGCAGAAACTTCTGCTGCTCTAGCAGCTTCCTTCATTTTTCTGGCAGCAAACAACCTGATTTCAGCAGTGCTTATCATAGCTTTTGTTTGTTCAATCTCAGACATTGCTCTCAACACTTCTGATTTCGCAACTTCTCCCATTTTTTTGAAATGATCTGCCTCAGAAATCAATCGCTGGAGCTCTCTTGTGATGTCTGAAGGATCATCAAAACCACCTTTAATTTCAGCATCTTTTGCCACTTGCAGTCTTAGTCTAGTCTGGTTTAGCTCTTCCTCGAGAGAAGATATTTTCGAAGAATTCTTAGTTAACCTCTCACGGGTTTTCTCAAGTGAGATCCTTTCCTTTTCTAACTTCTTGTTCAGCGATTCTACAGAAGCACGGACGTCAGCAATATCATCTGTAGTTCTGTTCAGGTTCAACTTCGCCTGCTTTAGTTCCATTAGTATTAAGCCAGGATTCGGTGAAGGGTATCGGCTACAACATTCCGAAGAATGCTGAAGAACATGACTCACTTGGTTTTTCTTATCTTCTTTCTCCTTGACAGAAGCTATGCTATCACATACACTCATCTCATGATTCAAATTAGCTTCGGATTCTTCCTTCTGCAGCTTCGATTTTAAATTTTCCACAAGCCTTTTAGTACTTTCTAATTCTTTTAAGACATGAAGAGTATCCCTTTCTTTCAGGATCAGTTCTTTCTCCAGTACTGCTGCTTCCTCCTCCAGTTTTCCAGCGTCGAGCTCTTCCGTGCGCTGCAGCTAAAAGAAGTGAAACTTCCACTATTTAATTCAATGCAAATGCATAAAGAAAAGTACAGTTCAAAATGAATATTAATAACTTGGATTCAAGCCCCCTTGATTGTTAACATCAACCATTAGCTGGATATATAGGTAAAGTGGCAAAATATGCTTTAGAAATTACAATGAACTTGGCAAATTTGAAGTTCAGTTGATTTTGTGTGTTTGCTTGTCATGTGATCATATGGAAAAAGAGAAGGGGCACTACAACAACAACGGCAGCAATAATTTCCTAATACTACTAGGCAGGGTCGGCTACTTGAATAAAACAACTTCATAATGTTCTATCAATTCATTGACAAAGCATTGTCAATAAAGCAAACACACGAAAATATCCATGAGAAATGAGAACCACTAACATTGACAATTAGATCTTATTTGAATATACAGATTAAAAATAAATGCATGTGATTTTTTTTAAATGATCATGTCATCATTAACTATCTTTTAATCTCAACCATAAGTCAAATTTATTCTTCTAAGAAGTTAATTATAAATGAGAACTGTTCAGTCGCTAACACAAATAGACCCTTAACCAACGGACGTTGGTTCAAGTGGTACATGCTTGATTCCCTTATGCAAGGTCTCGGGTTCGAGTCTTGTGGATGGAAAAAATGTCTGCTGGGAGAGTTAGTCCCACATACCTATGGATGTTCCCGACTCCTACTGGGAGAATTAGCCCCACATACTTGTAGATGTTCCCGGCTCGGACAGTATTGCCTCTAGTGCAAGGATACCCGTGGGAAACCAAAAAAAAATATAGACCCTTAAATTTTTTGAGAAAAAGATGTATGTACTAACTGTGTCAATCCATTATTCAGCCTTCATTTTCAATATCATTGATTCTTTAACAAAGTAATGCAAATGAATACAGATATTATTCAATTTTTTTTAACCCTGAGCCAAATATGGAGAAGCCAATTACAAGCACCCACAATTAAAAAATAATAATAAAGCTTTTGGACTACAATGCAACAAATCACTACTAAATTAATCACGAAAAGCACATTATTAATGATGTAAAAAAAAACCTTTCATCTCCTATAATTTTCACCACATATCAACCAATAAAAAGAACTCACAAATGAATGTTAATTTTTTTTACAAAAATAATAATAATTTCAAACCAGGTCTAAGCTGTAGAATGCTACCAAATTATCACAATGTTTCATTTGTACAATGCAGTAACTAAACAAGTGAGAAACATTTCACAAAAGAGAAGTTACCTCAGCAAAGACGAGCTTCTTGTTATTGTTGTTGGAAATGGGTTTCCAGTAACCAAGACCACCGAATCGTGTGACGGCTTCCTTCACAGATTCAAACGGCACTGATGTATCAATCTCAGTTCTCAGACCACACTCTTCTTTCTCCTTCTTCGCCACGCCGTCACCAACAACGTTACCTGAACCCGGTTCGAACCGGTTCACTGACATGTCGGAGATCGCAGCATTAACTTCCATCGAGATCAGAAGAGAGAACAATGCGAAGAAAAGAGAGGTTAAGTTTTAGCTAGCTAAGTGTTTGGAGAATTTGAAAGATGCAAAAATAAAATGGGACATAAGGTTGGATAAGTTGAACATCAAAGGTAAACATAATAAATAATGAACGACATGATTTTAAATCTTATTCCAAAAGCTTTTATGCTTAATAAATACAAATGTTTTTTTTTTCATTTAAAGTATTAAATTTATTATTTCATAAATAATAATCTGGGAATTTTTTATACTGCCATTCAAATATCGTTTATTATTTACATGTTAATTATTGTTAATACTAAAATAGAAATATTATAAATAAACAAACGACTAATAATATATGAAAACTTGATACTGTATAAGTTACTGTATCCCAAAATAAAATATTTTGAAGGAAATGTAATAAAGTTTTAAACCACAAACAGTCACAAACAGCCAAGTCTAGTCCAATTTGATTGTGTCGTTCCATGTTGACACCGGAGTCATTGCCTTGATTTTCGAAACATAGTGTGTTAGGCCCCACATCCGAGATAAAGACATATGAGAATTTTTTTATATTAAAAAACGTATATAATATATCATATTTAAATATAAATGTATATATGTTTTTTCAGTATTTTTATTTAAAATTAAATTTTTATTATATTATAATTTTATTAATTATCAATATATATATATATAAATAAAAGTCTTTCTTAAAAAGTGACTCACGTCAACGGTAACAAACACCTCAAGTTAATCACAACGCACAGAAAAAGAAAAAAAGAAGTTGAGAGGGAAACAAGTAAAAGCAGTGTTGTTAAAACCGCATCCGGTTAAACTGGACATACCTACTTATATTTATATATATAAAAACCTAAAACAAAAAAATTTTAAATAGGTAGATACTCAAATTTATAATTCATATTCATAATCTACTCAAAATTCATATAAACAAACAACTTTAAGTTTTTAACAAATTAAAGTCTAAATTACAAAATATATATTAATCCAAAAATATCACTTAACAACCGCAAAATATAACTAAATAAATGACACAAGTTCACAATCCACTCTACAAAACAATTAAATTTGGAGTTTTAACATTTAATATCAATGAGTCAAAGTTGTCTCATATCGATATTATATTTTTACACCAAATCTTATCTTCAGATAGTACTCATAGATTACACAAATGTTACTGAGATTATACACAAATGTTAGGAACCAAAAGATGTAATCTAAGTATGTCTTGGAAGCATGTGCCTTGAAGTGTTGAAGAAAGGTTGGAAGGATGGCTCACATTGTAATGTGCTTTTAAGTTTTTAAGTTTCTTTTTCAAAAAAAAAAAAAGAATATGTGTATAAACCAGCCAGTTTAGTCAAATACCGACCGGTTCACCTGCAGGTTTATGGTTGTGCTCTTGCTTTGAACTTTCTTTGTTTCATCTCCTTCTCGTTTTTAATTTGTGCAAAAGTTGGATTGACTCGAAGAGTTGGAATGATATAATCTTGTTCAACAACTTTCATTCTAATAACCCATAGATGATAATTCTTTCAATTGAACATTGGAGGTGTAAATACAGCAAACACTACTTCTGAATTCATTTTGATAATTTAAGCAATGGAAGGTAATAGAAAGTATTTGGGGTATGTTTGTTAATAGTCACATTGATAATAGTCACATTGATTCTTTATTGCTTAATAAATAGAAAAATAATAACTTCTGAGTCGTACTAATTATCTGACACCTTGAAAATTCTAGTTCAACTGTTGAACTTGGATTCCATAGCCTTCTAAAGGAAATGAATAAATCCAATTATTTTTGGAAAGACTATCATTAAAGGTATTTAATGAATCATCTACCAGTATCCAAAGATCATGCTCTCCTATCAATTAGGAATAATTTATGACATTTAATAATCATGTTACTACTGACATTCCCTACATGTAAAATGAACCCATTACTTATAAATAGAGATAACAAAACGGGTCGCCCAACCCTTTTCACCCGTATCTGCAAATGTCCACAAAAATTTAAGCGGGCACGGGCATAACCACATTGTCTAGACATGCTCTGCTTGTTTTAAAACAGAGTAATGAGCATTTGGGCAGTCCACAGACATTAATGTATAATTTTAAAATAAAATAAAAACAATATAACAAAAGAAAAAGTAATAAAATAAGTAGAGAAAAAACACAAATTTAAAAAAACTTTGACATTTTATATAAAGTTAACCAAATCATATTACATCACGATTTTTTTGAGACATTAAATCATATTACATCATGATTTTTTTGAGACATTAAATCATATTATATCATAACTTATTTGAATTATTATTATTGTTCATACATTATACTTGCTGGCCGCCCGCAATGCCCAATAGAAATGTCTGCGAGCTTGGTAAGCAAACAAGCCAGATAAAATAAGCAAATGACCAAAATTTGTATGTCATGTCCACAAAAAATTGCAAACTATGTAAGTACACCGACAAACATTACATGTTTTGCCATCTATACTTATAAACCTACTTTGAAGTAGTCTTTGGTCCAAAACATACCCAAAATCAGTGTTATTAGGACCGGACCGGACGGTCCGACTGTTCCAACCATTGACCGGCACCACAAGCGGCCCCGTTTCACCTAATAACCCGCCCTCCCTTTCAGACCGTTTCTAGCCGTTCGAAATCCGGGCAAACCGGGTAAGGCCGGGTTAACTCGGGAACAACCCGGTTAGTTAGCCTGGCCGGCTCAAAACTGCAAAATAAAATAAAAACTTAAATTAGAAACAGACCCACACAACATCATAGAGGAAGAAAAATGGTCATTGTAGAGCAGAACCACCATCACCACAAGAGGTTATACATGCAAGAAGTCACACGCAAGAAGCTTCGTCACCGTCATCCTCTGCATTGCAGTATGATTTCTTACTTTTTGCCCCTTAATTTTCTAGGTTTCTAGCATTTGGGTTTAGTTTTCCTTGTTTATGGCATTTAGTTTCGTTTTTCTTTGTTTCACGTGATAAGGGATAACATTTGGTTATAAGAAAAGCAAAACTTTAAACTTATGAGCTGTGTGCCACTATATATAATATAAAACTAATATGTTAATTAGTTTATGAGCTGTGTACCACACTACCACTACATAATATAAAAATAATATGCCAGTTCTAAAAGTAGCAAATAAATTTTTAGTTTGACTAATTTATATTCTAATAGAGTAACAGGTAAATTTATATGTTGAAGCGTTGAACAATATATACTCAATGATCTAATGAAAAAAATGATACTTGGATGAATTAAAATATTCAATTTCTATATAAGATAATTGTGTTTTGATTTATAATTCTAATTATGTAATATTTTGATTTATGTGTTGGATATTATACAAAATATGATATTAATAAGTAAATTATTCACTTATTTTAGTTAATTATATTATATATATATATATATAATATTATGATGTCATCCGGTTCGACAAGACGGTCTAACCGGTTAGAACCTATACGAGATGTCTTCCGAGTTGATATCCGGCTCGGGTTTCATAACACTGCCCAAAATATAAGGCCCGTAGAAACCTAAAAAAGTTCAAATCAACCACAATACTTAAAAGGATAGGGACCTCTAAGAGGTATATAGGAGCCACCTTATGCCCAACATTATAGATCATTGAAACAATCATGTCTTTATATCCTCATCTCACAGAAAAACACAAACTAATATAAAAATATTACTTTATAATTTTTTATCTCAATAAAATAATATATTTAATTAGTCCATGATATCATTGAAAACACCAATAAAAATAAAGGATCTTCATTCTATGCCTAAAGTTGTCTTGGTCACAAGTGTAGGCATTGAGCCACCATAGGCTCGGACGTAGGACAACTATAAACTACCAAAAAAAAAGTGAGCTGAACCATGACATTGGTACACCTTCCTAAAGGTAAAACAAGTACATCTCAAATGAGGATAAATAATAGATCCACTTTTTAAAACTTATTCTACATTGTGACTATTAATTCTAAAGATATCTAATGATTTAGATTTATTTAATAATTTAAATTATTTGATTTTTCTAAAATTGATGACTAAAATGGGGAATAAGTTTAAAAAAAATTTGTTGGACTAAATTTAAAAAAGTTACACTTAGAGTAAGTGAATCCTTGGCTAGGATAAATCCCACCAAAAACATTGCCACGTCATTTGTGTTTGTCACTCTTATTTAAACCAAAAACAAATCCGAAAACCTTCTTTTTTGTTTGTATCTCCTTCTCTCCAAAACCAACTGAAACTTACTACAGTTCTAATCAAACAAAGATGGTTAATTCAAAAGCTGATCTTCCTCAAAAGAGTGTCCTCCAAATCAAGCAAGATGATAAATTCTTCCGCAGGCTACTTTCAAAGGAAAGTTCCATCTCTAACCCATCTTTCAGAGTTGAAGTTTCTGTACCATTTGTTTGGGAATCTCAACCTGGCACACCAAAATACACAATCTCTGATGATACTCTCCCTCCTCTAACTCCTCCACCTTCATATCACCTCAACACTTACAAAAAGCCAGCCAAGAAAAGATCAAGAACCAATCTTCTTCTAGCACTTCTTCCAAAACTTAATCTCAAGAAAATGATTCTATCGTCTTCTTCTTCGTCACCATCACCTCCTTCTTTATCACTCTCATCCTCTTCATGGTCATCATCATCATCTTCATTATCCGATTCCTCCAAAGTTGTCTCAATGGGGAAGCTTGGAAGAGGAAAGCTTAAGATAGTTAATTAGGACTATCATGTCATAGTAACTTAGCCTTGGATCTCGTGTGGCCAATGGGACAAAGATCACTTGTCCTCCCATTTTCTATCTTCAACCAATCAGAATATTTTTTTTTATTTTTTTTATCCATATAGTAATATGTTATTGATCTAAGATAGAGAATGAGACACTATTGGAGATGTGTGCCGTGACCAATGTGCTGTTTAGAGTATATATGTGAATGTTTTTAGCTATTTATGCTCTTCATGTTTAGAGTGTAGTGAATTTTCTATGCTATAGGTTTTTAATTTTTATTCCTATATAACAAGCTATGTGTGTATCTTAAACATCTTATGCTGTATTATAATGATCACAGTTCATTGTTTTTTCTGTTTAGTGTGTGACAAAAGAGAGTTTGATAGCTTCATTTGAAGTAAGAAGTATAGATTTGGCTATTGTTATTGCAGTGGTGGTGATAAACAAATAAAAATACACACAAGGGAGAATAAGAGAGCATTTAGTATAATTATTTGCCCTAAATCTTGAAATTTGGGAGATTCATAGCTCAAAGAAATTTAAGCATTTATTAACATTTATAGATGGGTACATTCACTACATTGTCCTTTTACTTTATGGGAGGGGAAGAAAAACAAAAATAATATTTTGTACTCATAAAATAATACTTTATGACTACTGTGCCTCATAAAATCAAAAGTTGTTGCAAAATTTTCTGGTGGGTTGTACACATAACATTGTTGGAAAGTCGGACAAAACCACTTAATCAAAAAAGTTTAGTAATGCTTTATTTATTTCCTAAGATCAAGAACTGGTGGAGGTTAATTCCTTTTAAATTTGTTTGTTGAACCAAAGTTTTACAGAGAGTAAAATTTACACAATTCCAAGGTCACAATTTAACATGACTTAAAATGGTGCTTACAAATGACTTATTAACTAAAAGCTACTATCGTGCCATCAATTTGGCCTGAACGGTGAAACATTAAACATCATTTGAGAGTTAATTCTTTTTCTATTGGCCTGAATGTCTTGTTGCTCTGTCGTGTAAGCAAAGAAATATTATATATACTTCACTTACCACATGGTTCAAAACTAGCATTGTGTCATGGTCATGGATTCAAATAAAAACAATGATCACCACTTCTTACTTAGAATCTGTTACACTAATCAAATACAAATCTGAGTGGTTGTTAGTTCTGCTTAAATAATGACTTATGGAATTGGCTTTTGTACAAAATAAAATGGATACTGATTGAAAATTGTTTAGTTTACTTGTTATATTATATTACATAATCAAACAGTAACTACCCTTTTTGTTTGTTTACTTTAAAGAATGGTTGAATTTGTAGAAAAAAGTTCTGGTTAACATCGATGTACCAACATTTAATATGATGCAAAAGCAGAAGGACTGATTATGAGACAAATGGGATCGAAATTTGTCGGCAGAGGAGTTGCTAGTGACTTCAGCTTGTCCCAAGTTAACATGTGCATATAGGCCACATATTATATAGTATTAGCATATAAAAAATGAACAACTATTAATAATACCAGAAAGAAAAACTTGTATATATATATATATTATATGCAACAAGTCATCTTTAGAGATAAATATATTTTTGTTTTTTTGTGTTATCATTAATGACTAAATTTTAATTAAAATTAAATATTTAATTTGTTGTCTCTATACACATATGTGTTCAGACAAGTAATAAAATAAAATAAGAATATAATATCATTATGAATCTTTTATACACAGTCAGTACACGAATCATTATTTATAAAATAATTATACTTTTGTTTGAAAAGTGAATGATCGATTAAACATGAACTATTGATAATATAGTGACAATATATAATTTTAGATTTTTCTTCAGGTTGTCAGTGTTATATTAGATATTCTTTTTCTCTCACTGCTACTTCAGATCTATTAATTCTTTTGGCTTTACCAACATAAGATTTTATATAGGACACAAAAGGTGGAAAATATGACAAGAAGAAATGCAAAGTCAAGGTGTTGCAAAGTAAGATTTATATATGCTCTATAAGCCAAAATGTTTCTACAAGTAAATCTTCTATTTCATTCATCACTCAATTTGTAGCTGTTTTTATAAAACTAAAATTATCTTTACAAAATCAGTACTCACATAATCCAATAAGACTTAATTTAAACATTATTGTATGATATCCATAAAAATATGTTGTGTCATATGTTGTTCCGCGCCAATTAAAACATAACATGTCAATTAACTTTTTTAAACCTTCATCATTATTATAGTTTTTGCTTCATTATTATTGACACAGTCACACAGACAATGTATAAGACAGAATTTGGGATGGTAGATCTCTCTTTCCCATATATCATAACTGAAATGGTTAACGTATCTTGTGATCAAAACCTATTGTTACATGCAGTCAATGCTTCTTCATCAATTCTGGTCACTTGATGTATTGCATTTGCCAAATACTTGACATTGCTTGTTGTCACAGCTGCCATGCTGCAAGTATTACTAAGGAGTTATAGCAACTAGCAAGAGTATTTTGTAGTTCAATCATTGAAATCTAATTAACAAAGAGACATAAAAGAGAGAATTTAATTATAGTGATTGTGGTTGAGTTGTTGATATTTGCTTGAAGCATACCTTATTCGTCCATCAGGAGTCATGTATATATGGAATATCTTCTCCAGGAGTTTAACCTGATCCGGGGTTAGTCCAGAAAAGCAGAACATGCCACCCTGCATTAGTACATGCATTAAATTGAAGTATACATTATCGACCAAGAGGACACAGGTTCGAATTTTGGACGTATTTTATCCGCTTGTGAGGTAAGACTGATATTTGTACCTTCCTCAGACTATACTAGGTAGGAGCTTCATTCTGCCCTAAATACAACTACGTGCTCTTGTTATAAGATGTTGCTTCAAGCAAAAGGTAACAACATATACAAATTAGTGAAATTACAAATCAGAAACCTTTTACCTGGGTAGTTATATGCTCCCAATTGAAAGATGAATCCAAGGTCTCAAGACTTTGGCGCAGACTAGATCGCATTGTTTGAATCCGTTTTGCCATTACCTTCAAACATGGAATTGCCATCAAATGTAGCTAGAGCTTTGATCAATTTGATAAAAAAGGGAAAAGATACCATGAATGTGAGGGCTGCTATTACATTAATCTCTTTCCTCCAAAGTGCTTTCATATCTGGGTCACTCAAGATCATAGTAACTAGTAAGATACCATGAATGTGAGGGCTGCTATACATTGAATGGGCAATTTTTTGTAGTTGGCTTTTGACTGCAGATGCTTGCTTTATATCCTGACACAAAACACTATTATGGATACTATATTAGTAGACCAATAAAGCTGGATAGAACATAATTTAACAATCAAAATGATTAAACATATTTGCATTATTACAATGTTGAGCATTGCCACAAAGATACATCATGAAACATATTATATAGCTAAGTCCTATTATAAAAACTGAAGCTGCAGAGTCATTGCATATGATATGCTTCTAATTACTAGGATATAGAACTCAACTTTTGGAGTGAAATTAAGTATTTTCTTACCTTAGACAACCAACTTTATGCCCAAATAATCCCATATTCTTTGCAAATGTTTGAGCACAACCTATTAAATGTCCATCTTCAAGGAATATTCGAAGTGCTACGGCATCCTTGTCAAGATCCCCGGTTGAAAAACCTTGATAAGCCATGTCGAAGAAGGGAAAGTGGTTTTTTACCTGGGAAATAGTTAATGTAAAAATATTAGAAGTTTATATCTGGCTTATGCTTTTGGTACAAAGCAATATTAAAGCATGCCATTTGTTATCACCTTGAACTGGTATGATATCTCCCTCCATTGTTCCTCAGTAGGATCAACACCGGTTGGGTTATGAGCGCATGGATGGAGCAAGAAGAAAGAACAATCTGGTGCATTCTGAGCATACCAGCATCAAATAAACAAAAGATTAAAGGTTAGTTTATAGTTTATACAGTACTTGCATTGGGTGAAACAAAACTTAAGTTGCACTTCAATGCAGTTTGTTGAAGCAATAAAACTATAAAAGTGATATTTCATAGGTGAAGACTAAATATATCTATAATGCACATTGTAGCTTATTAGATTTTTGTAAGAAACAAGGAGCATATTTAAGGTCCATTTGCGATTTGAGTTTTGGAGAAAATGGGAAGGCTTAGCTTCAAAGCCATGAATCACACTTGTAAGTTGGCTCTTAAGCCTTCATTTTCTCTCCAAAGTACAACTCGCAAACAGTCCCTAAGGGTCTATGTGCAATTGGTTATTATTGGAGGAAAACTAAGGGAACTTCAGAGCCATGAAATATAATTATGATATGACTATCTCAAGCCCTCCCTTTCTCCTATAAAACCCAACTCGTAAACAAACTCTTGGATCATAAGATTCTGATACCTTGACATCATT
Organism: Lupinus angustifolius; assembly: GCF_001865875.1. Classification (NCBI taxonomy): domain Eukaryota; kingdom Viridiplantae; phylum Streptophyta; class Magnoliopsida; order Fabales; family Fabaceae; genus Lupinus; species Lupinus angustifolius. The sequence goes on from NC_032020.1 coordinate 3,060,505, forward strand.
AATGAGTGCAGCAAAGTCTAATCCCTTGGTATCTCGATTGTAGTAGTGGAAGGTTTTGATAGGAATTTCAGCTTGTCCCCATATGTTGTGGTGACTATAGCATTAGTGCACAAACTTATATTAGGTAATTGAAAGAAGCAAGCTGAAAGAACATTACAAGGTGAAAAGGACTTACTTTGACCAGGTTGGATCTGGTAGATAAATTTGTGAATCAGGATAGAAATGCCTTTGGAATTCAGCAAAAAGGCGACATGCACCGGTTCCAGACAAAGCTGGAATTCCAGCAAACAATCCTTCTCTTACTACATATGAATCATTCCCATATGCCAACTTTACACTCTCCAGAACAAATTTTGAAGTGACTGCAGAAGAGTTTAAGTTCCTGTCAATAAGTGAAATTAATACTCCTTTTTAGAAGGCAAAAATATTTTAAGTTGTGACAGATATATTGTAGCCGACCTCATCTAGTGGGATATATGCTTGGTTGTTGATTGTTGTTGTTAGCGATTCAAATTGCAGACTACATTACGTGATGCGGCTGCAATATTGTGGTTGCGGTGACCGCCACAACTGTATTAAACCGCAATTGCATTGTGATATGAATCAAAGTGATGCAAGCATATCGGGCTGCAATGCAACCGCATCGGATTGCGTTTGGGCCACATCAGGCAGCACTGGGCCGCATCAGAACGACCGCAATCCGTATTACAATGGTCGCATCAATCACATTAACCGCAACCTTGACCACAATTTAAAACACTGATTCTTGTTATTCCTGATATATGTTTTACAAATTGAGGAGATGCTGTAATATGTAATGCAGAACAACATGATCTGTAGGAGAAAGGACTTCTACAAAATGAGCAAATCAAGAATTCTGCAACTAATAAGAATTTTTTATTTGAATGATTGTGAACATACTTTAAGAATAAAATTAAACTCCATCACTCCTCGTATAAATTGTTCAAAGTATCTGAGTGAAATCAATGCAGATAACATTGTATTACACATGTTTTGATTTTTAATAGAGAGGGTGGTATCTATAAGCTATCAGTGCATATAAGCACCCAAAATTGTTAGGACTAATATAACAAGAGTATAATATCTATGCATTGTCAATATAAAGATTTATACACAGTCATCTACCATTCATTTGTAATACTTTTTCAAAAGTTAATGTTGAAGATTGGATGATACAATGACAATATATTGAACTCATATATTATCGGAACATCTTTTCTCATATAATAAAAGGGTGTTGCTTATAACTTATGTTGTAGCAATAGATTGAGATCAAAACTAGAAAATTTGTTCAACTATTCTACTTTTAACGAAAGCAATAGATTATGACCAAGACTATGGTATCCACTTCTAAAAGCAATAAATAAATAACAAATAAATAAATAAATATATTATTTGTAGGACTAAATTTGATGCCCTCATTGACATGTATCCCATTCTTATATCAGCATATCATGGGACTACTGACTACTCTATCTCGAGATAAGAGATACATCGACATTTACTTACAAAATCAATTTCTGGAATTAAGAATTTGTCATTTACTTATGACATGCCATGACATTAAGATCATATTCCAATGGAATAAATATTAAGATAGAAGAATCAGACAGGACTAAACTGATAATAGAGACAACATGCGTAAGAGAAGAAATGTCTAAGACTCACTCCAATTTACATCTCTCAATCTTTGCTTCCGCGTCACGAACGCAATGAGGAATCAAAGGTTTGCCATCATCATCTCTATAAGTCCCCTTAATGTACAAAACAAGAGATGAACAAATTTATGAATTCAGTAAACATTTTGACACAAGAGTAAGGTTATTGGACTGCATACATCTATCATACCCCACTATGACTATCTTTGTGACTTCGGTTTTGGAGGAAAAAAATGGAAATTTAAGGCCTCAAAGTCAAAAAGTATATTTGTCTCTCACTATGAAGCTTTCCCTTTTTTCCTCTCCAAAATCTAACTCGCAAATGGGTCGGAACCGGAACCTCATGCAATACTTTTTTAGTAAACATTAGTTTTCCTAAGCAAAGTTAAGGGTGAAGATGTTATACCACACCAAGATGAATCTTGAGGGGAAAAGGGTCAGCAAGAAAAGCTTCATTTACACTAACAATGGGGTCTTTCGGTGCTGGTCTTACATGATTCCACCAGCCACGGGCAGTGGCAGAAGTGGATAGAAATCTTCTGGCAGTTCTTCCATTAATGTACCTCCACATGATGATACAGAATTACACTCTTGAATGGATAATCTATGATGTGAGTTCAGTAAAATGCTGCTTCACGTGGTTGAAGCAAATTGAAAGGGAAATATGCGAAATTAGAAGCATATAAGGTGGTGGCGAAGGAGATTGAACTTTCTCTTCCCATGGTTTCGCCATTGGTATTTTCAACTTGTTCCTATGTGCTCCTTTGATTTCTTTGCATGGAAAAAACAACATGGGTACCTGGGTTTGACTTGACTATTATTTTTAGATGACTACGTGTCAGCTTGTAAAATCATCATGTGATTTGAAATTATATTTAATCATTATATAAGATTGTTGGTTGGTATTCACAATTGAACAATGTTATGTTTACGTTCAAAGCTAACACTCCACATTGAAAAGATGAAATGATAAGATGAACATTTCCATAACCTGGAATTGCTTTTTCAACATTTCCATAACCTAATTATCTTTTCTTTTATAAGTTATGCCCAAAGAAATCAGCGCAGAAGTTATTTCCAATTCAAGTTGATCAATCTTAGACTAAGAATCATAATATGTAAATATCCAATTTTGACCAACTACAAAAATTTAAAATTGATTTAAAAAATATATATTTCAAACAGTAATAAAATATCATTTTTAAATAAATAATTAAGTAAAGTTATTATGTTATTTTCAAATTGAAAAACGAGAGAGAGATTAATATTCATCTCTTTATTTTTTAATAAAAAAGCTAACTAGTACACTTGACACTTTTATCAATTTCTTACACCTTTTTAAATTAATAAATAAAGTAATTTTGAAAATTAAAAAAATAGTTAAGATATTTGGTTTTTTGAATTCATATATTTTTATTGTGATTATCCCTTTAGAAAATAAAATAACAATAAAAAACAACTTTTGGAATTAAAGATAGGAATGAAGAGAAGTGGGGATCAGATATTTTCCTGAGATAGCATGCTTATCAGTAAGGGCAATGGAAAAAGAGGTTAATGCCATGAAATTTTGTTTGATGACTCCAGCTTCTAGAAGTTAATATCATGACATTACTCAAAGAAGAACCATTCACATGAAAGTTAATGATTGTACTCGGCCAATTCCATAGAGCTTTTTCACAAGGGTAATGGAAAAATAGGTGCTCTAATGTTTCATTTTGTCTAAGGCTGAGGGAACAGATGGAAATTATAGGTATACCTATATTTCGCAAATTTTCCTCAATTGTGAGCTTATTATGGAGAAGCCTCTAGGAGATGAAGGATTTATATGGAGGAATGCTGGACTCCCAGATTACCTTGCATAGTGGATGTGAATGGCCCTTGGGTGCAATGTGGTTGTAGGCATCTTTTAGAGAGAGTTCTCCATCCTTTGAGTTCTACCAAACTAGTCTATCCTTGGTTTGATTTTTGGAATTGGCACTTTATTCATCATGTCAACTAGGTCATGTTGATATTGTCTAAACTATAGGGGGATTTTCCAATCATCATCTCTTATAAAATATTTGACCATAGCTTTCAAGTTTATATGTTGGACCATTTGAAAGGTATTCCTTCAGAGGTATTCCAAGCCAATTGTCTTTCTAGAAATGAATTCGGCTCTCATCCCCAATTTTCCAGATTGAGTTGGAAGTGGTAGACAATTTTTTGATCTTTATTCAGGCCAAATAAATGATTTAGTGTATTCGAATTCATGCCAAAAGGACTCACATATATAATAATGAGCTCAATCTGGGTGGGATGAAACCATCTCCCATGCTAACTTGAGCATAACTGTTTTGTTCAAAGCTCTATGGGATCTTAGACCCAAATCACCTTCTATAGTTGACATGCAAATTTTGTGTCAGACCACTGTGACTATCTTTCTCTCCTTTATATCCCTACCTAAATGAAGTTCCTTATGCTTTTGTAAAGCTCTTTGAAAAGTTGATTTGGCCAAGCATAGACAAGAACACTATAGATGAGCATGCTTTGAATTATGAATTTAACCAATTCTACTCTACTTATGATTGAGAGAAGATATTGTTTTAACTCATCCAATTTATTAACATTTCTATTTGCAATGGGTTGGGGATGAATTTTCCTAGGCATACATTTGAAGAGAGACACATCTAGATAGTTGAAAGGGAGAGATCAAGTTGAGAAACCCAAAGTAGACCTAAGAGATGCTCAAAGCTTTTCTAGGAGAAATGGTACCACTACATAATTTACATTTGTTGAGATTAAGAATTTGTCTATATGCTTGGCTATAATCATTGGTAAGCTTTTTGTAAGCTACTAATATTTTTTTTGATCCTTTGCAAAAAATTATGATGTCATTTGCATACAGAACATGAGAAGGGGAGCAAAGGTTGTTAGGCTCCGATGTTGGCTTTAGAGTATCATCTTGGACAAGCTTGGAGATTCTCCTACTAAGGACATCCTCTACAATGCAAATAAGAAGGGGAGATAAATGATCCCATTGTCTAACCCTTTTTTTTGCAGCTGAAATATCCCACACTATGGCCATTGTAGATGTAGAGAGCTTTGCATAACTTAGAATAATATTTATTCAATTAATGAACTTATCATTGAAACCAAAATCTATTAGAACCTCCAATAAGAAATTTCAATTTAGAGTATCTAAATGTTTCTTTATATATAGTTTCAATACTAGGTTCCCACCAAATTTTTTGTGATCTTGCTAAATGATGACTCCAAAAGTTATGAAAATACAATCCTTGATCTATTTGTCCCTTATAAATCATCTTTATTGAGGAGAAATGATTTTAGGAAGTATTGTTGCCAGTCAATTAACGAGAACTTTTGTGATGATTTCAAATTTAAAATTAACTAGAACAATTGGTTTAAACTCCTCAATTGTATCAACTCAGAAGGATTTGGACATGAGAACCACAATGCTAGTATTGAAGTTGGGGATGAGTCAATCATGAATGAAAAATTGAGTTACAATATTACAAACATCAAACTCCCAAAATGTCTCATAAATGTTGAAAAGAAGCATCCCAAAACCATAATGACTACTAGAGCCATCACCCATCATATTAAAAAGTGCATGAGTGTCACATAATAATTGATATATGTATGTCATGTTGTCTTCTTTAGGTAAAAACATCCATCTTATAAGATGAGATAAGTAGGATGAAGATCATTTTAAATTTCTCAATCTTTTTTTCTATCTTCAATCCTCTCTTCACTAAGGTGAACAACCTTTAACATCTCCCATTTTTTAAACTCCAAATTATAACTCTTTCATCAATAGAACATTTCTACTATCCTCATTTTAAGGATTTAGGAACCACCCCCGATCTATACTTGCATGTGTTCAATGGTAACATCCCTCTAATAAATGTTGCGAGTTAATACATATAGGAAAGAATAACATTTATTAGTAAGCTTTTCAAAGAGTTATGGTGAAAGCACGTGATAACCTCATAAGCCTAGGATTTAAGCATTCACTAATAAACTCAACCGAACTCTTACTCACCTTTGTTTCTACTCTTTTGTTGAGAATTCCGGAGGTACTAACAAACGTAGAGTTCTATATAACTCATATGGATGGTAGTGCCCAATTATTAATGTGAATAAAATCTATCTTGAGTGTCATGGTAATTAGGGTTAGTATTCTCTCTAATACATAAAATCTAGTATAAGGTCCATATTCTTGATATTTGATATCAAAAAAGAATTAATGGTTTAGATTAGGGATGGTAACGGGCATATGCGGACACGGGTAGTAGCTACTCGCTACCCATTTCAAAATAAAAGAACATTACCCATACCCGCCCGTACGCGTACGGGTACCCTGTGCGGGTATTTGCGGGTATTTCTGGGTACCCACAAGTACAACAGGTATCCGTGGGTTTCCTATATTATAAACGAATTTTTAATTTTTTACTTTTATTATGTTTCAAATGAGATAAAACTTAATTATTTTTTTACTTTTTGATTGAATATTTGACAAAAATACTAAATTTATTGGTGTTTTCTATTTGTGTGATTTTTTGTTCTCATTTCCTTAACAAAAAGTACATATTTTCTTTGTAAAACATGTGTATTTCTACACATGTAATAATATTTGTAGGGTGTTTCACCACCAAACTCAATAAAATATGTAAACAAAGTAAAAAGAAAAAATATACATAGTGCAATGAATGTTAGAACAATGTACTTTTTATTTTAATTAAATATAATATATTAATCATATAAATAACGGGTACCCGTAGACACAGGTACCATAATACTCGTACCCGCCCGTATATACTACGAGCATTTTTAAAAACCCGTTTATAATACTTGCGGATACCCGTTTGTGACCCGTACCCGTGCCCGTACGAGTTTTACCCGCGGGTACCCACAGGTACGGGTTTTTTTGCCATCCCTAGTTTAGATATTTTGTTTTTATTTAAATAAATTAAAATTTTAAAAGGAGTGGGGATCCATTTACTCCAAGAGTAAGTTTTTTAAACTTAATCTTCATCCTAGCCATCAATTTTAGGAAAATCCAATGGTTTGAATTAATGAGTAAATCTAAACCATTAGATTTCCCTAGAATTGATGGCTATGATGAAGAGTAAGTTTAAAAAACTTACTTTTGAAGTACGTGGATCCCTCCTCTTTTAAAAGTTCATTCTTACTCTCACATTTTAGTATTGGAGATGATATCTAAACTGATTATTCTCTCGCAACATATATAGGGTTGAACTCATCTAATATACATTTCTATAAAATAAAGTAATCAATTAATTTCATAATTTAAATCAAATACAAAAATATATCAAAAGTTTAAATCAAATAAAAAAAAGATACCACAAGTACATGTCCAAATGCAAGGGATAAGCATTAAGCAATAAACAAGTTGTAGAATGGACTCAATTGACTCTACTGCATTGTTTTCTTATCTGGCCTTTGGTGCCTATTAGTGGGCTTAGTTTTCCCATCTTTTCCATTGCCTTAGCAAAGTCATTTTGAAAGAGGGTTGAGTTGGTGGTGTAATTCAGAACTTGGGATTTTGTGAAACCACCATTAAAGAGTTGTTGGTCGGAGTGAAAAAGACCCTTTTTGTTAACTAAACTCTTGTAATAACCACTGTCAAAAAGGTCTGCAGATGTGGAGTTGTCAAGAGAGGAAAAATTATCATCACCACCTGTTTTGGGACAATTTCCTTTCAATGATTTTGCAAAAGAGGGATCTATGTTGCTTTCATTGTAAATCCTTGTTTTGAAGAATCTACACCTCCCTTTGCCTATGGTGTGAGCACCTGAACAGCAAAATTTGTTTAATAAATAACTCTAAAATTGAAAGTATACAAAAAATTCATATATCATGAATTAGGGTTTAAATTGTGATCCATTGAATGTAATTGTGGTCATGATATTTTTATCACATTTGCTCCCATTTCCTTGAAGTATCATTAAATATAATTTCACCAATATTATATTATACCAATAAGGTATTAATTTAGTAGCGTAAGAATTTATTGTATCCCTAATAAGTTAAAGGATTAAAGATTCAACTCCTATAAACGATATTTGTTAAATAGACTATTTATATACTCCAAAAAAGATTAGTTAATTTCTTAGACATGAATGATGAGATACCTTATACAATAAAAAACAAAATAATGCTATCAATTTTTGACTGAAATTCAAATGTTGATGGGATTTATTGGGTGTGGGTAGTATTTATGTAGATACTTCTTTAAAAGCTTTTTGAGCTAGGACTGGATTAAATATTAATTCACTTGAATAAGAAATTTAAGCAATGACCTACCTGATAAAGCAACCATTTCTTGTGCTGTGAAACCCTTTTTTGCAAAACCACTGATGAGGCCACCAAGATCTAAAAAGGGACCGGGCAAGTCTGAATTAGCACCACGTAAACTTGCAGTGGTTGAGTCTCTTCTGCCCAAGCTAACATGCCAACCTAGTCCTCCAAGCTGTCAATTATATATGCATTAATTAATTAGTAACCACATACATATGAAATCTTAATCTTAATTCCATTGTTAGCCGTGATTCAAATTGCGGATCACGTCACGTGATGCGGCTGCCACAACCACATCACACGACAATTGTAATGTGATATTGAATTATAACGATGCGGCCACATTAACTACAACGTTACTGTATTAGACCGCATTTGAGTCATATTAAACCACATCGAATTCGATTTTTTTTTGTAATTACAAAATAACTTATATTAAAGCGGTTGTAATCTGTATCACAATAGTCACAATAACCATAATTATAACCACAACGGTGATACAAATGCCCATGCAAGCTCAATTTAAAACATTGGCTCTTATAACTATAGTAAAATTACTATTTTAAATCAATACTTACAGCAACAACTGATTCCTTAGCTGCAACTGCTAAAATGTCTGCGCAAGAGAACACACCAGGGCACAAGGTCTCTAATTTATATTTTATGTTCTCTATGACATCGAAACCCCTAAGAGAGTTCATGTTGGGAAAAGCATTTTGTTCTCCAGTGAAATGTAGTGTATCTTTTAACAATACAGATGCATCACATCCCTACAGAAAATATGAACAAAGAATAAACAATGCAACTTTAGGATTTAGAAATGATGTTTCTTTCTTCCCCTATATATACACACGATTATGAGACCTTTTTTTAAACAAATAGAAGAATTTAACTCATGCTACACTTCCTTTGCCTCTTATTAGTGTAGTTTTATGTGCTTATGCATATGAAATATTTATTTTTTATCTTAACATCAGTCACGAGGACAGGGGATAATTAGCTGAAATAAGAAACAAAATGTTAAACATGTAATTACATAATTTACATCTCAATATATTAAATATTAAAGTTTTAATAAAATTATATTATTTAATTAATTTGTTAACTTCTTATATTCAACCCTTATAAATAATTTTAAAAACCATATTTTCATTATATTAAAAAGTAAAGCAGGTCAATCATATATGGATAGCTATTAAACCCAGTTCTACTGGTCGGTTCCACTAATTTGACTGTGAATTGGATATCTTGTCGGTTTGTGTCGTCCTTCCAACTAGTTATGAAGCAGTTTAATTCGATCAATTTAAGCATAAAATGGTGATTGAGTCGGTTAGACCGATTCAATTCGGTCAATTCAATCAATTTTAAGAAGCATCAAAACAACATCTTTTTGAGAAAAAAGCTAACTCGGTCAAGTTGTTTATAATTATAATTTTTTGTTAGCTTATGTTAAAAAAATGATATTGTTTAATTAAGTTTAAATTTATTAATACACTTTTGTTGCAATTAAAACATAAAACCTATGTTATTTGATAATATTCGTAACTTATTTATAAAATTTAGTTGTAGAAAAATCTTTCATCTCATTTGTTTTATAAGATATTAGCAAGTTAGCTGTGCATTCGCAAAATACACATTTCTCATGCATTCGACTGGATAAAAACACATATTTCCTAAACAATTGTTGGTTTCATGCATCGTAGGGAATTGTGCACATTTTAAAATGATGATAGGTTATTATTGATTATATCAATTTACAGAAAAGTTATAGTGGTGTTATCATTATTCATTAATTCATTAATAAAGCAGAGGATATGAAAGGTCAAATGAGTATATGTTAGCTTTGATCATGTGTGGTAGGGTGTATGTGAGGTAGTAAAGTCTTTTAGGAGGTAATTATTTTGCCGAGAGCTTGACACGTGGCATGGAGGAACTTTATTTTCTTATATAGTTATAGATTTCACTAATGATAAGTTTATATATCCGGAACAAACAATTAAATAATGTTGTATTATAAATTTAATAATTTTTTAATACGAGTTGAGTCAATTGATGAAACTAGTGACTTGCTGGTTGGGTCAAGTGACCCATTAACGTAGTACCTTAAATCCTTAATCGACTCAATAGTGATTCGATTTTAATATGATGTTATATAAGAGAGTTGACATTCCAAGTGAAATTTTAACAGGTCAAAATTTAAATTTTATTAATTTTAGATTGTCAACAAATTGATTACACACTAATCTAGGATTATTTTTAATTCGAAACACAATAAAGATACTAATAAAAAATGGAAAAACAACCAAGATATTCTGTTTTATATATTTTTTCTTCTTGTGATTAATAAAATTTTGCTTATCAAAAAACAATGCAAGAGGAAAAAAGAATGAAAATATGAGAACTTACTTGAACAAAGCAATCATGGAAATGAAGTCGGAGCAAGGATGCACCCATTCGACGATCCTTTAACACAGCAAGGCTTATTGATTTCTTAATGGTAACAAGTGCTCCAGGACAATGTGAGTCATAAAATGTAATTGGTTGTAACTGTGCAAAAGCTATCCCAAAAACACAAAAGAACAAACCCATTCTTAGTTTTAAGTGAGACAAAGTCACCATTAGATGAGAACTTGAAGCCATGACTAGGAATTCTTAGATAAAGGGTGATAAGAGAATGTATGATTAGTGCTTCGTTAAGGGTCTCATATGTATCCCTATTTATACAAGATGCTAACTACTATAGTTTTGAAGTTCTTTCTTGTACTCCTAATCAACACTCCACGATTATAGACATAGGAATTAAAAAAATCACATAGAGCAAAACGAATGTTCTGGTAAGTCAGTTGCTATCTGATTTTGTGTGATTAAATTTTGGTTTAACTGTATGATGTTAGCTGCATTATATTATATGATAAGCAAATTGACTTGTTGATTATGTTGCACATGTCATGGGGTTTACTCGGATCCCACTACCCTTTATTAAATATTTTTTCTATCTAAAAAACAATTTTATTAAATATATACTTAAATGTACAAAATGTTACAATAATGAGGTAAGGATGAGAGAGTGAAAAAATAAATACAAGGAGACATGTTTAAGAGAGGTGAGTGAGATTTAGACAGTTTTTAGTAGATATTCATGGGGATTGGATACCCAATCAAAGTAGGATATTATTGATTTGACTATTTTTCCAATGATCTAGACCCAAGACTATGCGCAGATGTCTGACTTGAATTGAAGACAATCCTATTGGTTTTATAAGACATTGAAAGATTATGGAGAAATGGTTGCTGAATCTCTTTGAATGAATGAATGTGTACAATGGCAGAGTCTAATATACCAAGGCAAAGAGAAACTAACTAACTAGTTGTTAGTAATTAATTAACATCCTACTATTTAAGAAAATTGGGCCAAATTAAATGGGTACTTAATTAATTAACCGAGACTTTAGACAGTTTTCTATTTAAACTGAAATCTCAGCATATGTGGCATAAGAATCTATACATTTTACATCATTTTCTTTGCATATTTTCGAGTTACTCATTGTCATATCTAGGAGAAAATATTGCATGTTGCATTAGGAGAAAGATTAGATCATGCTAAAGCTTTAAGTTTCATATTCATATTGCATGTTATTTGAAAATATTTCTTGCATCATTCTTGTGTTTCTTGGAAAGAAAAGAGATAGTTTTTAATGATTGCATAATTTCAGAAACCTCATACATGTACATTCATATTAGACTAGGAAGTCTTGTGAGTTCTTGCTTAGGTTTTAGTCTTTGATCTTTATTTTAAAATCCGAGTATTAAGTACTCATTCATAACTCAAAGCATTGTAATTCAAGGATTAGGAAAATCCTAGCCGCAGTTAGGTAAGGTGTTCTTCATAAAGATTTGGAGGTCTTGGGTTAAAGAGCGATACCTTGGTTGGGGCCGAATCGCAGTAAGAAAGGTTTTCTTGAGAGGCGATTTTAGGAAAGGTCAAACCAAGGGTGAAGAAGTTCTTTGGGTTCCAAGAAAGGAGCGTTCGAGTATTGTAATTGGAAGCGTGTATGTAACAATACATTGTGTTGTATAGTGAAGATGAAAATCTCCCAAGATCAGAAGGGGAGACCTAGATGTAGTTTTGTAGTGGACCGCAAAATGAACCATGATAAAATCCTTGCGCAATCTTTTCTATCCCTTTCTCTTTTACATTTCAAGTTGTAATATTGCATGATATAATATGATAATTTGTATACTAGTTATGTACTATAACTAGTTTAATTCTGTGTATAAATATCTGTTATATCATTGCCCGATTTCTCGTAACCTGCCGTGCAAGAGAGCTGTTAAACAAGATTTTCTGCATTCTGTTTTTACTGTGTTTAATTGATTATGAACAATGCTTAATCGATTAACTGAGCATTTTTTGGAAATTGTGCAAAAATCCAGAAAGCGGAACTTGAGCTCCGCTACACCTATTCAACCCCCTTCTAGGTATATTCTGTCCAGTGATACCTAACAAAAATCGTCTAACTCTTTATTATGTGCTTCGTATGCTAAATGTCAAATATGCTTCAAAATGAATACTTGTTGAATGCATTTCATTGCTAATATGATTCATGATCTAGTATAATTTTCTCTATATGTATATGTGGCTGCTTAAAAATTGTTTGATATGTGTTAGAAATCTTTGTATGCTTCTAAAACTCAAAAAACTTCTTGATTCTCCAAATCTGATGCCTGTTAATCGATTAACCATAAGTCTTAATCGATTAAGATGAGTTCCGGTAGCCAACATTTATTTTTCACGAAATTTAATCGATTAATGTCCCATCTTAATCGATTACCTGGGCTCATTTATCTGAAAATCTGGAATTTTAACTATAATTAATCGATTAAGTGCTGCATTTAATCGATTAACGACAACAGATATAGCAGAACCAGAAGCATTTTTGCCATATTTTTTCAAATCCTCTCTATCCCCTTTCTCTCAAAATCTCGGAGGCAACAATATAATCTGAGTTCTTAGTCAAAAAGAAGAATAAACATCACCCTTCATCCACATTGCACTTCATTTTATCTTATTTTCTCTCAAATTTGTCCAAAAACCCCACTTTCCCAATTCCAAACCCTGAGGTTAGGTTCCCCCAAAAATCCTTCTTCAACTCGGTTTTGCAATCAAAATGGAAAGAAGACAGTCAAAAAGGATTAAGACAACTTCTCAACGCCCACGAAAGACTCCCATTCCTACAGCACCGAATCCAAATGTGAGGCAGGACTGTGGAGACCCCTACTACTCTCTCATACTGCAGGAGACTCGGTTGTCAAAATTTCAGGGGAGGAAACCAACTTACATTAGGTATGCTGATTTAACCTGGATGTCAGAACAAAATTTTGAGTTTCCGCAAGGTATGCAAGCTGAAGGAGCTGTCACCTTTTTGGAATTAAATGGAAATATTTACCCTACCTTAGTTAGACAATTTTATGCCAACTTCAGATACAAGGATGACAAGTATTGGTCTATGGTTTCTAGAAAGTTATTTGAGCTGAGTGAGGATTTTTTCATGAATGTGGGAGGTTTATCCACCAATGGTGCTAGCATTGGTAATTGTGACTGAGTCAAGAATTCATTCGATGCTGCTGAGGTTTACAAGTCTTATTTGAGAGGTCCCCATCTGTATATCCAAGGAGAATTAACAAAAGCTGAGTCATTATCTGTGGAAAATAGACTATTGCACTATCTAATAGCGTACATCTTAGTTCAGAGACACACGAATCATGCACAACCCACTGTGAATGATGTAAGGTTTATGTATGATGTTAAGGAAAATGTTATGATTAATTGGCCTGAGGAGATTTTGAAGGTCATGTATAGTGTGCCAACATCACAACCCAAGATGCTTCCCTATAGTATATTCATTTTGAGGATCATCGATTATCTGCATATTGATGTGTCTGATACCTAACAAGTGGTATCAGAGAACCACATGTTGATAGGTTGATGGAGTCTTATGATAAAGATCATCTTGTTGGTGAAAGTCTGATCCACAAGATGGATATTTACAAGTATGGAAATATTTGGCAATACTAAGAGGATTATAACACTACTGTGGACTTGGACTTATCTGGAGATGAGGATCTGGCAGGAATGGATCAACCTAATGCAGGAACTCAGGGGGAGTCGTCTGGAACAACACCACAGGTACCACCCTTTGGATTAGCTCAGTTGGATGCAATGGAGCAAAGGCTGAATAATAAAATGGATCTACATTTTCAGACTTTGAAGGACTCTTATCATACTGATTTGAAGCAATTTGAGGAACGTCAGGTTGCCTACATTGATAACCACTATCAGTCTATGAGGAGCTTTGTTCAAAACACTATTGAAGCATAAAATGACAGGTTTTGTGCAGAATTTGAGAAGCTGAGAGTCCTCATTCAGGGAGATAGTAGTCTGATAGTTCCTGATGACAGATACCTTCCTCCGCATCCTTAGATTAGAATACCTTAGACCATAGGTTTCCTTTGGTTTAGTTCTTCTATTGGCTAATTTCTAAGTATTTTGTTTTGTACTATTGAGACATTTTTTCTCTTTGCTGTTGTTTGGGTTGTAATATTTTCCACCTACTTTGGCTGAATACTTATCACTTGGTATGCATGATATCAGATTGCACTTTAATCGTTGTTGATTTTGTATTATATTGCCTATATCATATGCATATCTATGTCACGTATAGTGTGAATTATGTTTAATGGTACTTGACCATGATTAGTTATCTGCATCTATTCTATTTGATTGAGCCTGCTGTAAACACGTTATAATAATAATGTTTGATCATTCCATGCTCAATTTGTAATTGTATAGCCTTTTATGCCATTAACTTTGTTCAGTTACTGTATTATGTTATTTTAATCGAATAAATTCATACTCTTAATCGATTAAATCCTTATCGCTCGATCTAAGACTTCCTGCTCCGTGAAGACAACCAATTCTATATTGTCATGATACCAACACACCACAAGAATTATCCTTGAATAACATAAAATTTGCCGAGTTACTTTGCACACCAAATGTGTGGATAAAAACTCTGAAATCGACTCTACAACCCTTAACAGAAATCTCATAGACAACCCTAAAACTAAATGTGAAGATTATGCATGATTTTTCAAATGAATGAAAACTTTCAGTACTATGGAAAAGAATTTCTCTCCTTTCTCTCTTGTAAAACAATGTAAGAAAAACTTCTCAAAGATCAGTAAGATTGCTTTGAAAATTAAGCTCTAAGAATCTTGAGTTTTTCTCTCTTTCTGAATTGAAAAATTCGAAATCTGTTTTCTATATAAAACTGGTTGATATGTTAAAATAAAAACTTTTGTATATAATTGACTCTAACTGATGTTAATCGATTATATATCACGTTAATCGATTAATGTGTTTATTTAAAACATTTTTTCAGTTATGGATTAATCGATCATTAACCTTCTTAATCGATCAATAAGCCAAAAATCATGGGAGGTTAGCTATTGTAACTCCTTTTAATCGATTACACCTTTTCCTTAACCGATTAACGAATTTCAACAAGATTTAATCGATTATCAGTCGTGTTAATCGATTAATATGTGTAAAAATGATTTTTCTTTACTGAATGGTAAACACTCTATATGATGAAAGAACATGCAACTCATGATTTTTGAAATGATTGGTTCCTTTATGCACAAAACCATGTATGCCTAATGCAAATGCATGAATCTTACTTATCATATACGTATATATTTAGATGTGATGCCTCAACCTATATGATTTTCATTTTAGACTTTTTGTGAGACTTTCATCTTGGGTTTACCTAACCTAAACTCAATACTAGGAAAACATCTTAGGACTCTAGAATATAAAAACAATCCTAAGTTCTACGATGTTGACCTTGAGTTTTCGGTATGTTGTTTGTGGTGATGTCCAAGTCTTCAAGCTTCTATTTAAGTCCTTGTCTTCATCAAAACTAGGTTGGTCAATCATGATGACATCCTTTGACTATTTGCCATTTCAGGTCGGACATTAGAACCTCATATGTCCAGCTTTCCCACACTCGTGGCAAGTGAAGCGCTCCTTTGGGTTCTTGCCTTTCTTGGTTGATTCTCGCGCTTCCTTCTTTTGGAACTTTTTGAATCCTCCTCTTTTCTTCAAGAATTTTCCAAATTTTTGTACCAGGAGATTCAAAGTTTCATTGTCCAGATCGAAGTCAGAATCGTCATCCTCTTTATTTTCTTGATCTTGTGAAGTGGTAGCCTTGAGAGAGATACCTTTCTTCTTCCTATATAAATTCACGTGTATCGTCAAGCGCCCTAACTCCATTTCTTGTTCTTGGAGTTTGTCAAATAATGTTGTTAGAGGCATGGAATCCAAATATTTTGACTCCATGATTGCGGTTACTTTGGTTGTCATTTCATGTCAAGACAACACAAAACTTTATTCGTTAGTTCACCTTTAAAAAATGATTTATCAGGGGCAACTAAATCGTTAACTATATGAGTAAATCGCTTCTACATTTCACTGATAGATTCGTTTGGTAACATATGAAATTACACATACTCATGTGTTAACACATTTAGTCTGATGCGCTTAACCTCACTAGTGTCTTCATGGGTCACTTGTGAAGTGTCCTATATTTCTTTTTCATTTTGGCACTGCGAAACCCTAAAGATTTCATCATATGATAGAGCCGACGTCATAATTTTTTTTAGCTCAAGGTTATGCTGAACCTTTCTATGTTCATCATCGGTCCATAGACTTTTCGACTTTTCTTTAGGTTCATCGTCCACCAAGTGTAGTGGAACAAAGGACCATTGACCACAGATTCTCAAATATCTGTGTCAGTCGTCTCAATGAAGATCTTCATGTTCACTTTCCAGTAGGCGTACCCCTTGCCACTAAATATCAGAGGGCGATTGATGGATGCACCATCACTGTCATAAGGGTTAGTGGAACCCATAGTGTTATCCCCTAAGATCAAACAAATACGTGGTCAAGCTAGCACTTTTGTCCTAGCTCTGATACCACTATCAGTCTATGAGGACCTAGGGATAACTTTCATTCCTAATGATGGGCTAAGCGCCATAGGGATAATTTCCATACCCTACGATGGGCTAAAAGGCCTAGGGATAGTTTTCATTCGCTACCATGGGCTACAAGGCCCTAGGGATAATTTCCATTCCCTTTCATAGGCTAAACGCCCTAGGGATAATTTTCATTCCCTTTGATGTCAAATCCTAGGTATATTTTTCATTCCCTCCGATGGGCTAAATGCCACTTGGATAATTTGCATTCCTTCGATAAGCAAAATGCCCTAAGGATAAGTTCACTATCATCTTAATAAGCTTAGAGTTTTATTATTTAATTCAAAATTGGCCTTAACAATATTATGGATGTCAAATTCATCATGACATTTTATTATTTTGTAAACAAGACTATATTTCCCCTAAAAAAGGTTCTGCCACACCCTATGGGCATACAAAAAGCATTAACATCACTATTTCAAGTTCATGCATACCATTCATTCATATATTCATCAAAATATTCACCATTCAAACATTCATAATAAAAAATATGACATCATTCATACATTATCAAAATATACATCATTCAAATATTCATAAAAAAATAAAAACATCATGCATTATTCAAACATGCATAAAAAAGTCAACATTTCAACATTCATACAAGAAATCAAACATTCATTCATCTAATCATATAAAAAATATATCATCTACTTATGTAAAAATAAAGTGAAAATATATCATAAAAAAATCACTCAAATATTGCATTTCATACATCACAGATTATCTAAAAAGTAAAAATAAAGTGACTCATGCACCTATATACACTCACTAACCTGTGTTCTCGCATTTACCTTTTATTGTATCGAGTTCCAACAATACCTAACCTGTGTTCTAGCATTTATATTTATTGTCTCGAGTTCTAGTAGTACTCAACCTGCGTTCTCGCATTTATTTTTATTGTCTCGAGTTTCGATAGTACCCGACCTATGTTCTTGGATTTACTTTTTATTGTATCAAGTTCTAGAAGTACCCGACCTGTGTTCTCGCCTTTACCTTCATTGTCACGAGTTCCAGTAATACCTGACCTGTGTTCCTGTATCTACCTTTTATGGTCTCGAGTTCCGATAGTACCCGACCTGCACTCTCACATTTACTTTTTTTGTATTGAGTTCCGACAGTATCCGACCTACGTTCTCGTATCTACCTTTTCTCGTCTTGAGTTATGGAAGTACCTAAACTACATTCTTGTATTTAGTTTTATTGTCTCATGTTCCGGCGGCATCCGACTTGCATTCTAGTGTTTATTTTTTTTGCCATAGGTTCCACCAGTATTCATGCATTCTCATCCTAGATGTTGAATTGTGATCATATCTCGGTCTTGACAAAATTAATGTTCATTTCTTTAATATTTACTTACTATGATAGAACGCAAACCTCAGTTTGCTTGCTAATTAGAAAGCAACTAGTAAAGAGGGAAAGTTGTTAACACTCAATTTTGTCCTACTTTTTGTCAAATAGATAAAAATACAAAAAAGTTCAAAACAACAAAATTGAAAAAATAACATTTTTTAGGTGCATCAAAATCAATTTTATCTTTAAATGATAATCAATGTTCTATTAATTAGTGGTGGTTTTGTTTGAATTATAAACTTCATTTTAATATAATGAATTAATAGTTTCATATTTATATTCATTAGGGTTCCTATTTTAATTCCAAATAAAGTAAGATTAAGTTGTTACATTATAAGAAAAGAAGAGTGAAATGGATGATTAGAAGGGAAAGAAAATAGATGAATAGTAAATGAGAAGGGTAACCGAAAAAAAAGATGATACACCTCACCTCTCTTTCTCACCCTTTCTTTATTCACCTTCAATCTTCCACCCTATCTTTAAATAGAAAAAAAATGATAAGGGAACATGAGAGTGGGAAAGGGGGAAAACCAATCCAATTATCAATTCTGAAACTCTCACTCTACTTCACCTAGTCTCTAACTTCACTCCCCAAATATTTCTCTCAAAGACACATATCCCACCAACCCCTCAACCTGAGTCTAATGTCCCAAAGTTTCAACCTTTATCCTCTTTCACATTATAGTCTTCACCCTCTTTTTTGATTTGTGTATTCGATGGAGTAGAAGTGGTATAATATATCATCATCAAAAGGGCCCAAGGTGATGAACCAGGATCAATTCTTTACCGAAACCGACATATATGATTATGAACCAAAAAACATCCTTCAACTGCCTGTTTTTTCTTGCAGCTTCGGTGTTGAACCAGCTGGCGAGATCTCTATCTCTGCTGAAGAAGGATTAAACATCTACAAGTTGGTGTTGTTTGAATCCGACAAGAAGATGTACAAAGTGTATGAACGCAAAGAGGGGAGACACATGCCCAAAAGAAATCATAAATCGTGAAAAAGGATGCTTATGTTGTAGCGAAGAAAGCTAGTCACTACAAACAAATTAATTCAGTACATATATCGTGTTGTGCAATGAATCATATCTCTAGATAAAAGTAATACAAGTTATGGGCTTGGGCTGATGTAAAGGGGTTTGGGTAGAGGGTTATATATTTATGTTATGTAAACCTAATGTAACAAAGATAAGAATAGTCAAATACTAATCTTAGTTCCCTAATAATATATAGTGGTAGCCGCTCAACACTCTTGGGGACGTAGGCACAATTGGCTGAACCTCTTTATCAAATTTCTTATGTTATTCTCTTGTCTCTATAATCTTTACTATTTGATTGTTTGCTTGTTCCCAACAATTGGTATCAGATGGCTCTTAACCCAGGTGCCAAATTCGATATGGGGAAGTTCGATAGAACTGGTAATTTTGGATTGTGGGAAAGGAGGGTTTAGGATATGTTGGTTCAACAAGGTCTATCAAAGGCGTTGCATGAGAATAAACCAAATGGTTTGGATCAACTGGATTGGGAATAGTTGAAGAAGAAGGTTTTTGGAACCATATTGCTTTGTCTATCAGATGAGGTGATGTATCATGTTATTCTCATGCAACCAACAACAGTATGGGAGACATTAGAGAAGCGATTCATGTCCAAGTCTCTAACAAATAAGTTGTATTTGAAACATAAACTCTATGGCCTGAAGATGCAGGAAGGTGCTGATTTACAACAATATGTCAACAATTTTAATCAAGTGATCAATGACTTGCAGAAACTTGATGTGGAGGTTGATGATGAGGACAAAGCAATAATATTATTGTGTTCTTTGTGAAATTCCTATGAACACTTGGTGACAACATTGACGTACGGGAAAGACTCAATCAAAGTGGATGAGATCACATCTGCACTTTTGTCCCACACTCAAAGAAGACAAAATGTAGGGGAAGGGTCTCAGGGTGATGGTCTGTATGTGAAAGGGAGCCAAGTGCGTGGGAGGAGACAAGGCAGAGGAGGTCATGCCAAAGAGAAAAGACCAAATTTCAGGGGCAGAACACCAGTAGAGTGCTATAAGTGCAAACAGACTAGGCATTAGAAAAATGATTGTCCCAATGAATGGAGTCCTAGCAAGCCGGTGAGGAAAGATGTAGTATCTACATCTGCAAATGTTGCATAGAAAGATGACTCTGGTTACAATAGTGAATTGGATCTACTATTTGTATCATCAAATCATAGTACATATGAGTGGATACTTGACACTGGTTGTTCCCACCACATGACGCCAAATAGAGAATGGTTCACCACATACTGGGCAGGCAATTCTGGATTCGTGTATCTCGAAAATAATAAAGCATGTGAAATTATTGGAATTAGAGAAATCATAATTGTGATGGATGATGGTGCAGTGAAGACGTTATGTGAGGTTAGACACATACCGGATTTGAAAAAGAATTTGGTTTCTTTGGAGACATTTCATGCCAAAGGATTTAGCTATAGAGCTGATGAGGACAGTGATATTCTTCGAGTATGCAAAGGTGCTCTGACTGTGATGAAAGGCAAAAAGGACTGCAGGGAGAACTTACAAGTTGTTAGGGAGAACAGTTGTAGGTTGAGTTATTGGAGTGGCTGAAGAGATCTCAATAGATTCAGACCATGGTGCTATAAAGTTATGGCACATGCGTTTGGGACATATGAGTGTGTATGGCATGACAGAACTATGCAAAACAGGACTGTTGATGGAAGTCAGCAAATGTAAGCTAGATTTGTGCAAGTATTGTGTGCTTGGGAAACAGACATGAGTTAGTTTCAAGGTTGGCCAACACAGGACTCATGACATTCTAGACTATATCCACACTGATGTATAGGGACCCACTCAGGAACCATCCCTAGGATTAAATTTTTACTGTTTCAAGTTAGCTTCTGCTGCTTAATCTATCTCGTAAACGATTAAATTTTAATTATTTCAAGTATCTATTTGAGATATGATGTGGTGCGGACATTAGCTTCTGCTGCTTCATCTATTTCGTAATCGTTTTAATCTTAACTATTTCAAGTATTTATTTGAGATTTGATATGGTGTGAACATTAGTTTCTACTACTTCATCTATCTCGTAAATGATTAAATTTTGACTATTTTAAATATCTATTTGAGATTTGATGTGATGCGGACATTAGTTTCTGTTGTTTCATCTATCTCATAAACAATTAAATTTTGACTATTTCAAATATCTATTTGAGATTTTGTACAGTGCAGACATTAGCTTATGCTGCTTCATCTATCTTAAAGACGACAAAATCCAAATTATATTTCAACCAACCAATTTTCGAACCAGAACTATGTAGTCTTGATTTACCTATTGCACCTAGGGATACGTATGAGCAAGATAATCTCTTCTCAAACACAAAAATAAAAAATAAAATATTTTGTTTTAGCAATTAGATTTCTAATAATTTTTAAAGGGTATGAAAATTCATGTGATTAGTGAGGGTACCATTTTAATACTGTCAGACGGGATGCTAATACTTTCCACAATCCAAAATCGACTCCCGAGCAAAAAATGTAGTGGCGATTCCAAATAAATTGGGAGAGGTAGAAATCGATATTTCCAATTCCTAAGTTGTAGGGATGATGTTCTAACCAAAAATAGAGTTGAGAAAACTGTTGACTCCACTAGGGACACCCATAAGAGGGTCAAGCCTAGAGCCGCTAATTCATGGACTTGAATACCCACTTTTTTCTTGTTTGTTTTATTTTTTTAGAATAGTAAATCGTTATGTGCTTCACTTTTTTTTGCTTTAAATTATTACCCATGAATTCTCTATTTGATTATTGTTGCATCTTTCTGAAGCTGGGAATTTTTTTAGTAACAAAAGGTTTGTACACTCCTGACACATCAACGCGATACACTCAAGTAAACACACACATATGCTCTATACCCAAGCATTAGAGATTAAGTTTGAGATAGAAGGGACATCTGCTTTGCCTGATGTTACATTCAATCTCACTGGTTTAAGCATGATAAACCACCCATATTGTTACCAGGTATTATGAGTTAGATGCTCGAGGGGGCAAACTTCTCTTATTTCTGTACTACGATATTTTGGGTTTCCTTTCTTCCAAGATTGGATGCAATATAGTGACCTAGAAGTCTAAAAATTTTATCGAGTTCACTTTAAATAAAACCTATTTCCTCACCATAAGTTTGTGAGCTCTATACATTCTGAAAACCTTCTAAGAAATACCAAACATAAGACACAATAAGCAGAACATTTATATCTTCAGTTATCATTTCATTTCATAACATAAATGAACTACCATCCCTAGTTCAGATGAATATGTCATCCATGCCTAAGTAGTACAAATACATCTTTGCATTTTGATGTCCTTATGCCACGTAACGACTAATGTCCATTAGATTCTATGCCATGGGCTAAGGGCTCAAGCGATAATTTTCATTCCCTACCATAGGCTAAAAGGCCTTAGGAATATTTTTCATTTCCTACGATGGGCTAAGTGCCCTAGGAATAGTTTTCATTCCCTACAATGGGCTAAGTTCCTTAGGGATAATTTTCATTCCCTACAATGGGCTAAGCACCCTAAGGATAATTTCCATACCCTACGACAAGCTAAAAGCCCTAGGGATAATTTCCATACCCTACGACAAGCTAAAAGCCCTAGGGATAATTTCCATTCATTACCATGGGCTACAAGGCCCTAGGGATAATTTCTATTCCCTTCCATGGGATAAACGCCGCAAGGATAATTTTCATTCTCTTTGATGTTCTCAAATCCTATGCATATTTTTCATTCCCTCCCATAGGCTAAATGCCACATGGATAATTAGCATTCCTTCGATGAGCTAAATGCCATAATGATAACTTGTCTGTCATCTTAATAAGCTTAGAGTTTTATCATTTAACTCAGAATTGGTCTTAATAGTATGATAGATATCAAATTCATCATGACATTTTACTATATTTTAAATAAGGCTATATTTCCCCTAAATATTCACCATTCAAAAAGCATTGACATCACTACTTCAAGTTCATGCATACCATTCATTCATTCATTCATCAAAATATTCACCATTCATAATAAAAAATAAGACATCATTCATACATTATCAAAATAAAAAAAAAAAACATCATGCATCATTTAAACATTCATAAAAAAGTCAACATTCATACAAGAAATCAAACATTCATTCATCTAATCACACAAAAAATATATCATCTACTCATGCATGGATTCATCATAAAAATCAAAATAATCAAGCATTGCATTTCATACATTATCATATGTTTTATTTCATAGATCACACATTATCTCAAAAGTAAAAATAAAGCGATTCATGCACTTTTATACACTCACTAAAGAACAAAGCAAAAAAACCATTCCACTATTTCATTTTCATTCAATAGCATACCTTGCATTTCATACACCACCAAAATTATCTAAAAGGCAAAAATAAATCAATTTCATATGCATTTAAAAAGAGAGACAAAAATATATTCACATTTTCATGCATCATTTCCGCAAAAATTTACATCTCAGACACCATATATATCATTGAGCCTTAGATTTCTTCTGAATTACCCACAAAATATCAATAACCATGGGTAGGATAATTTTTCAATTGTTTTCCTTGGCATTCAATTACTAAGAAATAAATACATTCATCCTACACCATTTTCCATATTGAACTCGAGGATTTAAAATCCTAAGAAATTCAAATAAAAATGTTCATCGATCAAAGTGTGAAATAACAGAAAACCAATAAGTAAATACAAAAAGTCCGATGATAATTCAATAGTAAAACTCTCAAACAAAATTCATGTAAAATAAAGGTGCACTTGCAATGACCGCCAAAATGAACAATTCAAACACCTCTTAAACAGGTTATCGCCTAAATATTAGGCTTTCACCTATTACATTACAAAAAATCTAACAAAATTTTAGTACTTGAATATCATAACATAAAATCATTGAGAATAGGATAATGGAGACATGACAATGGAGAAAGAAAAAGGGCCTGGGAGACACATATTTGAAACTATATATCTTTCTTGAAAATCCTTAGCCAGACCACGATACAAGCCTAAAAGACCTTGTCGAGGATTTGATTAGCCGAAGGTATACACACCAGGTCAGAGAAACGTTGACTCCAATAAATATCATTAAGTTTTGATAAAAATATCTCATTTTTAATGCATCCGATTTAGTCTCATTTCCCGAATGAAAGTACCAAGAAACCTATAATTGGGGCAATGTTGAAGTTGCTCATCATGGATTAGCTCAAAATCCCTCAACCAAGTAAAGTCAATATCTTGTTTTCTCGCCTTTAAACTTCAAGGGTGACTCATGTTTTCATGTACTTATGAGTGTTAGACTTGAGGATGTTCAAAAATAGTCAAAACAAGTACAACAGACAAAAAAATGAAAAGAGTACTAGGTTGAAAACCCACAAGGGCAACCTAAGAAAATGAGAGCAATGCTAAGTCGAAAATCTTCAATGAAAACCTGATAGGTACCGACACTAGTATTTTGGGAAAATACTAGGGAAAAGAATTGAACACCTTCAAGTGAAAATTCATTATTGCTCATCCTCAAATGTGCAAATTGGGGCAGTTTTTTTTTTGAAGTATAAATTACAACCTCTATTTTGGAAAAGGTGCCATCAAATTTATGATAAAGATATTGGGACAACTTATTGGATGATCATACTATTCCAATAAATTGTTGACAATATACTAGGGCAGTTTAATGGACGGTCATACTCTCTCAATAAACTCTTGACAAAATATTGAGGCAACTTAATTGATTCACCTACTACAAACTGGGACTATTTGTCAAAGAATCAAAATGACATCAGAAAGTAAGCAACTTATCAATAGCTCTATTAACTAAAGCCGATAAAAAAAGTTGTGAAACATAAAACATTTTAAGGGTGCTGAAGAGCAATATTGAAGATAAATGAATAGAAAAAAAATATCAACATTCAATGTCATCTTCATCTACTCATTCAATAATTGTTATTCATACACGACTTCATTATGAAAACATAACCAAAATTCATACAATACTTCATCATGAAAACATAACCAAAATTCATACAACACTTCATCTAACAAACATACCATGCTTTCATTCTTGATACATCATTCATGAACACATACCTACTTTCAAATATATCACTAATTAAGTCTATACTCACGCATCACAAGACATACTCTCACATATACAAAGTATACATCATTCTTGCATAATCACGCTATCGCATATGGTGAACCAAATTAGTTTCAAAGAAAAATTATTGTCGGGATCAGACGCTAAAATGTTATGACGTTGCTAGACTTAAATGCTAGAATGTTCTTAAATGAAAAAAAATAGTGTCGAATTCTGACGCTGTAATTTTATGACATTGCTTGAATCAGATGCTAGAACATCCTTTCAAAAAACATTGCATTTACCTTTATTGTCACAAGTTCTGGTAGTCCCCGACTTGTGTTCTCATATCTACCTTTCATTGTCTCAAGTATCGGCAGTACCCGACCTATGTTCTCACAGGTACTTTTATTGTCTCGAGTTCCAGCAGTATCTGACACGCATTCTCACATTTACCTTTTATTGTCTCGAGTTCTGATAGTACTCGACTTGCGTTCTCGCATTTACCTTTTATTGTATCGAGTTCCGGAAGTACCCGACTTGCATTCTCGCATTTACCTTTTATTGTATCGAGTTCTAGCAGTACCTGAAAGTGCAAAGTGTCAAGATAGCACTATTAGCTTGCCTATGTTTTGATGAAGACAAAGGATGTAATGAAAGCATAAAGATAACTCAACAAATCAACATGCCAAGGACTCAAGAGCTTCATATCTAAACAAGAGTCTTAGTTATTGAATCTAGGTTAGGTAAACCTAGATGCAAATCTCACAAGTTCAAAAAACTATCATATCATTTACATGAGACATGTCATCTAGATTATTATATGTTCATGCATTAATCATACAATTTATTTGTGCATCTTAGGCATAACATAATAGTATAACATGTATAGTTGATAAGCATAACATATAGGTAATTTACCATTTAATCTCTTAACTGAAAATATGTCAGTTAATCGATTAAGAAAGGCATTAATCGATTAACGTGAAATCAGTTTTAATTAGTTTCAATAGATAACCGAAAAATAGAATTTAGTTATTCTCAACAGCCCGTTAATCAATTAAAAGGGCACTTTATCGATTAAATGGATGTTAAACAGTTTTTCTATATAAACTATGATTTTACACCATGCTTCATACATTCCTTCATTTTTAGAATTTCTAAGTTGCATATTTTCATGCTCATTGTATTTCATATAAGGAAAGAGAATTGCATGTGAGAATAGTGAGAGATAATATCATGCTTAGGGATTAAAATGTCATCTGTTGCATGTGATTAAATGTGTTCATCATTCTATCTTTTCTTGCATGATTCCTTCATTTCTTTTAGAGATTTTGTAGGATAGAAATTACATGTTTCTGCATGATTCTGATCTTATACATATTCTTGATAATTTGTGAGATTTGTATAGGGTTTATAGTTTGTTCTTAATTGTAATATTTGAGCCATTTTTTGCTTCATAATACTCTGTTTTTGAATTATTTATGTGACAAGGAAAGTCGTCTCTTGATGTCTTACCACCAACGAGATACAGAGAATTTTCACCAACACTTGGAGGTCTTGAGTTTAGAACATACTCTTGGTTGGGGCTGGATCATAGGAAAGGTTTTCCTAGGCGATTAGTGTAGTAAAACCAAGGTAGGGGTTCTAGGAATTCAAGAAGGTAACATCTAAGGTCTTGTAATTGGAAGTGTGTATGTAATATACACTTGTTTCAGTTTTAGTGAAGAAAATCTCCCGAGATCGGAAGGGGAGGACTGGATGTAGTTTTGTAGTGGACCGCCAAACGAACCAGCATAAAAACCTTGTTGCAGGCTGTTTCTTACCCTTATCTCTTTAATTTTTCAACTTGTTTTAATTGCCTATTTTAGCTGATAATTTGAATACTGTAATTCTGCCATATAAAGATCAATTTTATTCAAATATATATGTTCTATCATTTCTGTATATTCGGTGAGTGGTTGTGCAATCAAGCCATTCATCAATTGTTTGTTTTGTGTGAATTAATCAATTAAGGTAGTTTTTTAATCGATTAACTGGGTGATTTTCCAGAATAGGGCTTTGGTGTGAATGGCGGTATTTGGGAATCACGACACCTATTCAACCACACCCCTCTTGTAGGTGTATTCTGCCACAGATATCTAACAGTACCCGACCTACGTTCTCGCATTTACATTTTTTATTATCTTGAGTTTTGGTAGTACCCGACATACGTACTCGCATTTGCCTTTTATTGTCTTGAGCTCTGGCAGTATTTGACCTTCGTTCTCGCAGTTACCTTTTATTGTATCGAATTTCGATAGTTCCCAACATGAGTTCTCGCATTTATTTTTATTGTCTTGAGTTCTGGTAGTACCCAACCTATGTTCTCGCATTTATTTTTATTGTCTCGAATTCCGATAGTACCTGTCCTGTGCGCTCAGATTTACTTTTGATTGTATCAAGTTTTAGTAGTACCCGACCTGTGTTCTCGCATTTACCTTTATTTTCACAAGTTCCAGTAGTAATCGGTTTGTGTTCTCGTATCTACCTTTTATTGTCTCGAGTTCTGATAGTACTCAACCTACATTCTCACATTTACTTTTATTGTCTTCATTTCTAGTAGTATCCGACCTATGTTGTCACATCTACCTTTTATCGTCTCGAGTTCCGATAGTACCCGATCTGTGTTCTATTATTTACTTTTATTGTCTCAAGTTCTGGGAGTAATCGACTTCTGTTCTCGCGTTTATTTTTATTGCCATAGGTTCCACCAGTATTCATGCATTCTCATCCTTGATGTTGAATTGTGATCATATCTCGATCTTGACAAAATTTTGTTCATTTCTTTACTAGTTACTTATAATGATAGTACGCAAACCTCAGTTTGCTTGCTATCTAGTAAGCAACTAGTAAAGAGGGCAACTGTGAACACTCACTTTTGTCCGACTTCTTGTCAAATAGATAAAAATACAAAAAAGTTCAAAACAACAAAATTGAAAAAAAAAATAACATTTTTTAGGTACATCAAAATCAATTTTATCTTTAAATTATAATCAATGGTCTATAAATTAGTGGTGGTTTTGTTTGAATTAAAAACTTCATTATAATATAATGAATCAATGGTTTCATTTTTATATTCATTAGGGGTTCTTGATTTAATTCCAAATGAAGTAACATTAATTTGTTACATTACAGCAAAGGAAGAGTAAAATGGATGATTATAAGGGGAAGAAAATAGATGAATAGTAAAGGAAAAGGGTAATTGAAAAAACAAAAAGAAAGCATCATAATGCAACACGTTATTGAAAAATAAAAGAGGTGATAGTAACGTATGAATAAATTAAAACATGAATGTTATAGAAAGGGGATGACTCTCCAATTTATAGTTCATCATCTATCTTTACTATTGTATTTTTTCAACTGCCTTAGGGGCAAGATATAAGGGGGAGGGGGAGAGTAACACATAAAAAAAGATGATACCACTCACCTCTATCTCTCACCCTTTCTCTATTCACTTTCAATCTTCCACCCTAGCTTTAAACATAGAAGAATGATAAGGGAACACGAGACTAGGAAAGGGGGAAAACCAATCCACTTATCAATTCTGAAACTCTCAACCTCTACTTCACCTAGTCTCTAACTTCACTCCCCAAAAATTTCTCTCCAAGACCCGTATCCCACCAACCCCTCAACCATAGTCTAATGTCCCAAAGTTTCAACCTTTATCCTCTCTCACTTCATAGTCTTCACCCTCCTTTTGATTTTGGATTCGATGGAGTAGAAGTGGCTTGATATATCATCATAGAAATGGCCTAAGGTGATGAACCAAGACGAATTATTTACCAAAATTGACATATATGATTCTGAACCAAAAAATAGCCCCTAACTGCCTATTTTTTTGTGAAGAAGATCTTGCTCCTGATCTTGGCACGATTTTGATGAAGACGCCAACATCACATAAATAAGAATAGGAAGAATACTTATGAAGACAATAAAGATAAAGCTTCAAGGAATATAGAGTCTAGGTCTATAGGTACTTCTATCCTTATACTCTATAATATACAATTAGTAGTAATGCTCAAAAATATTATAAAAGAAAATTGAAAACTACAAGTATAAATGAAAACAATTTTCAAAATACTGTGTAACAGGTTACTGGATATAAGTAACAGGTTATTGTGACTAAGTAACGTGTTACCATAAATAAGTAACAGGTTACATGAGTGAGAAACGAGTTACCCAACAAAAACTGAACAAGGTAATCGATTACTCTGTTTGAGTAACCGATTACAAGGTTATAATATATGAGAGTAACTGATTATACAGTGTGGTAATCGATTACTCAGTTGGAGAAAATGTTTGGATAATCGATTACGTCATTGTAGTAATCGATTGTTAACAGTTGTTACACCAAATTGTCAGATTCAAACTGAACAACTTTCATCCTAAACGTAACGGTTTCATTCCAATAAAATTCTACCTTTTCATAGAGGTGTTATGGATGATTGGAAAACCTATTTAAAGGCATTGAAACTCATAATTCAACGACACAACTCACATAAACAATTTGAATTTTTCTGAAATATTTTTTCTGCACTTTCTACAACTTGTTCTTAACTTTCAGATTAAATTTTCTGAAGTTTCTTTATATGTGGTTTCAAATATTTTCAAACCTTCTGAGCATTATAACTAAGTGTATAAAGAGTTACTGGATTGCAAGAGATCATAGTGTTCAAATCTTGTAAAGGCAATCATTGCCATTTTTACAGTTTTCTTCATTCAATTTGTTGCAATTCTTTCTATCACAAGTGTGTGATAAGAAAGGGGATAGAGTCACTTGGAAAAGTTGTTTTCCAAAGAGTGGCATATGTATTAGAGAGTGAGTATGGTACAAGGAAGTCTCGGGGTGAGAATTTGTAATTACTACTCTTAATATCTAGTGAAGAAATCTCTTGTGCTGCAATAGTACTCGATGTAACATTTGGTGGACAAGAATGTGAACCAGTATAAAACTCTCTGAGTACTCTCTTCTCCCTTATCTCATTAAATTTAATTAATTTTTTTCTGCATAACTTTTTGTTGCTACTAACTCTGAAATTTGCAGAAAAATCTATCATAGATTAAATACAACTAATCCCCCCCCCCCCTTAGTTGCCATCTCAGTCTTACAATTGGCACCATAGCTTATTTTGAGTAATTTATTCTCAAATCTGATCATGTATCTAAGATGGCCACAAGATCATTTCTAAGATAAGGTTCCAACATCAATCGCCCTCCAAGCTTTGTCGAAAAATGCTATGACTTCTGGAAAATCTAAAAGTGCAATACGATCTTAAAGCAAAAAACAATTTTTACTTCGCCTCTAAGAGAAAAAGAAGTTTTTTAGAATATCAAGTTGCAAATCATCAAAAGAAATTTGGGACACTCTAGAAAGAATGCATGGAAGTAAATAAGTGCAAAGGTTCGCAACACATAGTGAAGCATCAACATCAAAGCAAAAATCTACATGCTCTATATGCATAAAACCAGATCATCTTAAACGTGTTTGTCCAGCCCTATAGAAGCATTATACATTCAAAATAAAGAAGGACAAGAAGCGTAGAAGAGCAAATGTCATATTAGAAGATAAAGATGATGGTTCAAATGTGAAACTTAGAATTAAGGAGCAAGCACATATTTCCTTGATGGCTTCATTCAATTCAAATGACATTTATGAGGTTAGTAACTCTTAACCAAATGATACATTTTCATATAATGAGTTGCATAATGCTTTTTTTTTAAATTACATGAAGAATTAATTAGACTCTCTAAAGTATGCATTAAACAGAAAATCATTGTAGAACTTCTTCAGAGTAAAAATCAAATTCTACAAAAATATTTGGATGCCTTAAAATCCAAATCAAATGACATGTGCATTGAATGTCCAAAATGTGATACTCTTGAAACTAAAATTGTTTCATTAAATCAAGAAATGAATATTTTCAAGAATATTACTCATAAGTTGGACAATATTTTAATTACTCAAAACAAACCAATGACCAAAGAGGTCTGTCTAGGCTACAGAAATAGCCGAAAAAGTAATGGTATGATAAAGAGTACTTTTGTGAAAACTAATAATGATTGCATGCATAATATTTCTAAATAAAATATTGATCAACATTCTTTCTACAAGTCTCAACACAAGGTGTATCAACATCAACCCACATGCTTTTATTGTAAAAATGTTGGTCATACTCCTAATTCATGTCATATTAGAAAAGTTGGTATTCCAATTGACCAATATGTTTGGGTTGAGAAAGATGCTAACCCCGCAGGACCCAAATCACATTGGGTACCTAGAAAATCCTTTTAATTTGTTTTGTAGGAGTGCGTGAAGGTCATAAGTATAAATGTATTATCAAGACAACGGTTGTTCAAAGCACATAGCACATGGAGATTCAAAATTATCATTTATTCAAGTAATAAAGGTCTTGTTACCTATGCAGAGAACTTCAACAAAAAAATCTTTGTATAGGTAACATTGTTATTATATTTTGTTTTCTAAGTGCTTGGTATGATCGTTTAACAACCTTTCTACTTGAAAAAGGCTTTACCAAAGGAAAGGTCGACTCTACACTTTTTATTAAGAAAAATCGCCATACTCTTCTTGTTCAAATATATATAGATGATATTATTTTTGGTTCTACTAATGAGCTTTTGTATAGTGATTTTGGAAAAATGATGCAAGGGAAGTTTGAAATGTCCATGATGGGGAAGTTAAATTACTTCCTTGGATTGAAAATCAAACAACTCGAGGATGACATCTTTATAAGTCAATCCAATTACTGTATAGACTTGCTGAAAAGATTTGAAATGGATGACTACAAGCCAATTGTCACTCATATGGGTTCTAGTACATACATCGATATAGATGAAGCTGGAAAATGCATTGACATATCAAAGTATCGAGGTATAATTGGTTCTATACTTTAGCTAACTGTCAGTAGTCTTGATATAATATTTAGTGTCTGTTTGTATGCATGTTATCAATCAAAACCAAAAGAATAACATTTAGTTTCTGTCAAAAGAATCATGAAATATCTAAAAGAACAACTTACGTTGGATTATGACATCCAAAAGGAAGTATATGTGATTTCGTAGGATATTCATATTCAGATTTTGCTGGATGCAAAACTGAGAGAAAACGCACAAGTGGTACATGTCATATATTAGGAAATGTAATGGTCTCATGGTCATGCAAGAAACAAACATGTGTTGTCCTGAGTACTGCTGAAAAAGAATACATAGTGGTAGATAATTGTTGTGCTCAAATGTTGTGACTTAAACAACAATTACAAGATTATGGCTTAGACTTAGGTTGCATTCCCCTAATATGTGAAAATACTAGTCTATAAATCTCACAAAGAATCTAGTAATGCACTCTAGAATCAAACACGTAGATATAAGACATCACTTGCTTAGAGATCATGTCCAAAAGAAAGATGTGACTGTAGAATTTGTTGATACTCATGACCAACTAGCAGATATATTTACTAAACCTTTGGCAAAAGAACCTTTCTATAAAATTAGACAAGAATTAGGCATTCTTGGTGAAGCTTACTTGTCTTAAATGCTTATACACGATTATATGTTCGCTTCATTGTGTTTATCTTATGTCTACTTGTATTTAAAATTGCTTAGTTTTGTTTAAAATTTTCATTTTTTGGTGTATGTAATCGATTACATAGGGTCAATAATCGATTACCAGGCATCAGTATGCCTGAAGATTCGAAATTCTAGGGTCAGTAACAGATTACTCTAGAGAGTAACCGATTACTGAATATGGCAGAAACCTTTAGTAATCGATTAACCATCTGTGTTATCAATTACCTAAGCTCGTGTGAAGAAGATCTTTGCTCCTGACCTTGGCACGATTTTGATGAAGACACCAACATCACTAAAAAGAAGAAAAGGAAGAATACTTATGAAGACAAAGCTTCAACACAAATTAGTCTAAGTCTAAATATGTACTTCTATCCTATACTCTTGAATAAACAATAGTAGTAATGCTCAAACTATTTTTTAAAAGAAAATTGAAACACTTCAATTTATTCAAAACAATTTTCAAAAATAGTGTGTAATAGG
This sequence comes from Lupinus angustifolius, assembly GCF_001865875.1. Taxonomy (NCBI): domain Eukaryota; kingdom Viridiplantae; phylum Streptophyta; class Magnoliopsida; order Fabales; family Fabaceae; genus Lupinus; species Lupinus angustifolius. Next base: position 3,094,219 of record NC_032020.1, read on the forward strand.
TTACTGCATCTAAGTAATAGGTTACGCGTGTGAGAAAAGAGTTATCCAACTTAAAACTTATCAGAGTAATCCATTACTGTCTTTGAGTAACAGATTACTAGTTTTAATAAAGTTGAGTAACCGATTACCCACTTACTGTAATTGATTACTCTAAATTGAATTTAAATGCCCAATGGACAGAACATTTGGGTAATCGATTACCCATAGGCTGAAATCGATTACTGAGTGATGTTGCATTAGATATCAGATTTCAAAATGATTGGAAAGTCTATTTAAAGGCATTGAATCTCACAACACAAACAAACAACTCTCATACAAATTTTAAAAGCTCTTACATACATTTTGAAATTATTTTCTACACTTTTGGCAACTAGTTCATAAACTTTCAAAGTTAATTTTTCCGAAGTTGCTTAAAATACAATGTTTCAAGTTTACCAACTTATAAAGAGCATTATTACTAAGTATACAAAAGAGTTGATTGGATTGCAAGTTATATTACTTTCAAACTTGTAAATACAATTCCGCCATTGTTGTATATTCTTCATTATTATTGCAGGATACTTTCTTTCACAATGGTGCGATAAGAAAGGGGATTAGAATCACATGGAAAGGTGTTTTTCCAAGAGTGAATAAGGATTAGGGAGTGTGTAAGGTACATAGAGATCTCGGGGGTGAGATATTGTAATTGCAACTTATAATCTTTAGTGGAAAAATCTATTGTGCTGCAGAAGTACTTGATGTAGCCTTCGGTGGACAAGATGGTGAAAATCAGTATAAAAATCCTTGTGTATTCTCTTCTCCTTTATCTCTTTGAATATTTATTTGGTTAATTTCTGCATATATTTTCCGCTGCACTTTAACTCTTGATTTTGCAGAAAAAGTGGCCATAATTTTAAGTCAACTAATTCACCCCACCCCCACCCCCACCACCTCTTAGTTGCAATCTCAGTCTTACAATTGGCACCAGAGCTATTTTTGAGTAAGTTATTCTCAAATCTAATCCTCTATCAAAGATAGCCTCAAGATTATTCCTATGAGAAGGTTCCAACATCAACCGCCCTCCAAGCTTTGCTGAAGAGTGCTATGACTTTTGGAAAATTAGATTGATGATCTTCATAGAACTTCAAGACTTGGACATATGGAATGCAATTGAAGAAGGACCATATGAACCCTTTACTGTAATCAAAAGCGTAAGAGAAGTAAAGCCCAAATATTCATGGAATGATGAAGATTAAAAGAAGGTGTAATATGAACTCAAAGCAAAGAACATCCTCACATCAGCACTTGGCATAGACGAATTCTTTAGAGTATCAAACTGAAAATTTGCCAAAGAAATGTGGGATACTCTAGAGATAACACATGAAGGAATGGAGGAGGTGAAAAGATCAAGACTCGACACTTTTTCCCAGGAATATGAAATGTTTCGTATGAAACCTAGAGAGAAAATTATGGATCTTCGAAAGAGGTTTACTCATCTTACAAATCACCTTATTGCTCTTGGTAAGGTACTATCAAACAGTAAATTGAACTTAAAGGTTCTAAGATCACACACCAGAACATGGCAACCCAAGGTAATGGCCATTTCTGAAAAGAAAAGTTTATCGAAAATGTCTTTGGCTGTTTTATTTGGTAAATTGTAGGAACATGAATTAGAACTCAGCCAACTTGACCAACATGAAGAGAAAGAAAAGAAAATGAAGAATATTTCTCTCAAGGCGAAAGTAGACAAATATGAATCATCAGAAGATGAATCTGAGAAGGAAGAAATGGAAGACATGAGTCTTCTTGTAAAGAAATTCAGCAAGTTCCTTAAAAGGAACAAAAGTGGTAAAAGTGGACAAACAAGGAAATTCACCAAAAACAATGATGCCTCCACTTCAAACCAAAATTTCACATGCTTCGAATGTGGCAAGCCTGGACATATGAAGATGGACTGTCCTAACTTAAAAACGAACTCCTTCAAAGGGAAGAACGAAATGAGGACTGGAAGGAGAGCCTACATTGCTTGTGAAGATAACGATACCAGTTCCACTTCTAAGCAAGAAAATGAAGAACAAGCACATCTTTCCTTGATGGCATCTCATCATTCTGACGATGAAGAGGTAAATAATACTCAACTATATTCTTCTGAATTATAAACTGCATTCAATGACTTGCATGATAAATATGTTAAACTCACAAAAATGTTTCTAAAACAAAAAACTGAGTTAGACGCATTTAGAAACAAACCCTCATCATCTTAATGTCAAAACTGCACTATTCTTGAAAATAATGTTTCAAATTTAAATCTTGAATTTAATAAGATGAAAAAGAGTAGTAAAATTTTAGAAAAGATCGTTAATGATCAAAGATACTCAACAGACAGAAGAGGTCTTGGCTATTCAAAAAGCCATGGTTCTAAGAAACAAAGTGTCTCAACTAAGATAAACTTTGAAAAACAAGGTATCCATGCATTTAAAAATTGTAAAAATAAATCTAGGATACGTGAAAATCAATCCACATGTATATATTGCAAAAACCATGGACATACACCGAATTCTTGTAAAATTAGAAAATATGGTGTACCCCTATGTCATTTTAGATGAGTTGAGAAAGGTACTAACTATGTAGGACCCAAAGAATATAGGGTACCTAATAAAACTTAAACTGTTTTGCAGGAAAATTTGAGGGTCGCCTTCAACTTATGGTACTTGGATAGTGGTTGCTCAAAACACATGACGGGCGATAGAAACAAGTTCTTTGTCCTCACTCCAAGGGACAAAGGCTATGTCACATATGGTGATAACAACAAGGGAAAAATACTTGGAGTTGGTAGAATTGGCAAGCCACCCTCAACAACAATAAAATGTGTATTATATGTGGAAGATTCTACCCAGATAAGTGCATCATTGAAAGTAAGAATTCTCAAAACTCTAAACTCATTGGTAAGAGGATAAAATATATATATATATATATATATACATGATTGATATAGACTCTTCTTTACCAAAAACATGTTTAGTTGCAAATGATAATCGTGATGCATGGCTTTGGCATAGGAGAATTGCTCATATACATATGGACCATTTGAATAAACTCATTAATAAAGATTTAGTTGTTGGTTTACCTAAAATGAAATTTGTTATTTGTTAAAGACAAACTATGTAGTGCTTGTCAAATGGGTAAACAAACAAAAACATCTTTTAAACCTAAGCATATGGTTTCTTCCGATAGACCATTACAGTTACTACACATGGACTTATTTGGCCCCTCAAGGACAAAAAGTTATGGTGGTAACTACTATGCTCTAGTTATAGTAGATAATTTTTCGAGATACACTTGGACTCCATTCTTAGTTCATAAAAATGAAGCATTCAAAGCCTTTAGCATTTATGCTAAAAGAGTTCAGAATGAAAAATCACTAAAAATCATTGTTATAAGAAGTGATCATGGGGAGAATTGCAAAACTCTTCATTTGAAGAATTTTGTGATGATCTTGGTATCAATCACAATTTTTATGCTCGTAGAACACCACAAAAAAATGGTGTTGTAGAGAGAAAGAATCGGTCTTTAGAAGAACTGACTCGTACAATGTTGAATGAAACTAACCTCCCAAAATATTTCTAGGTTGATGCAGTAAGTACTACATGTTATGTTTCAAACTGAGTCCTTATAAGACCAATTCTTAAGAAAACCCCCTATGAACTCTTTAAAGGTAGAAAACCAAACATTTCTCATTTGCATGTACTTGGTTGTAAATGTTTTGTTTTAAATAATGGTAATGATAACTTAGGCAAGTTTGATGCAAAAGCTTATGAAGGTATCTTCCTAGGCTACTTTCTTACGAGTAAAACTTATAGAGTTTTTAATAAAAGAACTCTAGCCATGGAAAAGTTCGTTCATGTTTCTTTTGATGAAACCAAACCTATTATAAAGGATGGGTTAACCTTTGATGAAGAGGACTTGCCAAGTTCTCCTGCTAAAGAAATTTCCATAAATGATTCTACACCTAATTCTAAGCATTTGAAAATGGATGATAATCTATCTCATCAAGAAGAGCATATTCACTCTGATTTACCAAAAGAATGGAGAATCCATCGAGATCATCCTATTGAGAATATTATTAGTGATATAAGTAAGGGTGTCACTACTCGTTTAATGCTAGAAAATGCTCGTCGAAACATGGCCTTCGTTTCTCAAATAGAACCCTCCAAGATTGATGATGCAATCGAGGATGAACACTGGATTATTGCAATGCAAGAAGAGTTAAACTAGTTTGAGAGAAATAAAGTTTGGGAACTTGTTCCTAGACCTAAAAATAGGCACGTCATAGGAACTCGTTGGGTATTTCGAAATAAATCTGATGAAAATGGTATTATTGTTAGAAATAAAGCTAGACTAGTAGCCCAAGGATACAATCAGGAAGAAGGTATAGACTTTGATGAAACCTTTGCTCTGGTTGCTAGACTTGAAGCTACTGGCTATTGCTTGCATATACATGTTCTTTAAATTTTCAGCTATAACAAATGGACGTAAGTGTGATTTTCTAAAAATAATATTGTCTACCAATTTTTTACTTGAAAAGGATTCACTAAAGGGAAGGTCGACACTACACTCTTTATAAAGAAAATAAATCATCATACTCTTCTTGTTCAAATTTATGTAGATGATATTATTTTTGGTTCTACTAATGAAGTTTTGTGTAGTGACTTTGGCAAAATGATGCAAGGAAAGTTTGAAATGTCCATGATGGGGAAGCTGAATTACTTCCTTGGATTACAAACCAAACAACTTGATAATGGCATTTTTGTAAGTCAATCCAAGTATTGTAGAGATATTATGAAAAGATTCAATATGGATGACTGCAAGCCAATAGCTACTGCTTTGGGATCTAGTACATACATCGATACAGACGAAGCTGGAAAATGTATTGAAATATATCTTTTATATTTAACTGCTAGTAGACCTGATATCATGTTTAGTGTACGTCTGTGCGCTTGCTATCAATCTAAACCAAAATAATCACACTTAGTTGTTGTTAAGAGAATCATGAAATATCTTAAAGGCACAACTGACGTTGGGTTGTGGTATCCAAAAGGAAGTATATGTGATTTGGTTGGTTATTCAGATTCAAATTTTGCTAGATGCAAAACTGAGAGGAAAAGTACAAGTGGTACTTGTCACATTTTAGGAAATGCTTTAGTATCTTGGTCTTGCAAGAAACAAGCATGTGTTGTCCTAAGCACTACTGAAGCTGAATATATAGCAGCAGGTATTTGTTGTACCCAAGTGTTGCGGCTTAAACTACAATTACGAGATTATGGCTTAGACTTAGACTGCACTCCTCTGAGATGTGACAATACTAGTCCTATAAATCTCACAAAGAAACCAGTTATGTATTCTAGAACCAAACACATAGATATAAGGCATCACTTCCTTAGGGACTGTTCAAAGAATTTTTTTGTCGAGAGGTTTTATTTTTTCCATCTCAACAAATCGTCCTTCGCAAGGTGCCAATTTGTTGAAAGGTTATTACTCTCATTTTTGGTATGTTCTTTTTATTTGATTAAGTAAGTGAACTCGGTTTTATTCTTTGTTCGCCATCTCGGCTTTGTTGAAATAAATTCTAACGTCGGTATAATGGTTTCAAGAATATTCCAGTTACAACTTACTTCTTAATAATCATGTGAATGAGTTATTCCTTCATTTCCCCATCTCGGCTTTGTTAGAATAAATTCTAACGCCGGTACAATGGTATCGAAGCAATCCCCTATTACATAATTATTAAGTACCTTTGAATACCATCTCGGTTTTGTGGAATTAATTCCAACACCAGTTTAATGGTATTCTAATGTACAAAAGTGATGAATAGTTAGTTGTTAGAGACAAATATATAAATAAAGAATAAAATAATAATAAATTTAAGTGACATTTATTTATTTACTCCCTTTCGGGTTCATTTTATTAACAAACCAAACTTCTTCCTTAAGGAAGGTTGGTATTAAAGAATAAATAAATTGCGGAAAGTAAATAACAATAAATAAAAGTTAGTAAGTTAGTTCATCACTTTTGTATATTAAAAGGTGTTTTCAACAAATAAATTTATTAATAAAACTTTACTATTTTATGAATATGTCGAACCACAAGGAATTGCCTAATAGAATGAATCATATGAATATATCAAAGCACAAATAATGAGTTAA
>NC_032020.1:3100500-3189158 GCF_001865875.1 Lupinus angustifolius
ACTTCTTAGTTTATTTGTTAAGTGTTTGAGACAAGTGATTTTATGACTTGAAATCAATTTTTAGGTTATCAATCTAAAAAGAGCATTAATAATTTCTCAAACAAGTAAAATTTATCAAAGCACCAACTTGAATGATTAAAATTCAAATCTTTTAGAATATAAGAAGAAGTTGAAATACATAACCATATTCAAAAGGAATTGTTAGGAGCATGAGCCATCCATCAAAGGATTGGATGCTTTGAGTTCCAAATGAGATTACAAAATTGATTTTTGCATCTCATTTGCCTTCTCCTTTTTCTCCTCTTGAATTATAACCTAAAACTACAAAACTTACTTAAATAAATTTCCTAAGCTAAGAACAACAAGAGAGAACTTCAAAGAATAATTTCTAGGCAAAATGTGAGTGAAAATGTGTGAGATGATGTCCTCTTGCTCGAATGGAATGTGCCCTATTTATAGAAATTCCTCTGGGCCGTTGAGCTTCTTGTCAGCCCCGCTAAGCAGCTGACCAAACCCTTCAGCATGGGTTTGGTCCCTTTATCAAGTAGCTTTGTCACCTCCTTATGCTTGACTCATCAAAGCTAGTTATGAGCTATGAAACCAGCTATTTTGAGCTACTCTGAAAAGCCTATGGTGGTCTACTTGAGGTGAGGTCATTGGTGACTTCATGGTTTGCTTGATGGCTAAGTCAAGTCTGGTTGCACACCGCTTAGCACACCTGTTGCACCACTAAGGTGCTTGTTCAGTAGCTTTGACCGTGCTGACTGGGATGTGGCCTGGTGCTTGCTAATCTGGTCAGGAGTCTGGTTCTCTGCTAAGCGGCTTGGTTGGACCGCTAAGCTGCTTGTTCAGCAGCTTGGGCATGTGCCAAGCTTGTGTCTGACCGTGTCAAGCTGAGTTCTGACCATGCCAGGACTAGTCTAGTGCTAGGCTGAGCGGCCAAGAAGGTTCGCTCAGCTGCTTGCTTGAGCAGCTTGGTCCAGGTCAGGTTGGTGTCCATGTCAGGCTAGTGTCCAGGTCATCTTAGCGTGGCTTGGTCCACGCTTAGCTGGCTGGTTGAGCACCTTGGTTTTTGACTTCTTTTTGTTTTTTCTGCCTGGTTGAGCACCTTGGTTTTTTACTTCTTTTTCTTTTTGACCATGAGTCTTTTTTTCTCTCTTCTTTTCTTCTTTCTAAATCCTACAAAATACATAAAAAAGAAATACACACACAAATATACAAGATTGTGATATTTTATACAAAAAGTATTGTTTTAAGTTGGTTTTTCTCAATTATTCTTAAGATAAGTGCCATAAAAGTGTATGAAATTTTGGTATGTTTGGCACTTATCAGGGACCATGTCCAAAAGAAAGATGTCACTGTAGAATTCGTTAATACTCATAACCAACTAGAATATATTTTCACTAAACCATTGGCTAAAGAACCTTTTTATAAAATTAGACGAGAATTAGGCATTCCTGATGAAGCTTACCTATCTTAACATAATTATATGATTATATGTGTGCTTCATCATGTTTATCTCATGCATACTAGTACTTAAAAGTGTTTATTTGTGTTTAAAAAATTTCAAATTTTGGGTTAAAATCATTTGCATAGAATAAATATGCCTAAAATTAAGTTTTTCTAGGGTCAGTAATCGATTACAGGGTTGAACAGCGAGTTTCAGTAACCGATTACGCAGGGGAAGTAATCGATTACTCAAAGCTTCTGACCGATTACTCAAAGTGAGTAACCAATTACTCTATGCAGTTATATATGTGATTTTTCTGCATTTTTCAAAAAAAAATCAAACTCATATTCTTCATCAACTCGTGTTCTCTCGTGTTCAACCTCATCAATCTCTAAAATCTTCGTTTTTGATCCGATTTTGGTGATTTTTGTGTCTATTCATATCACATTTACATCTGTAAACAATTCTTCACCATCATTTTCGTGTTTACTGGCTTAAATCTAAAACCCCCAAATCTGCAACAACCAAAAATCTACAAAATCAAAAACCTCAATCCATGGCTTCCTCTTCTTGATCAAAGAAGCAACACACAAATGTGACTCAGAGGAACCAATGAACTTCATCTTTAGAGTTTATCTCTCTGGATTTGATAAGACTCCTTTCTAATGATGAGCAATGTAAAGTCTTTGAGGAGCACTTTCATGGTCGAGTCATCTTTACTTAGAAATACGGTAATGTAGAGAATTTTGAGTTTGACAATTTTCTTTTTCATTATCTTTTACGGCAACAAAACCTTTTTGACTTATAATTTGAAACTAACGTCATTTATCCTGAACTTGTTTGAGTATTTTACTGTAACATGAACTTTTGGAAAAATCGTCTTACTTCCTATGTGAAAGGAAAAGACATTGTTTTGGATTTGAAAACTTTTAGTTCATTGTTCTATAACATACCCTATCAAGGTAGCATAACAGGTTTCGGCCTTGTATGTGAATGTGATAATTATGATCGAAAGGATTTCTACCACTCTCTGTGTAGAATTTCTAAAGAGGAAATAGAAATGCGTAAGCAACAGGGCTTTGGTGAGACTGTTAAAAATAGGGATATCCTATCTGTTGGGCATCTCAAACTTGAAGATCGTTTGCTTCATTATTTTCAGAGTTATGTCATTTTACCAAAATTTTCAAACCATTCTCAAATTAGTCACATAGAACTCCAATTGATGTACGCTATGAAGTTTAACATCAAAATCAATTGCACTCTGATAATAATGAGACAAATATGGAATGTTCGAGGAACTCAAAGCCCTTTGCCCTATGCACTTTTCATAACCAACATTCTTGAACATTTCGGTGTTTCTACTAATGGCGAAACCAAGGTCACTCTAAATCTTCGCGAAAGCAAGATTGATGTGGAAGTTGTCCACAAAATGGGTTTTTCCATAGATCCTATTGACTACCGCACCTATAAGCATCAATCTGATAGATTGAATGCACCTGCTTATCAACCAGAACCTACCAATCATAACCCTCCTGAACCTCAACCTTCTAAGTTTCATGCTCAATCTTCCTCATCTGATGTCATGCCTTCCAATCAGATGATTATGGACGAGTTTCTTTCTCTTCGAGACTACATCACTAACCGGATGGATGCCTTTGATACTCAGAATCAACAAATTCAGTATGAACTTCGTCGTCTCTCTTCTAAGTTGAGTAGCATGGACGTTGACGAAGACAGCTCTGAGCCTGAGTCTTAGATTATGTCTACGATTTCTGTTTGTTTTGATGCATGTCTCTAAACTGATTTTCTAGTTGTAATCCTTTCATATTTTTGGACAAATTTTGCTTTATGTTATTTTGTTGTTATTTGTGATCATATATCTCAACATCTATGTTTTTATGATATGCATTATGATATTTATTTTATATCTTCTGAATATGTATGCTGTATATATATATTGTGCTGGAAACTCTTGGCTTTTCTACTTTTTGATAAAGTCAAAAGGGGGAGAAAAGTTGGGAGAGTGTATTTTCTATTTAAAATCTTTTAGGCACATGACTCCAAATGAAAGGGGAAGCATACAAAATAGGGGGAGCATTCTCATGTCATCTCAACATATCTCAAAGTATGTTGCTCTCAGAAAACTACACTATTAACGAAGATATTAGTTTGTCATCATCAAAAGGGGGAGATTGTGAAGAAGATTTTTGCTCCTGACCTTAGCACGGTTTTGATGAAGACACCAACATCACCAAAAATAAGAAAAGGAAGGATACTTATGAAGACAAAGAAGACAAAGTTTCAAGACAAATTAGTCTAAGTCTAAATAGGTACTTCTATCCTATACTCTTGAATATACAATAGTAATAATGCTCAAAGTATTTTTTAAAAGAAAATTGAAACACTTCAATTTATTCAAAACAGTTTTAAAAAATAATGTGTAACGGGTGTTAGGTATTAGTGGATAGAACACACCTAGAAGGGGGGTTGAATAGGTGTTGTGGTTACCAATTACCACTTTTTGTACCGAAGCCCTATTCTGGAAAAAACCTCAGTTAATCGATTAACACTCTGTCTTAATCGGTTAACTCACAGAAAAACCAAGTTGTGAAGTGGCTTATTGCTCAGCCACTCACCGATAATCAGATATTGATAAAGCAAATATACTTGAACAGAATTAAACTCAATATGGCAATTTTACAGTATCTAAATTATCAGCTAAAATTAGGCAATATTACAACTTGAAATTAAAGAGATTAAGGATAGAAAGAGCCTGCAACAAGGAAATTATATTCTGGTTCGTTTGTGGGTCCACTTGCAAACTACGTCCAGGCCTTCCTTTCTAATCTCAGGAGATTTTCTTCACTAATATTGAAACGAATGTATTTTTACATACACACTTCCAATACACTAACTTAGATGCTCCATTCTTGAATCCTAGAACCCAATTTCTTGGTTTGACTCACCTAATCGCCTAAGAAAACCTTTCTTACGATCTAGCCCCAACCAAGAAACGTTCTAAACTCAAGACCTCTAAGTCTTGGTGAAGACTCACTGAGTCTCTTTGGTGGTACGACATCAAGAGACAATTTCTCTTATTACAACACAAAAATAGTACAAAAAATAGAGTATTATCAAGCACAATGTAGCTCAAAATATCACAATTAAATCTCAGCTAAAAACCATATACAATACTCACAAGTAAGCATGAATATATATGAGTTAATTGATGTGCGAAAATAGAGAATTTCTATCCTAGAATTCTTCTAAGGAAATGCAAGAATCATGTAAAAGAAGATAGCAAATGTTAACACATTAATTACATGCAAATAGATCACAATTAAACCATGAACATGATATTATCTCTCACTATCCCACTATGCATTTCTCTCTGCCTAAAATGACACAAATCAGCACGAAAAATATGCAACTTAGCAATTCTAAAATGAATGATATGATGTATGGTGCAAGACCTAAAAATACAGTTTATATAGAAAAGCTTTATAAGACTCATTTAATCGATTAAGTGCCCTTTTAATCAATTAATGGACTGTTGAGAATAACTTATTTTAGTTTTTCAGTTATCTGTTAAAACTGAATTTACGTTAATTGATTAACTCATTCCTTAATCGATTAACTGGCATATTTTTCAGCTAAATGGTAAAATGGTAAACTACCTATATGTTATGCTTATCAATTATACATGTTTTACCAATATATTATGCATATAATGCACAAATAACATGTATGATTAATGCATGAACATATAATAATCTAGATGGCATGTATCATGTAAATGATTTGATTATTTTTAAGACTTGTGAGACTTAGTCTAGATATGAGATCTTTGAGTCCATTGCATGTTGATTTTTTGAGTCATCTTCAAGCTTTCAATGAATCATTATCTTCATCAAAACATAGGCAATTTAATAGTGCAACACTTTGACACTTGCACTTTCGATCTCCCTCTTTTTGATGATGACAAACTCCACACCAAATCTTTTTTTGATGCATAGCTTGATGATGGTTATAGAATTAATGCATGGTTATTAATTTCAAAGTTAAAGCGCCTAGCTGGACAAGGAAGCTGAATATTTATTTACAACCTGCAAATCACATCAAACAACAAAAGCAGCCTTTCTCCCCCTTTGGACATTATCAAAAAGAGAAGCAAATTAATCTACTCAAAATTAAGAAGAGTTATATAATGAAATCGAGAGTATAATTAATCAATTAAATTTGGGGATTCAATTAATTAACCAGTTGAAGGAAGCTTGAACAAGTGCACATGTTTACATTCGGCTGGGGCCAGAATCGTGAATGATGTGGTATCCTAGTATGCGTTTAGAGTGGTCAAACCGAGCGTGTAGGCTCAACGGGTTCAAGAAGGAAGTTCTTGCTAGGTGTATTGTAAATGTGCTTGTAATCAAACATTTATTTCTGATAGTGAAGAAAAATCTCCCAAATCAGATGGGAGGACTAGATATAGTTTGCAAGTGGATCCGCAAACGAACCAGGATAAAATCCTTGAGTAATTTCTCTTTCCCTATCTCTTTTTCGATTCTGTCTTTACTTGCTTTCTGTGTTTAATTGCCTTCTGTGATTGGTGCTTATTACTATTAATTTGTGGATAATCAATAATCAATTTAGGGCAATAAAGATCAGAAATCATCATTATTTTCATCGCAAGAAAAGTCTGTTTTTTTCAAAGATTCAAGAACCAGTATAATCAATTAACGAGCTAACTATAATCGATTAAATCAATTATCATTAATCAATTAACCCTGTAATTAATCGATTAACTGCAGCAGCTTTGTATTCTGCATATAAATCGGAAAAGCGGGATTAGTGATCCGCTACACCTATTAACCCTCCCTCTAGGTGTATTTTACCTTACTGGTACCCAAAACATGGTATCAAAGCTAGTACGAAGGTGCTATCTTGGCCGCTTTATTCGTTGATCCTAGGGATTATCACTATGGGTTCCACAAACCCTTTTAGTGATGATGGGGCATCCATCAATTGCGCTCCGACTTTACTTGCGAGGGTTACGCCTACTAGAAGGTGCGTATGAGAATCTTTATTGAGGCAATCGACACAGAGATTTGGGAATCCGTTGTCCATGAGACTTTTACTCCACTACACTTGGTGGATGGTGAGCCTAAGGAAAAACCAAAAGGATTGTGGAGTGATGAAGAGAAACATAAAGTCCAACACAATCTCAAGGAAAAGAACATAATAACTATTGCCTTATCATACAATGAATTCTTTAGGGTCTCACAGTGCCAAAATGTAAAAGAAATGTGGGATACTTTACAAGTAACCCACGAAGGCACAAGTGAGGTTAAGCGTGGATTAAATGTGTTGACACATAAATATAAATTATTTAGAATGCTTCCAAATGAATCGATAAATGAGATGCAAAAACGATTCACTCAAATTGTTAATCATTTAATTGCTTTAGATAAGAATTTTGCTTTGGGTGAACTAAATAACAAAGTATTGCGGTATCTTGACAGAAAATGGCAACCTAAATTCAATGCCCCTAACAACTCTCTTCGGAAAACTCTAGGAGCATGAAATGGAGTTGGGACGCTTAACCATGCACGAAGATTTTGAGTCTGATCTGGATGACGAAACCTTAACTCTCCTAGTTCGAAATTTTGGCAAATTTCTCAAGAAGAAAGAAGGGTTCAAGTGTTTTCAAAAGAAAGAGGCGAGTGATTCAACCAGAGTCACCTCAAGAAGGTTGAAAATGAAAAGAGCGACCCCTGTGAATTTAAATCCAAGAAGGCTTATATAGTTTGGGATGTACCGGAGGACGAAACAACAACTAGAACATCCGATGCCAGAGTCACCTCAAGAAATTGGCAGCTCAAGCGATTCGGATGACACGAGTGAGGTACACTATTTTGACTTTTCCTCGTGTTCTGATGATTTCACGTACTTATGATGAATTGTATAGTGCTTTTGCTGAGTTGCATGAGGAACTAAAGAAACTAGCTACGGTAAATATAGATAGGAAGTGAGTCATCATGTTGTATGAAAATAAAATAATTAAAATGCAAGAGGAATTTAATGAATTAAACTTGTAAAATGAGACTCTAGATCCAATTTACTCTTCTGACTCATGTAGTTGCTCTGTAAGACTAAGATTGCAACTAAGAGGGGGGGAGTGTTTTAGTTGACTTAAAAGTATGGCCACTTTTTCTGAAAAATCAAGAGTTAAGTGCAACAGAAAAAATTGTGAAGAAAATTAACAAGTAAAAATCAAGAGATAAAGGAGAAGAGAATACACTGAGATTTTATAATGGTTCACCTTCTTGTCCATCAAATGCTACATCCAGTACTCTTGCAGCAGAAGAGATTTCTTCACTAAATATTATGAGTTGTAATTACAATATCTCACCCTGAGACCTCTATGTACCTTACATACTCACTAATACTTATGTCACTCTTGGAAAACACTCTTTCCAAGTGACTCTATCCTCTTTCGTATCACATCCTTGTGAAAAAAAGAATTCTACAATGTCAATGAAGAAGTTACAACAATGGCAGGATTGCCTTTACAAGTTCGGAATGTAATATCACTTGCAATTCGATAACTCTTTGTATACTAAGTAATAATGTTCTTATAAGTTTGTAAAACTTTGAAACACTTTACTTCAACCAACTCAAAAATTTCACTTTGAAAGTTTAAGAAGAAGTTGCAAAAAGTGCATAAAATATTTCAGAGAATTTTCAGAATTATGTTTGAAAGTTTGTGAGAAGATTGTGTAAGAGTTATGATTTGATTCTGAGTTTCAATGTCTTTAAATAGGCTTTCCAACCAGCCATAACACCTCTTTGAAATGGTAGGAATTGATTGGAATGAAAACCATTCACTTTGAAATCTGAAAATTGATGCAACAACTCTCAGTAATCGATTACAGTCTTGAGTAATCGATTACCCAAACTCTTTGTCCAAATGGGCATTTAAAATTTAAATAGAGTAAAAGATTACAGCTTTGAGTAGTCGATTACTCAACTTGGCTCAAACTGGGTAATCTATTACTCACACACATTAATCGATTACCCTGCACAGTTTTTGTTGGGTAACTGGTTTTCTCACTTATGTAACCTGTTACTTAGATGCAGTAACCTGTTACACACTATTTTTTAAAATTGTTTTGTTTATGCTTGAAGTGTTTCAATTTTCTTAAAAAATAGTTTGAGCATTACTGCTATTGTATATTCGAGAGTATAGGATAGAAGTATTTATTTAGACTTAGACTCATTTGTCTTGAAGCTTTGTCTTCTTTGTCTTCGTAAGTATTCTTCCTTTTCTTCTTTTTGGTGATGTTAGTGTCTTCATCAAAACCGTGTCAAGGTTAGGAGCAAATATCTTCTTAACATGCTCCACTAAGTTAATTGAGACCCCTATATGTGATCAATATAATGTTTTGAATACTAAAATTTTTTATTATAAGAATAAATTAGCAAAGTTCACATATATGTAACCATTCTGAGTCCGAAATTTTGCACAATAGTGATGCTGATATTTCTAAACTGCGTGAGGAAAAGTACGACCGCTAAGAATCATTCATACATGATTCTGAAATGCTAATTACCGGCACATTCTTTTTTCAATGATGTAAAAATCGTACCGTACTGGCCGGTTCGATAGGAAAACTGGCGAACCGGACCTCTAACCAATACGGTACAGATGTTGAACCGGTCAAGTATCAAAACTGGTCAAAACCAATGAACCGCCCGGTATTTAACTAAACCAGCCGGTTTATATACATATTTTTTCTTTTAAGAAATCTTAAAACTTAAAAACCTATTACAAGGTGACTCATCTTTTCAACTCTTCTTCAACACTTCAAGACACATACTTCCAAGGCATACTTAGATTATATCTTTTGGTTCTTAACATTCATGTGTAATCTTAGTGATATTTGTGTAATCTCAGTGATATTTGTGTAATCTTGGAGTACTGTCTGAAGATAGGATTTGGTGCAAAAATATAATCTCGATATGATACAACTTTGACTCCTTGATGTTAAATGTTAAAACTCCAAATTTATTTGTTTTGTAGAGTGAGTTGTGAACTTGTGTCATTTATTTATATTTTGCAGTTGTTAAGTGATACTTTTAGATTGATAATTGTTTTGAAATTTAGACTTTGAATTTGCTAAGGACTTAAAGTTGTTTGTTTATGTAAATTTGAGTAGATTATGAATATGGAATATAAATTTGAGTATCTACCTTAATTACTGAACCACTGGTTGAACCACTGTACCACTATACCATTACTCTGACCGATTTGATAATCGGTACGGTTTTAACAACTCTGCTTCTTTTTTTCCTTTTACATCGCTCACGTAAATAAAGTAATGAAATTAAAATAAGAGTGTAAATTTGGACTAACAAATAAAATAAAATGTAATGGTATAATATAAATATATAATCTATATATATATATATACTTCTATGTCTTCTATACTGTTAATAAAACAAAAACAAGTATAACTACGACCATGATATAATTTTTATATTCTAAATTTATCTTTTGTAACATCTCTCTCATTAATAACTATTATAAATTTTCACATATTACTTCTGTTGCTCTCATTTTTATTATTTATATATCATTATTTTCTACATATTTTCTTATTTATATCTTCACTATCCATTTCATATATTACATTTCTTATATTTAACTTATTTTTCTTTAAATAATATAATATGAATATGATACATTTTATATTAGAAAAAATAAGAATTGGAATCCCAATCAACACACTAGTAATTATAAAATATAACTTGCACTTTAAGGCTTGAATGCAACAATGACGGTTACTGGACATTATAAATAATTGGAACAATTGTCTAAACTTAATTGATGTACCATTAGATAACAATAAAGGTAGGTAGTTTTTTTCCTCATAAAACACATTTGGATATCTGTTATACTTTTTTATTGCATCTCGGATACGATCAAGATATTTATTTTAACTTTGCATTGAACTTTTTAATAATTATTAATTTAATACTTTGATAATTTTTTTATAAAATTACCCATTTTTTAGATTTTTATATCTTTTAAAACCTGATTTCTGAATCTATTAGACGTAACTTATCTCTTATGATTACTTTCTATCTCTATATGGAGTTTGCTTTCTCTGCATGGATGCTTTTGTTGGTATTTCGACATGAGGGAATAGATAACGATATGACAAAAACTAAGTATTTTCCCTATGATAGCTAGTATTTTTTTGTAAATTGTAGTTATCATAATTATATACTAATTATGATGTATTCTAATTTGTTTAGTTTTTTAGTTTTCTATCTCCAACTTTCTTATTTATTTATTTTCAATTTTGTTTTATGTTTTTAGTACTTTTTTTTAATTATTTATGAATGTAGACAACAAGCTTCTTAACCCTTTTCAAAATGATAGCACATACTTTTCATTTGTGGAGGTTAAACGACCCTGACCGCCTGTTTTTCAATTACTAGTGATGAAATTATTTTTTATGCTACACACATTTTATATTTATTTGTAATTTTTACTATTATTTTTTGGTGATCGAAATTTAATATTTCGAACATAATAAACTGATTGAGATTTCTCAAGTTGTAATCACGGGACATCATAATTTAAAAATTAATGATTTGAACTGTAAAAGTGGGAATCGGGATATTATATTGCAAATAACCCTCGTCTTCTAGCATTTTCAGATATGCTATGTACCACATATTTAAGGATGGCAAAAATATTTGTATTAAATTTGATTTATTCTCATAGGCCAATTTCTTGTGGTTGATGCATGATGACCTAGATGATCCAGTGAGGGATTTGGATGTCTTGGTTAAGCCATCGCAGCACAGGCAAGCAGTCTCGATCAGAAACATGGCCACCTCGACCAAGTCATTGCAACTGATCCAGACTTCTCGGTCAATGATTCAGACATATCACACCAACTTGGTTCGCAAGTCTCGGTTAGATTAGTTGCCTTGGTGCATCAGAATGGTTTGGATGTGGTTCGTGTATCTCAGTCAGATGGCACAACTTTGGTGCAAGACATGGCTCGTACATCTCGATTAGAAGACTCTAGTTTGGGGCATCATGAAGGAGGCATCCCTCGGTCACAAGGCATTAGCATACTCAATCAAGACTCTGGCCATAATGGCTCACGTGACTAAGCTATTTCGTGGACCAAGCACGGTCAGAAATCAATGACCCACACTTGTGTGGCACATACCCAAAGTCAATGCCTGAGTCAAATGTTTCTTAACTATCAAGCAATCATTTTTATACATTAATGACATTATTATTTTGTATATTTTGTGTCTTCCTTTGTTCATATAAGTTTGTTATAATTAGCTGATATGTTGTTAAGAGTTGTTAGTATATAATTTGTTGTACTTTGAGTGTTTTGTCTAGAAATGTCAAATTTATGAAATTGTTTGTCTTTTTTATGACAGTATGAATTCAGTAAGAGAAAAAAACAATATATCTCTACCTACATCCTCTTTTAATGTTAAGGATCACTATCGTGATCATAATATAGGTCATGAGTCTGGTTATTCTAATGAAGCACCTATAGTAGAAATTGATGATCATCCTAATAATTCTGATTTAGATACTAAAGGTTATCACTCGAATGAGCATGATGAATGTTTTTATTATAACAACAATACCAATGATAGCTTAAGAAGATTCTCTGGACAGAGGAATGCCCCCAATTATTTGGAAGATTACTATTGTTCTTTAAGAGCAACTACCTCCTATAGTAGTATGAAACTTGTTAAGTATCCCTTGTCCAAAGTCTTTTCCTATGAAAGATTGTCTTCTAACCATAGAGACTATACTTTAGCCATGAGTTCCAATTTAGAACCTGATAGTTATACTAATGCCATTCAGCATCAACATTGGATTGATGTTATTAATATTGAGTTAAAGGCTCTTGGGAAAAACAATGCTTGGTTCTAACTGAACTACCTAGTGATAAAATGGCCATAGGTTTCAAGTGAGTCTTTAAGGTAAAACATAATGTTGATGGTAGTATAGAAAGATATAAGGCCAAGCTAGTGACAAAAGGGTACACTCAAACTGCAAGGATTAACTATCTTGATACCATTAGCCCTATTATTAAAATGACCACTATTAGAACCATTATTGCTCTTGCTTTTATAAAAGATTGGCATCTTTATCAGTTGGATGTTGACACAATTTTCCTACATGGTAATATGCAAATTAGATAAATCCCTATATGATCTAAAATAGGTCAGCAGACAGTAAAATGTCAAACTCACTATTGTTCTAGTTCAATATAGTTATGTTCACTCTAGAGCAGATTACTCTCTTTTTACAAAAATAAATGTCAATAGTTGCACTATGATTCTTGTATATGTGGATGACCTTGTGATTGCAGGAGCTAACCTTGATGAAATACAATTTGTTAAGGTTTTACTTGACAAAAAGTTATCAAGAACCTTGGGACTCTTAAATATTTTCTAGGTATTAAAGTAGTAAGAAATAAGGATGGCATCAACCTTTGTCAAAGGAAGTATGCTCTTAACATGCTTTAGGAATTAGGTCTGCTTGCTAGTAAACCATGCTCCACTCCCATAGATAATAATGCTTAATTGCATAGTGGTTCTGGTGCACTATATTATGAGGTAACTTCATAAAGAAGATTAATTGGTAAGTTGGTCTACCTTACTCACATAAGGCCAAACATATCTTTCTCTGTTAGGCATCTGAGCCAATTTTTGGCAGCCCCTAAAATTGACAATTTTAACGTTGCCTTGAGAATATTGAAATAAATCATATGTGCTTCAGAAAAAGGCCTTTTTTATCCATCTAAAACCACCACCTCTTTGAAGGGTTTTAATGACTCTGACTGGGCATCTTGTCTTGACACAAGAAGGTCAGTCACTAGTTTTTGCTTTTTTTCTTGGAGAACGATTGATTTCTTGGAAATGTGAGAGACAAGGAACTGTCTCAAGATCCTCTGCTGAAGCAAAGTATAAAGCTTTAGCTCTAACTGCTTGTGAAGGCAAATGACTTGTCCTTGATGACTTGTAATTAAGTCATGTTGGTCCTATTGTATTATACTATGATAATTAGTGTACATTACATGTAGCTGCTAATCTTGTCTATCATAAAAGGACAAGGATATAGAGATGGATTACCACTCCATTAGAGAAAAAGTCTTGAATGGTGTGGTGCATCTCATGCCCATTGCTAGTTGTGATCAAGTTGCAAACATATTTACAAAAGCTCAATCCCCTGACATTTTTTCAAATAATCTATCCAAGTTGGGGTTGTGTAATATACACACTCCATCTTGTGGGGATGTTAAATTTGATTTATTCTCATAGGCTAATTTTTTGCAGGTTAATGCATGATCACCCAGGTGATGTAGTTAGGGATTTGGATGTCTCGGTCAAGCCATCGCAACACAAGCAAGCAGTCTCGGTCAGAAACTTGGCCACTTTGGCCAAGTCATTGAACATGATCCAGGCTTCTTAGTCAATGACTCAAACATATCGCACCAACTTGGTTCGCAAGTCTCGGTCAGAATAGCTGCCTTGGTGCATCAGAATGATTTGGACGTGGCTCGTGTATCTCGGTCAGATGACACAACTTTGGCACAGGACGTGGCTCATACATCTCGGTCAGAAGATTCTAGTTTGGCGCATCATGGAAGAGGCATCCTTCGTCATAAGGCATTAGCATTCTCGATCAAGACTCTGACCATATTAGCCCACATGACTGAGCCATTTCCTCGACCAAGCACGATCAGGAATCAATGACCCACTCTCTTCTTTATCTTCTTATATTCCTTCTTGCATTTATCAAAGAAATAGTGCATCCATGGAGTTTTCATTTCTAAGAATTTGATTGATATGTACCCATAAAAATACTCATAATTATTAATTAAGATTGAAAACCTATTGGATCCCTAAGGGTGTGTTTGGGAGTACCATTTTGGAAGGGGGGAAGGAAGGGGAGGGTTTAGGAGAGGGATTCCCTTGTTTGGGAGTTTAGTGGAGGAGAGGGGAGGGTTTTGAAGGATTTTTCAAACCCCCTCAAACCCTCCAAATGCCAAAATACCTAGTTCCCCCAAATTGGGGTGTTTTGGGAGGAAAATAAACCAAATTACCTAACTACCTTTACTAATATTATTCTATAACATATAATACATAACATATTATTGATTTTTTAAAGGGGGAAGGGGGTAAAATAGTATTTTTGTATTACATTAACCCTTCATCCCCTCCTATCTAAATTCCACACTCCCAAACAATGGAGGGGTTTAGTTGGATTTGCCCTCCCTTCTCCTTCCTTTCCTCCCCCCTTTACCCTCTCATCCCTCTCCTTTCATTTCCCTCCTAACTTCCAAACAAAGCCTAAGGGTATCCATTATCCACACGGGTATTCTTAAATAGTGTGGATAAGTACCACACCCACCCGCATGGCCCAGTTGGCATCCAACCCATCTGTGATGTTTGTATCGATTATCATCCTGTTCACTAAGTTAGATGTCGTTATCCCATCTTTCACCCTCTTCAATTTGCCATTATTAGAACTTATTTTTAAAGTTACACAATCTTTATAACTAATTTACCCTCACATACATTGCTTTTTTGGTATTGTCATTGATATTTTCTTACCCTTTTGAGTAAAGAACTAATTTATTTTAAGGTGTATGACTGCCCCTCTCAACAAGTGTCGCTTCCAGGAATCGAATTTTTAACATTTTAGTCATCCTAGAGATCTAGCAGGTCTTTCACTACTAAACCAACACCTTATTATATTAGTCACCTTGTTATGTAGTTTCTACTTTCCGAACATTATTACTTTACATCCATTTGTTTCTGAGTATGAATTTTCAATTTTCGTAATTCCTTCGAATTTGAACATGATACTGTATTGATTGTATTTTCTAAATCTCCCTTTCAAAAAGGTGCAAAATATAATCATATTAAAGATTATTAACTTGTTTTTTGGAAATGTAACTTTTAAGAATACCTAACATGTAATACATTTAATCCCAATAAATAAATTGCGGGTTTATGTGACGTTAACATTAGTATTCACATTATACAAAAAAAAAATTATAATATAATAATATACACATGACATTCCTAAATTTAATTTAAACCTAGATATTTTTGCTCCAAAAGAGTAAACAAGGATCTTCATTTACGATAGTTTTTTATTTACCTATTTATAATATTATAATATTTTTAACACGGTCCTTACTCCTTACAACATAAAGGTAATATACTAGATATTATCCCTTGGTAAAAATGTTAGTAATATTTTCTTTTCAATATTCTCTTTAATATGGTTTTAATGAATCAATTTGATCGAGTAATAAGTACCACCTAATATTGATCCAAATGGTGTAAACATTTACATTAAGGTCATTGCTATTCTTTGAACCTCTGCCTGTCCTTCATTAATAGTTGGAACGAACCCAGTGCAAGGCAATAAATCTGACGTTTAGGACTACTTTTCAGTACTGGGTTCTCCAAGAGGGAGAAATAAAAAAAAAATTATACCCTTAAATTTTTTATACCAAATATCATAATTTAAATCTAATAGTATACTCTCTCCTATCTCCTGTATTGTACTAAACCAATCAAAATGTGTCAATTAATTCAGAAAAGAAAATATAAAAAACATAAATTAATATTTTATATTATTTTGAGAAAAGTTATTAGTTAGGGACATGCGAACATGATTTTTTTGAGATAGAGAATCATTTTCCATGAAGAGGATGGAGCATGTGAGAGACTATATACCAAAGGGCATTTAATTCCACACAACCACCAACAAACCCATGGCTGCCCCCATGCATTCCACTATAGCCATCATTCATGTTCACATCTTCCATAATCCCCAGTCCCCACCTATCTTATCTTTGATACAAGCTTTTAAATAAATAAATGTTTGGGTAATTTAGAAACTTTAAAATGGATGATGTTTTGGATGATTGTAGACATTAGAGATCGATATGATCATAACTACAGTCATCGACTGTCAAAATCATAACATATTTGCTTTTGTCACATGCCCATCATTAAAACCTTGATTCTATATAAACCCAGTACCCTGCGGCACTTATACTCACCAAGTGAAATAAGCAATATTCCAAAGCAAAGCAAATACATGATAATTATTTTGTGACTTGTTGTTGATCAATTGAGAAGTAATGGCAAGCATCAAGGTTCCATGTTTGGTTCTGATGTGCATGGCTGTGGTGGCTGCACCCATTGCACAGGCAGACATCACTTGTGCACAGGTGAATGGCAAACTATTGCATTGATTACCTCAAGTACAGGTGTTTGGTTCTTAATGATATGGTCACGTTAGATTGTAGTAGGATAGCATTAGGTAGCATCAAGCCATATTGAATTTAAAATAATTAAAATAATTATTTTGACTATAAAAGATTTAAAAGCAACCCACAATCTCCATAGCAATGACCATAGTAAACAGATTTTCTCCATTAATGGAGAGATAAGTGATTGTTTTACTCATATTTTTAATGGTAAAAATGTAATTTTATGATATACAAAAAAGTAAAATTGTTATTACATGTTGCATTTTGTATATTAATGTATGTCACTTGCCTCTCCATTAATGAAGATGAGTCTTACTCACTAAACAAAATGACTACCACACCTCAATTTAAAGCACCTTTTATATTCTCTTATTGGTTTTCTCCCATATTAATTTAACGCGTGCTTCACAAAGATGTAGTAAAGTTTTATGAAACACCAACAATATACTCTTCCATTTGTTCCATAGAGTAATTATTCAATTTTGAGGAATAAATCATTGACAACTACTTGTGTGATTGGACCATTTTAAATATTTTACAGCTACACGGAACTAATTAAAGATGTGGATAACATGTAAGGGCCACAAGTATAGTTTATCCTAGTTTCTATTACTCACCCTTCTCTAAGACAAAGGAATTATAACGATATTGATAGGATCCTTTTAGGGATCCTACCAAGAATACTGTTGAAAATACTTTTATCCATGAGAAAGATAAGAAAATAATTAAAATAACTTAGACATTTAGATAAGGAACACAACGATAAATAGCAAATAGATTAGAAATTACTATTAAGAGCAGCAATAGACGGCATGATAAGATTATTAGGAATATTCTAGAAAAACGAATTCAGTAATAATTATTAATTAAATCTAAATAACTAATATCTTTAAATATTCTCTAATTGAGCTCATAAAAAACATCATATGATTTCTAGCCCCTTGTCCTCAAATTTGAATAATTGTTCAATAAAACAAATGATTTTGACCCATTTAAATTTGGAGTAATAGAAAGCCATTAGTGTTCCCTTTAATTAAATTCGATTATCCTGAAAACATTTTCTAAACTACGTGTCTTATATTTTTTTAATGACAACAACTTCAATAGTTCTTAGCACATGATAAATATCAACTTTGTCATTAGAACAATAGCTTTTAATGGCAAAACTTGATAATTTTTGTCTTTAGAAAAGAAAGGAGGTTCACAATTTCTCTTCCTATTTCTCAGCCCTTCTTCAAAGAAAATTTGTCAAGTAAACATATAGAACTTCACGAGCATGCATTGTTTTGGTCTGAAAATTGGAAATTAACTCACTTCATTTATTTATTGGTTTTTGCAATACTACAGAAAATTTTCACAGCATGAATCTACCAAATATGACAATGCTGTAGCCTGTGTTTAATGATAATAAAGGGACAGCAACGAGGACTCCATATATTAGAGTCCCCTACTATTAGCTTGTCCAATCGTTTCATTTCATAATACTTTGGTCTACTAGTTATATCCTGTATAATCGAATGCTTTTCTCATTTGGTTAATGTTGCATGTCATAATAACATATTGTAATTCTGTGCTACTTTGCTTTTAAATCTTAGCTATTTTCATATTGGTTCCTCTCTCAAATTTTGTGTGGAGCAAGCAAAATCAGTTTCATATGGTTTGCTAATATTCGTCTACCCCATTTTATAAAGGAACAATATTTTTTTGTATAGCTAAGGATATTTCCCCACCTTTTTGGGTAAGGAACTAATCTCTTTTGATGTTTGTGGTTGCTCCTACTAACAAGTGTTGCTTACAAGAATCAAACCATCACCCTTGAAAATCTAGTGAGACTTTACACCACTAGATCAACACTTTGTTGGTATGAATGAGCAATATGTACCAAAAAGATGGACATAAATGTTAAGAATCAAGAACAAGAAAATTGATGTGAATTTCATTCATTGAATTGAATGAATGAATTGAATATTAAATTTATGAAATACAAACTTACATCGAATCCTTTAGATAAAGGATCGAAAAACTAATTATCCTAACAAAAACTAACTAAATCTTTTGTTCTTAGAAGCTAATCACTAGAATTAGAACTAACCCAACAATATAATCTCACATATTCATATACATTATTATTTACATGTTACGATATATTTCAACAACCTCTCTTAAGCTGGAGAGTGAAAATTTTAACTCCTAGCTTGGAGTTGATTTGAAGCAATAACAAAGTTTAACCACCCATGACAGAAACTATATCATCAAATGTTTAACCATCAATGACAGAAGCTATATCTTTGCTTAACAACCATGGACAGAAGCTAACCATCCATGACAGAAACTATATTGAAGCTTAACTACCATAGACAAAGGCAAACCAACCATTAATGACGAATGAAAGAAAAATGGATCTGAATCTCAATCCTAATGTGCAGCTTCATCGATGTAAAAAAATACACACTAAAAATAATGTTGTGTTTAATAAAGGGGTAAAGAAAATAGAGTCGGAAAAAATAAAATGGAGATAATTGTTGGTAAGCAAAGGACACATTATTGTGTCAGTAAATATCACTGACATGCTCATCAATCCATTTCCTCAAATCACCTCACTTTCTTGGAGCTGAACTGGAGTTGATGCATGTTTAGTCACATTTCCATTTGGTCCACCTTCTTATGAGGGAGATGGTCCATTATTATTGCAGTCCACCATTTTGGAAGGACTTTTTGAACATGTCTCGTTTTTTTTTCTGGAACATCTCAAGTAGGACTTGCAGGCAAGAAATAGAGCTCATCTTGAGACATATCAGAATCACTAAATGTTGCATCTTTCTTGAAGGCTAGTATATCAACTTCCTCATC
Organism: Lupinus angustifolius; assembly: GCF_001865875.1. Lineage (NCBI taxonomy): Eukaryota > Viridiplantae > Streptophyta > Magnoliopsida > Fabales > Fabaceae > Lupinus > Lupinus angustifolius. The sequence goes on from NC_032020.1 coordinate 3,120,151, forward strand.
TTCATTAACATCATATACTTTAACCATTTTTTCCCTTATCTTTTACGTCAACAAAACCTTTTTTAATTTTGTTGTGAGACAAATGAAATTTATCCAGAACTTGTGCGAGTATTTTACTGTAACTTGAACTTTCGGAAAAATCGTCTTACTTCCTATGTCAAAGGAAAAGATATTGTTTTGAATCTTAAAACTTTTAGTTCATTGTTATGTAACATACTCTCTCAAGGTAGCATAACGGGTTACAGCCTTATGTGTGAATGAGATAATTATGATCGGAATGATTTTTATCATATTTTATGTAGACTTTCAAAAAGGGAAATAGAAATGCATAGGCAACAGGGCTTTGGCGAGACCGTCAAAAAATCGAGACATCCTATCTGTTGGATATCTCAAGCTTGAGGACCGTTTGCTTCATTATTTTTTGAGCTATGTCATCTTACCAAAATTTTCAAATAAGTGACATAGAACTCCGATTGATGTATGCTTTAAAGTTTAACATCAAGATCAATTGGGCTCTAATGATAATGAGACAAATGTGGACTATTGGAGGTACTCGAAGTCCTTTGTCATATGCAATCTTCATAACCAACATTCTTCAGCATTTCGGTGTTTCTACAAACAGTGAAACAAAGATGCCTCTGAATCTTCGAGAAAGCCAAATTGATGTGGAAGTGATCCACAAAATGGGTTTCACCCAACATCCTCGAACCCGCACCTATAAACATAGAACCAATAAACCGACTGCTGCTGCTAATCCATCTGAACCTGAACCTCCTAATCCTCCTGAACCACAACCGTCTGAGTTTCATGCTCAATCGTCCTCATCTGCTGCCATGCCTACGAACCAAATGATTATGGATGAGTTGTTTTCTCTCCAAGGTTACATCACTAACCAGATGGATGCTCTCGACTCTCAGCATCAACAAATCCAATATGAACTTCATTGTCTCTCCTCTAGGATGGATAGCATGGATATAAATGAAGACAATTTGGAGTCTGATTCTTAGAATATTTGTTGTTAGGATTTTCTGGTTGTATTATTTTCAAAATTCGGACAAATTTTTAATTTTGCTTATTTATTGTTTTTAAGTTATTGCTGCATATTCCCGGACAAGTTACTTTATGATGTTTTTGTGCTTTATTGTTCTATTCCTGGATACATGTTTGAAACATCTTATTTATGCATTGTAATACTTGCTTATTTATATCTTGATCCATACATGAGTATATGATATCATATTGAATTATGATTTTTTATGAATGTTTGAATGATAATTTTTTATGAATGTTTGAATGATAATTTTTTTTAAGAACGTTTAGATAATATATATATCGGAAGGATGTTTGAATGATTAGCTTTTCTAAATGAATGCATGATTTTATGCATGGGTGCATGAACATGAGTTAAACGTTTAAACTTCAAACTCATTAAGATGCTAGAAAAGTTATCCCTAGAGCATTAAGCCCATTGAAGGAAAGTGAGAAGTATCCTTAAGGCGTTGAGCCTATCGAAGGGAATGAAGATTATTCCTAAGGCGTTGAGCTCATTGAAGGGAATGAAAATTATTCCTTGGGCGTTGAGTCATCGAAAGGAATGAAAATTAAGTCGTCCTCGTGGCACAAGGATATCAAAGTGCAATGACATCTTCATACACTTAAGCATTAACGCATTTTTAGGGCCCAAAGTCCCAATTTATAACGATAACATGTAAAATTTAAGTTATGCTTCATGTGTCTTAAATAAGGTACACTTATAAGGTTTTGGAAATTCTAAAAGTCACAACCCTATGGTGGGGTACTAGGTTATATTAAAAGTGGACTCAATAAAGGCACTACACTTCTAGGTCACCAAATTGTCTCCAATCTCAAATGAAAGGAATCCAAATATCGTATGTTAGAAACAAGAGAAGTCAAGCCCCTCGAGCGCCTAACTCATTGGTTTGACTTAGTTTAAGTTTTCTTTTAATTTAATTTAATTATTTTCGAAATAATTAAATATATTTTTTGAGTAAAACATCTAATGCTAAAAAAAATTGTTTTAGGTTGTTTATGAGCCGGACAAGAATAGGAGCAATATAATTTTGGTATGATTTCGTAAGTGTATCTACCAAGAGTGAAGGGTCTTTAGATTATGAGGAAATATTGGTTGAGAGTAAAGAAAATGTTGTAACTGTAGTAGGAGAAAAGAATAGTAGCAATCTAATTTTGGTGGGTAGAACGCCATTAGTAGTGACAGATCTAAGGCCCAAGAGGTTGGTGTACAACATACATTAAAAATTAAATATCCTCATATATATAAAAAATTAAAACATTAATGTTAAAATTACAAATTTTAAATATAGCTAATTAAATAAATTATACATTTCATAATTGATCGCTATGTGACTTCATATTTTAAAATCATTGAATAATCAACTCGATATCAATATTATTGAATGTTTCATACTCAATATAAGTTACTAGATTCATTCATGCATCTCTTATTCGATTATCTTAGAATAAACAATAAAATTACATGTAGAAATGATGAAACATAATTTGGCAAACAAAAAAGAATATAATAGATACAAAGCATAATATAATCAATAAAACTACAAATTATAAAGAGCGAAATAGGTAATGGAAATAATGAAGCAAACAAAGAATAAGTGCAATGGATATAATTAATGAAATGTAAAAAATGTTAAATATATAATGGATAGAATGAAATGAAAATAATGAAAAAACAAAGAATAAAGGCAAACAACGTTTGAAGGTGTTGGTGCAGCGGAAGCAATCGTTGCGCAGCGTTGGCCACAAGCAATTAAATAATGTGCATAGAATAAATAGAAGAGCGGAAACAAGAGAATTTGTTAACGGGGTTCAGCCAATTGTGCCTACGTCCCCGGGAGCGCTGAGCGGCTACCAAGATATTATTAGAGAATAAGGATTACAAACCCTAGCACAACCATGGGCCCACCTGCCCATGAGTATTTCTATTTGGTGCTTATATCTGGTGCACATTATAACAAGGGACTTGAGTCCAATATATAACATTGATATTCTACTCTATTCTAATTCTAGGCAATGTGAGACTTCATATAATAACATATTTCAATCATCCCCAACAATCTCCACCTTGATTTAAATAGACGAATATTTCACTCCTTAGGAAATCTACACAAGAACCTCCACCTTAGCGAATATATGACTCCATCTTGTTCAATGTCTAATTCTCTTTAATTTCTCCCCTACAGCATAGACCTTATGAGTATCATTGACGATGTTATCAAGAGCCTAGCTCTCCAAACTTATAGTGCAGCTTCCCGTACCGCCATCAAATGGAACACGCCGCCTAGCCACCTATTTTAGGAAGTCTTTCGATATATTGGAACCCCTACACAAAATTTCACCAATAATCGTCATCTTCAATACTCAGTCAAATTGAACCTTAGAGCTTTCTTGTAAAGCCTCAACCGCTACCACCATTGTCTACTTCGAAAATCCTAGTTCAAAAGAACTATCATACTCCACCATAAGGAGTATACCCAGTGCACATACCTTGCATCAATGCTAACCAATGTCCGTGTCACATCCTTGCATCCAAGCCAATGCCCATGTCACACCTCTACATCTCTACCAATGCTCATGTTACAACTTGCATCAAAGCCAATGCCTATGTCACACCCTACATCAAAGTCAGCCATCGCCCTTGTGCTTTTGTAGATCTGCTAACAATTAATATCTTTCACTATGACGTCTCAAACACGCCATTACGATATTCTCTTTCTCATCTCCAATGAGAACATTTTCTCAACATCTAGAGATATATTGTCAGCATCTAACTCAACACCCTTGTCTCTATCTCCACCTTCATCCTAACACAATACATGAACTTATGGTGTTCTGGATCAACACATACATCGCCTACACCACAATTCTGCCATGTTTCCTTCTCCTTCAACTCATCTACTCTATCTTCGCCATTACCTTTGACGCACCTTGTCTAGCCATCACGCCTTCACCCTCTTTAGCCATTATCTGACGTCTGGGTTAAGAGCCAACTACCAATTGGCTCTGATACCAATTGTTGGTGCAGCGGAAGCGACCGTTGTGCAGCGTTGGTCACAAGCAATCAAATAATGTGCATAGAATAAATAGAAGAGAAGAAACAAGAGACTTTGTTAACGGGGTTCGGCCAATTGTGCCTACGTCACCAGGAGCGCTGAGCGGCTACCAATATATTATTAGAGAATAAGGATTACAAACTCTAGCACACTCATGGGCCCACCTGCCCCTAGTGTATTTTTATTTGGTGCTTATATCTGGTGCACATTATAATAAGGGACTTGAGTCCAATATATAACATTGATATTCTACTCTATTCTAAATCTATGCAATGTGAGACTTCATATAATAACATATTTCAAACATCCCCAATAGAAGGGAATGAATAAAAATCAATATTATTAATATTGTATCGATTATCAAACTGATCAGAGTAGTAGTTTAGTGGTATAGTAGTTCCACCAGTAGTTCACCAATTAAACTGCATACTCGTTAAATCAAATATATATAATATTAGTCACATACATTTATTTACTATTTAATACTTTTATTGGTGGGATGGTGAGACATTTGTTGTGTTAAGTTGTTTTCCATTATTCAGCTTATATTTTTTTATTACAACAATTAATTAAATCATTTCAGCAATCCATAATGCAATGAGTGAAGTTAAACTCATATTGTATAAACTTTCCAGCCTAATTAAAGAAAAAAACCCTAATTGTATGCAACCCTAGTTCACAACCGCAATAAGGAGATATGCAAATATGAGTTTCAATCCTCAACAACTTCCTCAAGAGTCAAACTCTATTTCCTCCTTTTACTCTCAAACAACCACCAACAAACTTGATTCATCTTTCCATAATATCAGTCTTGGTTCCTCTCTACTATAATAATAGATATTATCACAAAGAAGAATTGGTTCTTCTTCCTCTTATTTATTCCTCTTACTATATGTGATAAACACAATTTATGTTCCACTGAATTTCTTCTTCTCACATATTGCCTCGATTTGCACAAATCTGGCTGGTACATTGGTTTTCATCAAAATCGATCACTTTTTCTCGGTTCTTGCCAATATGAGTGCATGTCCGGTCTAACTATCATCCCGTACCAGAATGGGGTCTAGTTCTCTAGTTTTCTGGTTCGACCAACTGGTACAGTATGATTTTTATAACATTGATAAAAACAACGAAATTGAAACACTGATAAACATATATTAGAAATATGAAATGCAGAATAGGAACAATGAAATGAAAAATAGTAAAGGGCTATATGAAAAACCAACGAGCTATAAAGTGAAACAACATTTAAAGACAAGATTTTGTCTTTGTATGAAATAGAAATTCTCATCTTTGTTGTGTTGTTCAAAATAGTAATTTCTAGTTTGTGGTGACCTTTCTTTTTCCGAGCAGCTTTTTTTCTATCTCGGTAGTTTTTTTCGTACAGGCTTCTCATTATGGACTTAAGAGTTGTTGGTAATATATAATTTTTTTTAAAAATCCAGGTGAGCATACTTGTACACTCTCAAGAGTATGTGGCATTGTCCCTACCAATAGCACCTTTGGTAGAAAGATGGCTGCCCTGAGCTTGGTCCTGTTGGATGTTACTTGGCTTCTTTTGATTTCTCCATTCATGCATTAGTTATATTCTTTCAACAATATGATCCCAACATATACATTTACCATTACAATGTTCGACTTAATTTTTTATTATAATGTGAAAGGAAGAGTGGATATAAAAGAGATGATTGCGATTAGAGAGATAAATCACTCTTGATGTTATGAGATGAGATAACAATAAGGCATGTTATGATATGAGATGAATGTGCTATATAAGAGAAATGATTCTTCAAGTAATGAGAGGTTGAATTAAAAGAAACTCTTACTAAGATCTATACTCTAAGAGTACAGAGGCTACAAGAGTGTTATTGATAGACTCACATGTGAATATAAAACGTAAAGGTGATTCCTATGTAATATTTGGGCATAAATTTATAGAGCACTCACAACATTCGAATAATTGTGCAAGACCTTTTAACACATGAGCTTTATATAATACACCCTTGAAAAGATTGTGTGTGTTTTGATGTTAAAGATAAATGCCAGAACTATGAGTACTCTAGTTAAATGTGAATATTACTCATTCCACAAAATTCAAGTTGTAAAATACATTTTTTATGCACAATCATATGAAATCTATTGGCACTCTTTTTTTATTTTTTTATTAATTTCAAGTTCGAGATTATTGGTTTTGAAAGTATGAAATAAAAAAAGAAGTCATACATTGGGTAAAGGAAACAACTAAATATTATTTATAAGTAAGAGATATGTTAATCGGGATGTACCCCAAGGGGAACATGGACTTTGTGGTGGGGAAAATGCATACCACATGACCACATGCGCATACTGCCAATGGTTGTAAATCTTTTTAAACAAAGTTCAACTCAGTTCATATTTGAACTTTAAATATTTTTTTTAAAATAATAGGTCAATCCACATATGCATGTTTTCACACATAAGTACACGTTTGACACACATATTTGCACCTTGGGCTCACGTTAGCGTAGGTCACGCGCACACTGCTACATGGTCCCTCACACTAGTGTTTGCTCCACTTGTGCTTCCACTGGCCATTCTTTTTTATAACAATAGAGTCTTCAAGCTCTTGGCAAATTGAACTTGTTGAGATCCAACTCCTTAGCTTCTTCTTTCTCCCTCTCTTTCTCAACCGAAACATTTCCAACATCTTTCTCCTTATTTCTCATATTTGTACTTTAGAGTGATAGTAGTCATACAAAATGATATTAGTCATAATTGTGAATGTAATTCTAGAATGGATCCTACGTTGCAGTGATTGTCCGGTACAATAATCTGAATTGTTTTATCCTATGATATTGTCGTGATTGATAGTTTGTTTGATATTTTTTCACTATACTACTCTTCTTTTAGTGAATAAGTTTGGTCGAACTGGAGGTCCGAGTAGTGCTTCTCTGGTATCTGGGCTGGAATTCTTCAGGAATCTGGATGAAGTTGACTTGGACCCACCGGTGGAGGTATCTGAAAAGGCTCTCCGACAAGTCAATAAGATTGTAGAGGTAATGCTCAGGAGCAATAAATGGGATATGAGAAGTAAGTAGAGAATAATAATGACAAATGGTAAGAGAATTCAATGTGTGTTAAGTGATACTTCATGTTGGGGGGCCCTATTTATAGTGGTTGAGTTATATGACGTGACCCTATAGGGTACTATTGGCATGACCGACCATCTTGTCTTGTCGGGGGCTACTTTTCCCTTGTCAGACGGCTTTGACAGGGCCGTATTCTATACATAGTTGACTTGTAGTTTGTGGCAGGTCTGACAACCGTATTATAGTTTGTCCTTGTCGTATGGCAAGAGGGTAGATGAGATTTGCAGGCGGCATGGCCGATGAGATGTCAGGATAGTGGTCCCATAAGTTGTCCATCATGCACCGACAATTGTAAGGTTTGTGGTTAAGCTCCTTGTCTGACTATGCCCAGTTCTTGACCTGCCGAGGAACAAAGTAGCTTGACTAATATGGAATGCATAATTGGTCAGATGGATCATCATGGTTGACCATAAGACACTCTTTGACTACTCGTATATGTGACCATTCTGACTAATTAGGACGCCCAAATAACTGGGATGGAATAACTACCAAATATCTTAAATAAATGAACTATTTCGCGACACAACAAATAATTTGTTCAGCATCATTAATTGTTTTTACAATTTATTTCTTACATGAACGGTAGGGAAAAAGCCAGCTAACCTTCGTATATGCAAGTAGTACAGTGACTGTCGGTACACATTTTCCAATTTTAAAAGAGTATGTAACCATTCTGAGTTGAAATTTTGTACAATAGTGTTGCTGATATTTCTGAGCGTGCATAAGGATAAGTACGACCGCTCTGTGATACATGAATCATTCATACATGATTCAGAAATGCTAATTACAGACACATTTTTTTCCCTTTTACACCGCTCACGTAAATAAAGTAATGAAATTAAAATAAAAGTGTAATTTTGGTCTAACAAAAAAAAAATGTAATGGAATAGAATAAAATTTTATATATAATAATTATAAAATATAACTTGCACTTTAAGGCTTGAATTCAACAATGATGATTACTGGAGATAATAAATAATTGGAATCATTATGTCTAAACTTAATTGATGTAGTATCGAATAATAATAAAGGTATGAGTTTTTTCTCATAAAACACAATTGGATGTCTGTTATACTTTTTTGTTACATCTTCTATACGATCATGATATTTATTTTAACTATGCATTGAACTTTTTAATAATTATTAGTGTCATACTTCGACAATTTTTTCATAAAATTCCCAATTTTTAGATTCTTATATCTTTTAAAACCCGATTTCTGAATCTATTAGAGGTAACTCATCTCATAAGATTTTCACTTTCTATCTCTGTATGGAGTTTCCTTTCTCTGCATCCATGATTTTGTTGATATTTGGACATGAGGAATGTGCAAAAACTATGTTTCTTTTTTGCTATGATAACTAGTATTTTTTGTAAATTGTAACTATTGTAATTATATACAATGATAAATGAGTGAAATTTTCATTATATTTTTATAATGTCTCTTTATTAATATATACATATATACTAAATTTGTGTTAAAATCCTATATGGTATGATATTTGGAATGAAATATATTTTCCATGTAGTACTAAGTATTCTAGCTTCTGGTGATAAGGTGGTTCAATAGTTAAAGTGAATGGTTTAAGAAATGAAATAAAAGAGGTTATAAATTTGAGTCTCACCTACAACAAATTTCAGAAAATAAAAAAAATGGAGTTGGTAGTTTGATGATTTGGGAGAAAAAAACTAATTATTTAAGTCTATTTCATAACAAATACTAATACACTAGTATTCGCTTACAAAAGAAAAAGTAGTTGAGTTTCATAGCTATTGCCACTCAAGTCTTCTAATCCATTACAATGTTTTCCCAATTTACCACCAATTAAAAAAACCTTAAAAGCTATCTTGCTTTTGTGTTATAAGTTCTATCCATAATTAATCACTTTACACCTAAATGAGACTTTTCATTTAATTTAATTTTAAAATATTCAAAATTATTTTAAAAAGTCAAAATAAAATACATAATATATAAAATAATTTTATAAAACAATTTCTTCTTACATTTGAAAGAAGTACCGAAACTACAGTTCTTTCTTATTTTAACAATGTTTCATTTCACTATTATCTTTTAATCGTGGAGCTATAGTTTTACTTAGTGTTATTAAACTCGACTGATCAATGACTCGATCAGGGCACTGGACTAATGAGTCACTGATTTAACAAGTAAGTCAATAGTTGGACTAGTTAACTTGGTTTATAGTAAAAATTCTAAAAAATCATAATACAACATAACAATATTTGATAATTTTATAGTCAAAACTTAAAAATATTAGCATATCTAATTAAACAACCAATAAAGAATATTTTACTACTATAAAAAGATATAAACAAGTTAAAAACATCATCAAACAAAATATAAATTATGTTTTAACTACAACAAAAACATACAATAAATTTTAAATTTAATTAAACAATGAAGATTTTGCTATAACATAAGCTAACAAATGACAAATATGACTAGTTAAAAGTAATTGATTTTTCACCTAAAAATGATATTGATTTGGTTGTTTTTTCAAAACAAATATTTTTTTGATTGACTCGGTCGGTCCGACCATCCGAGTCACCAGTTTTAGACTTAAACTCACTGAGTCAAATTGATCATATGCAAAACCGGTTAGATGAGAGACTCAGATCAATTAGATTTTCAGTTCATGATTGAACTGGTTGGACCAGCCAGTTCGAGAAGAGTTTTATAATATTGGTTTCACCAATCAAATAATTTTTTTTAGACCAATATAGTTGAACAAAAAATGTATGAGATAAATATAGTTAACAATGTTGGATATACTTAACTAAAATATGATATACTCTTAATGATCTAAACAATATCAAACTATGTTGGTAACTTTTTATAATATATATAAAATATTATCTAAACATGATCTGAATTTTAATTTTAATATATAGTGCAATCAAAACCACATAATCAAAAGTTATTTTGTCTTTCTTAATAATGTTAAAAGATTGATTTCTATTAAAAATATAAAAATATTTTAATTCTAGAGATATAATTCATTTCAAATATCTTTATATTCGTAAATTTTCGATTGTCATTTTGCTGTGAAACACATTTGTTGCACTCCAACAAAATTATCACCTCACCAAAACCATAATATTTAAATGCAAATATTTTCTACATGTTTAAAATTTGTTATATTAAAAAACATATGTTTTTTTATCATTAGAGCTTTATATGGAAGAATTTGTTAACTTTACATGTCAAAAAAAATTATAAATTAATTTGGGTTCAACTATAGTTTAGGTAAAGCGTTCCTATACTAAAAGTTTTAAAAAATATTAGATGATTAGAAATGGCAAAATATGAAAGGCCAATGGTCCAGTCGACTTAAGCTGTAAGGTTTTATTGGCAATGCATATAAATTTAGTCAATTTGCTAGTTTCACCCAATCTGTTTACTTGTGGGTGACTTGCTGACATAATATTTAAAAAAAAATTCAAATAAAGTATGATATAATATAATTTAACAGCTCAAAAAAATTGTACTGCAATATGATTTATTTAATTTTATAATGAAAATCAAGGTTTTTTAATTTTCTATCTTTAATTTCATTAATTAATTTATTTTAATTTTATTGTATGTTTTTTACTTTTTTAATTATTTTATCAATACTTTTTTAATGCAAACTTGTAAGTTCTTTTTAAAATGGTTAGGACATAAGAATTTGCACAAAAATAGTAAATGGGCTTGTCTAACCCCACTTTTGATTTGCGGACTCCATCACTAGTGATGAAAATATTTATATGTTGCTCAAATTTTATTTATTGTTAATTGGTAAATTTTAATATTATTTTTTGGTTATCTAAATTTAATATTTGGAACTTAGATAAATTTAATGAGAATTCTCAAGTTGTAATCACAAGAAATTATAATTTAATAATTAATAATTTGAACTTGATTTTAAGAATTGAAAATAATATACAGTATGTAATGGTGGGAACGTGAATAGGGATATCATATTGCAAATAACCGGAAAAAATACGTGGATAGTATAGTTTGACTACAATATCACATGTTTAATATATGTTTTAAAGTATTTATGGCAGTAGTGCAACTTTTCGGGGAATCATAGATGTAATCCACTAGTTTGGGAAACTCGTAGACCAACAATGCGATTTCCCTAAGAAATCGTGCATTACAGGTACGAGATCTGCTGGCAGTGTCTTTCCTCCATGGAAGTCGTATATGGCATGCATGACTGCCTTACTCGTGAATCAGAAACACCAGTTTCAATTATACATGATAAATTTTTACATTTTCCTTTTACACAATTGATTTGTTATTATTTTAGGGGTTAGTTTTAAGGAGTTTAATTAAAATAATAAGACTAATTTATGAAAATGAAATTGATAATTTTATTAAGGTGTTGGTTTTAGGGAGATTAATTAGAATTTTTTATTTTATTTAAGATTTATGATTTTAGTTGTTTAAAAATAAAAGACATAAATTAAAATATTAAGAATTTTTTTATAGAAATGGAATTGATAATTTTACTACGAATTGGAAAATGATTACATTATAAAAATAACAAAACGAAAATACAATTTTTCCATTTCCTAGTGACATCTATGAGATGATGTGCCACATCTAGATGTTTTCTTCGTTCAAGGTGGTTGGACTCTTAGTTGTTGTTCTTGTGGTTGATGTTGTCTTGCTTGTCCAGTTCCACCTCTAACTAGTTGTGGCTCCTCTCGTCTTCATCGATATCAAACTGTTATGTTGGAGGAGCTTGATAGGTAGTGGTGGAGAAGGAAGTTAGAAGTAGTTGAGCAAATGCTTCTATCATCTCATTGCAGTGTAAGTAGACGTCATTCAATGTCTGCGTGAGATTTGGAAAAAACATTTGTAGAAGCACACATATCTTGAATCGTTCTAATAAATTTTACTAAAAAAAAGTAAGAAAAAATTAGAATAATTAATATAAATGTAAAATTTAATTTATATTTGTAATATAAAAATTAATATTCTTACCAATCCAACCGAATATGCTCCGTCTAGAGAGATGTATTTCTTAGTCTTTTATAAGTACCACTACATGTACTGCAAGTAGTGATACAAATGATGGACATCGGGAAAACTATTTACCACATAGTTTTCCCGATTATTCTATATCTGAATCCACTGGTCATGCTTCTATGGCTAGTTATAGTCATTTTTCCAACGTAAATTATCTTGTGTTGTTTTTACTGGTTGATTGGATCTTGTAGGATGGGTTGTTGCAAACCAAACTGGCTTGTAATCCGATCAGTAGCATGTCACTCAACAAGTGCAAAACAGATAAGTGGCAGACGTGCTCGGGCGATATCTGATATCTGGCCCATAAAGGTAAGAGTCCTATTTGAGGTCCAGACAAATTGATATATAAAAATCAATTATTAATAAAATAATGACAAAAAATAATATAGAAATAACAAAAAATAAATTACAAATACCAAATTAGATAAATTACCTGATCAATGCGCAATCGATCCATTATTGATCGTATTATGTTGATTGCATGACCATGAATGTTGGTGGTGATTAAATATTGCGACCACCTAAAATGTAAAGTTATATGAAGTTAGTATATTAGTTGACATATATAATTTGAAATAAAAAGTTATATAATTTGAAAATTTTGAAAAAAATATTTACCTTTGAACCAAAGGAAATATCTATAATCCTTTGTTGTGTAGTCTTGGAGTCAGCATCAGGATGCAGTCATATGCCTATGACTGTAGTAGTGGCAAGCATTCTCCGATTTCAATATGCCAACTTATTAACACTGCACAACATAATCCTCGATATAGACATGTCAAAACAGCGGAACTCCAACTGTATTGGTATGTCTGTGATAAGTCCTCCGATTTCAAAGCAGGTATCGTAACACGTGGATGCTAGATGCGATTTCTATGCAAAATGTTCCAGTTCCCATGTATTATTTATGTCACCATTTGACGTTTCAAAAAAATAGTCAAGTGTCTGCTTTGAACTCGTGGATGCGGACCACGAGTTCCATGGAATCTGTGACAATCTTGTGGATATGGTCCATGACTTCCACATTGGTAATTGTCTATCACGAATTTTCTTGTGGGAATTGAAAGGTTTGAATTAATATTGTAAATTAAAGAGTTTTGTGGTTTAGGTTATGTACTTAGGGTTAGGTTTTGTACTTAACGTTTAGGTTATGTAATTATGGTTTAGGTTAATTAGTTAAGGTTTAGGTTATGTACGTAGGGTTAGGTTAAGTACTTAGGATTCAGGTTAATCATGGTTTAGGTTAATTAGTTAGGGTTTAGGGCATGAACTTAGGTTAATTATAGTTTAGGTTATGTACTTAGAGTTTAGGCTATGTACTTAGAGTTTAGGTTATGTTCTCATGTTAGGTTAGGTACATAGGGTTATGGTTTAGGTTAATTAGTTTGGGTTTAGGGTATATAATTATGGTTTAGGTTAATTAGTTAGGTTGTAGGTTATTTAGTTAGGGTTTATGGTTTAGGTACGTAATTATGGTTAATCAGTTAGGGTTTAGGTTATATAGTTACGCAACTTATAACTTTAAAGGTGACAGAACTTCGAATTTCAATATATTACACAACTTCCAACTTAATATAATACACAAGTTACAACTTCTAACATTACATAACGTAGGTTTGTGTTGAACTTTGACTGACTTCTCTATTTATGAATAGACATTTATTCTTATTGTGTCCTTCAGTCCTACACTACCCACATTTTTTAATTTGTTGGGATCGAGAATCATCCATCTCATTTTGGATGTGTGTAGTTTCTAGTCTCCTTGTACGATTCCAACACATAAGAGGATTAGGAATGAAGGTTGGACTTGAATAAGGAGGCCAATATTCTTCATTACTAATGGTTGAAACTCATATCCATAAACCTTCAATATGTTGTCTAACCAATAAATTGGTGAATTAAATTGTCCATAATCTAAGTTCAATGATGCACATGAAATAACAGCATGAGAGCATTGCAATCTAAGTGATTATAATTCTCCACAATCACACAAATTTTCGATTAATCTCACTGTGTATACCCTAGAGTGTCGACTTCCACCTCTACCAGCAACCTCAATCTCTGAGATTCCTAACTCCCGTGAAAAACTATGTATTAGTTGACATGTTGTTTTATTGATCACCTTAGTCAATTCTTCGCAATATATATGACATGTCTTTATCATAGTACTTGCTTCATTTCTATGGTGAAGAAACCATGAATTCAGCCTATGATATGTTGCTCTAACAAGGGTCGTAATGTGCAAAGCTCTTGATCCTTTCAGAAAGACGTTAGCACATTCTGCCAAGTACGTCATCATATGGCTGTATCGTCTCCCTTCGTCATATAATTGTGTCCATTTTTATGTCGGGATGTTGTCTAACCAAGTTGTTGTCGTCAGAGTTTTTAACGCAAAAAAGCAAGCATTTGTCCAAATCGTGGCCACATCAACTCATATATTACAACAAGTATATCAATATTAACTTAAATCACATAAAATAAATAATTTAACCTATCAATTTATTATACAATGACTATTTTAATACATACTCATTTCGATAACTTTTTCTTTCACATCATTATCTCAGAACTTCTTATTGAAATTGCTAGCAACAAGACCGATACAGTAAACAGATTGTGCATTACGCAACTGTGGCAATTCAGTACGAAGTGTACCCAACAACCTTGTACCCATATATGATATTATACAAATATTCGGTTGTGGGGTAACATATGTCCGAATATTGTAGAAAAATCATTCTCATGCTTCTTTAGCCTCTCCTTCGACAATAGCAAATGAAACTGGAAATATACGTCTATTACCATCTTGTGAACTAGTTATTAGCAATGTTCCAATATATTTTCTAGTCAAGAATGTGTCATCCACTTGAAGGATTGGTTTGCAAAAACCAAATCCTTCAATGCATGGCTTGAAAGCCCAAAATACCCTATCAAGAATCAAAATATTATGGTCTTCACGGTTAGATGTTGAATATCTTACAATTGTATCTGGTGCATAATATTGGATAATATTCAACCAACGAGGTAACTCCTTGTACGATTCCTCCCAATCACCATAAATTTGGGACATTGCTATTTGTTTAGCCGTCCAAGCCTTCCTATATGTCATTGTATAACCAACACAAGTGCCTACCTCTTTCACTAATGCTTTAATTGGTATACTAGGACCTTGGATACTAATTGAATAATACAGTTCGTGATAAGTAATGAGTTCAGTTTCATGTAATCTTGGGAAATATTAGTGGATACACAAATGTGTCTGCCACTAATTTTTCTAATTTCCTAAATATCACGTTTTGCACTTTTTGATGCCCAAATTCTCTATTCACATACAACACCAAAATATTTACATTTTACAACATATCGATCTGACTTAGACTCATCCATATGGTAATCAACAAAATTCCTAATATATGAAACTATTTTACAGCATTTATTGTTGCTTCTTTTCATTCAAATTACATGCCAACAAACATATCATTATCAATATTACTTACATTACTACTTGTATATGAAAAATCTTGTCCAGACTGATAATCAATGTCAAGGAAAAAAGATGAAGGAGTATCATATATTATGCTAATCGGTTCACTAGTGGCAATCTAAACATCATCATCATCACATAGCTCAATGTCCTCCTCATCACTAAAATCACTAACAATATCTCTAATAATTATCATCTACATATAAACATAGAGTAACAATAAATAACAAATCAAAAAAGTAAACGGAATTAAAAACAAAACAATAAATTTCATTACCTTGTATAATGACACTTCTTAGATTAGAAATCACTCTTCTTAGGTGATAACAAATTACTCTACAAATTTTTCTTTTTTTTCTTCATTCGGCCGGTGTGATTTGGACTGAGGGTGGAGGGTGTATATATGTTGTTAGGATCTCGTGCACTTTATGCACGACACGGATCTCGTATTGTACATGAACGAGATTTGCATATAAATCATGTCTGTATGTAGTCTATGACTTTCATGATGCGTGACAGAGTGTCAAGATCTCATGCCTGCAATGCACGAGTTCTATGGGGAGTCGCATTATCAGTCTACGACTTCCCCAAACTCATAGATGACATTCATAAGTACCCTAAAATTTACACTACTTTCGTAAATCTTTTAAAACCTACCCCAAATATGTGATATAATGTAATAAAATTACACTATCCATGTAAATTTTCCACAAATAACCCTCCTCTCTTGGGCTTCTCCAATATGTTATGTACCACTCAATTTTAGCTTTTGTACTGCATGGTTGATGTTTGACTCTATTATCATCATCTCTGACATGTTAGATGTCCTTATCCCAGCTTACACCCTCTTTATTTTTGTCATCGTTAGAATTTTTTTAACCTTACACAATGTTCATAAAGGTTACTATTACTAACTTTAATATATGAAATGAATACGTTATACCAATTACATCATAGAATAAAACGTTTTTACAAAACACTAAAATAAAAAAAAAAAATGAAAAGGTAATAGTGTATCTCAATTGCCAATGTAACATGTAACACTCACGCATGGTATAAATATACCATTATACATATTTTAAACTTTACTTCATGGACACTCTGGGAGAAGAGAAGCTTTCTCAGGGTTCCATTTCTTATAAATATACATTTATAAGAAACTTACACACATGCATCGTCTTAAGAGTTTCTACTCCCCTCTACTACTTAATAGATTCACGTTTTTATCCTACCCCTTTGTTTTTGAGTGCAAACATTCAATTTTGTGCTTCATTTGAATCTGAATTTATGAATGTTTTGAAATGGGTCAAAACACAATCATATTGAAGATTGTTGACATATTCTTTTTGAAAAGATGATTTTAAGTATTTCTATCATGTAAAAATTATATATCTAATCCTAAAGAATAAGAATGTGGGTTGATGACAACTATAAACACATATTTATAATATATGAACATATTTATAATATATGAACATATTTTATAGTATAATAATAAATAACATTCCTATATTTAATTTAAACCTAGACATTTCTCCTGGCCTCCAAAAATGTAAACAAAGATCTTCATTTAAAATAGTTCTTTCCTCTATTTATAATATTATAATATTTTTCTTTGCAACATAAAGGTAATATACTAGATATTATTCTTCGATAAAAATGTTAATGACATTTCCCTTTCAATACTCTCTAATATATTTTTAATAAATTAATTTGATCGAATAAGTACCACTTAAAATTGATCCAAATGGGGTAAACATTCACATTCACAGGATGCACCAAAAATAATACATTCACATTCAGGTCATTACTATTCTTTGAACCTTTGCCCTGAAGGAGGATAGTCTATGCCTAAAAAACTAAGTTTCTATGTACCAAGTCAAACAAACACTAACAAATAGCATAAAAAATTACTTTATCATTTTGTAATTTTTTTAAATAGATAATAATTTTCAATTAGATTAAGACACAATAAAATATAAAAAAATAGGACAAATGATCCATTCATGTACCTTCATTAATAGTTGGATTGAACCGAGTACCAGGCAATAAATCTAACGTCTGACATATGCCAGAGACTATGTACCAAAAAGCATTTAATTTGACACAACCACCAACAAACCCATGGTTGCCGACATGCATATCTACTAATGTTCACATCTTCCGTAAGAGTAGACTCCTATCATATATTGTGGGCATTACAGATCGACCATAATTATGACCATGATATAGTTTGGTCCCTCTCAAAATCTTTACATATATATGTTTGTCACAAAGTCTTATTTTAATGAAAGGTGGTACTTTATTAATGATTGTTTTATAAGTAATATGTGTCAATTTTTTATGGGTATATATTTACTATCCCACATTTAGTGTTACTTCATGTGTCATGACCTTAGGATTGGTTAGAAAATTACTTAAAATTAAATTTTAACTTAAATATAATTTTTCAATCAATTACATAATCATGATACATGAAGTTATTAGACTGCACTTTCTTTTTGGATGGGTATGAGATAAGATAATATTACTAGTACCAGATACAACATCTATTTTCAAACCTTTATTCTATATAAACCCCGTACCCTGCTGCACTTATACTCACCAAGTGAAATAAGCAATTTTCCAAAGCAAATACATAGCAATTATTTTGTGACTTAGTGTTAATCAGTTGAGAAGTAATGGCAGGCATCAAAGTTGCATGTTTGGTTATGATGTGCATGATTGTGGTGGCTGCACCCATTGCACAGGCAGCCATCACTTGTGGACAGGTGACTAGCAAACTAGCTCCATGCATCACTTACCTCAGGTCTGGTGGACCTGTTTCCGGAGGGTGCTGCGGTGGAGTCAAGGCACTCGTAGCGGCGGCTCAGAGCACAGCTGATAAACAGGCTGCTTGCAATTGCCTCAAATCCGCCGCTAGTGCCATCAAATTCAATCCCGGAAATGCAGCGTCACTCCCTGGCAAGTGCCGAGTCAGCATCCCGTACAAGATCAGCTCCTCCACCAACTGCGCCAGGTATCTTGTTTTGGATAACATCTACAATATTGTGGTTGTAGTAACTGCCGCAACCATATCACAGTGCAAATATAATTTCATATAAAATATCAATGATGTGGCCAAGTCCAAACATAATATAATCACATTAGACTACATCAAATTTAAAATTATTTATTTAATCATAAAAATTTACAACCCAATAACTATAATATGCATCACATGGGTCAGAATGAGCGCAAATAGTACCACACCTCAACTTAATTAAAACATTGTTTCTCCGTTTTTATTCTCTTATCAGCTTTCTCCAATTTTAATTTCACCCTTACTTCATAAAGATATAATGAAGTTTTATGGAACACCAACACCATATACTCTCCCATCAATTTTCAATTACATTAACTTTATTCAAGTGTGAAATCTCACATTGGATATGCGTGGAGAAGTGAAAGAGTTTATAACTAGGAAAGACTCATGAAACTAATGTCTTAAGGTTTTGGTTCAAGACGTGTGTCTCACTTGTGATTCTTCACTCTTCTTATACCCATGTAACAATAAAACTCACTGGTGGTTGGAGGCTCCCGGTCACAATATAGTCCAACGTTCAAATGGGGTGAATCATTTGTTCTATATTTTGAGGAAATATTCATTGACAACTATATGTATAAGTGGACCATTTTAAATGTTTTACAGCTGCATGAAACTTTTTTAAAATGTGCATAACATGTAAGGAATTATCCTAGTTTCTATTACTCACCCTTCTTTAAAACCGAAAGGAATTAGCAAAATACTATGAAATCTTTTTAGCGATCCTACTTTTACTCATGAGAAAGATAAGAAAACTAATTAAAATAACTTAGACATTTAGATAAGGAACACAATAGGTAAATAGGAAATACATTAGAAATGATATTAAGATCACCGATATAATTGACAAGATAAGATTATTAGGTCTAGAAATAAATCATTTTGACCCATTTAGAAATGAAAGCAGGATCACGATTTCTCTTCCAATTTCTCATTCCTTCTTCAAAGAGAGGTTTGTCAAGTACAACTTCACGAGCATGGATTGTTTTTGGTCTGAAAATTGGAAATTGATAGTATTTTAGAAATGGAAGTTATAGTAGTGAAAATAGAAGTGGAGAAGCTTTGGAGCTACACAACTTAGAATAATTTGCTTCTTATTTGGATGCTTTACAAATGAAGGGTGAGTGCCTATTTATAGGCTTTCTACAACACTTATGAATTTCTAGATGGTTCCATAAGTATCTAGTATACATTTTTTCTCAAGATTTCTAGATACTTCTTTAATTATAATACTAAATGCCTATAATAGAATATACTAGAAGCTTAGGATAATTCTAGATATTATGGTACAATCATCACTACTTGTTTCTACACAAGTGTGGAAGCTTCTAGAAAGTGTGCATCAATATTTTATCACTCCTCCTTGATGCACATCTTTGTAACTCCTAGCATCGATCGTAGTTGCTCGAACTTTGGCCTTGGTAATGCCTTAGTGAATATGTCAGCAATTTGATCTTCGGTCTTGCAATACTCGAGCTTTATTTCTTTATTCTCACTTGCTTCTCTGACAACATGATATTTAATTGCGATATGTTTTGTCCTGTTGTGATGGACTGGATTCTTTGCTATCGCTATCGCCGATTTGTTGTCACAATAGATTGTCATAGGCTCCATCTCTTGATCTCCCATATCATTGAGTATTCGTCTAAGCCATATAGCTTGGTTAGTCGTCTCTGCAGCTGCTACGTACTCAGCTTCTGCTGTTGATTGTGCAATGATTGCTTGCTTCTTTGACGCCCAAGAGAACACTCCTGATCCAAGTGAGAAGGCATAACCAGATGTGCTCTTCATGTCATCCATCGAACCTGCCCAATCACTGTCAGTGTAGCCGTGTAATGTTGAGTTGGTGTTGGTCTGATACCATATACCGAACTCTTTTGTTCCTTGTAAGTATCTAAGAATTCTTTTTCCAACTCCAAAGTGGATTTGACTCGGGCTTTGCATGAATCTTGATAGAAGACTTGTAGCATACATGATATCTGGTCGAGTGGCAGTGAGATATAGAAGACTCCCGATCAAACTCCTGTAGAGAGATGCATCTGCCTGTGGAGATCCATCGTCCTTCTGTAGCTTCTCATTAGTCACGAGCGGAGTAGCAACTGGTTTGCACTCACACATCTTGAACTTCTTTAGTAGTTCTTCTATGTATGTCTTCTGTGAGATGAATACACCTTCTTTTCTTTATTTTACCTTAATTCCAAGGAAGTAGTGCATTAAGCCTAGGTCTGTCATCTCGAATGTCTTCATCATGTCTTCTTTGAACTCTGTTATCATCTTTATATTGTTTCCAGTGTATATAAGATCATCTACGTACAAGGAAACTATTAAAGTATCATACTGACCTTGGGACTTAATGTATAGTGTAGGCTCACTCTTACTCCTCCTAAATCCTTTATCGACGAAGTACTGGTCAATTCTACTATACCATGCTCGAGGAGCTTGCTTCAAGCCATATAGAGCCTTCTTCAATCGTAGCACTTTGTTTTCGTTGCCCTTGCTCATGAACCCTTCTGGCTGCTCCACATAGATCTCTTCTTGAAGTACTCCATTGAGGAATGCAGACTTGACATCTAGCTGGTAAATGCTCCATCCTCTTTTTGCTGCAAGAGCTATTAGAGCTCTTATAGTATCTAGACGAGCAACTGGAGCAAATGTCTCATTATAGTCGATTCCTGGTTGTTGGGAGTAGCCCTTGGCTACTAATCTCGCCTTGTGCTTATGTATAGTGCCATCAGGATTGAGCTTTATTTTATACACCCATTTTACTCCGATGATGTCTTTATCTTTTGGACAATCTACTAGCTCCCACGTGTTGTTTTTCTCGATCATCTTTATCTCTTCTTCCATTGCCTTGACCCATACTTCTTGCCTTGATGCTTCTTCAAAGCTTCCAGGTTCAACTATGGCCAAGTTGCATGTCTCATATATATCTACTAAGGATCTTACTCGTCTCGGAGAAGATTCCGGTGAAGATTGTTCATGTGGGAGTGTAGTTGGCGTACCTGGATCTTCTGTTGCTTCTTCTACTTCCCCAGTTACTTGTGGTTGTTGTGTTGGTATGGAGATGTTGTGTCTCTCAATCTTGCCTTCATTCCAGTTCCAAGCGGCACTTTCATCAACTTCAACATCTCGACTGATGATAAGTTTCTTCGTTTCTAGATTGTATATGCGATAGCCTTTTGACTGTGTGCTATATCCCAAGAAGATGCCTCTTATCGTCTTGTCTTCTAGTTTGTGTCTCTTTTCTTTTGGGACATGTATATAACAGATAGATCCAAAAACTCTTAGATGTTTAGCTGATGGCTTCCTACCGCTCCAAGCTTCTATAGGAGTTTTACCTTCGACTGCCTTTGTTGGACATCTATTCATTATGTAGACAGCTGTGTAAACTGCTTCGGCCCAAAAGGTGTTTGGCAAACCTTTCTCCTTGAGCATCGATCTAGCCATCTCCATGACCGTGCGATTTTTCCTTTCAGACACCCCATTTTGTTGTGGAGTGTAAGCAACTGTGAGTTGACGCTCTATGCCTTCATCCTCACAAAATTTATCAAATTCGTGAGAGTTGTACTCTTTGCCACGATCGCTTCTGAGTACTTTTATATGTTTCCCGCTTTGCTTCTCGACAAAGGCCTTGAACTTCTTGAATATTCCAAAGACTTCTGATTTTTCTTTTATAAAATAGACCCATGTCATTCTAGAAAAGTCATCAATGAAGAGGATGAAATACCTGTTATTAGTGAGGGATGGCGTCCTCATTGGTCCACATACGTCAGTATGGATGAGCTCCAACAAGCGTTTTGCTCTCCAAGATTTCCCACTTGAAAAAGGTAGTCTATGTTGCTTCCCAAGTAGACATCCTTCACAAGCTCCTTCATTCTCTTGGATGCATGGAAGATCCTTCATCATTCTTTTATGATATAATAGCTTTAAGGCTTGGTTATTAAGATGACCAAATCTTCGATGCCATAGCCATGATTCATCAACTTGAACCTTCATAGCGATGTTAGTAGCATATTTCCAAGTTATTGGAAAACTTCTATTTCTTTTCTCCATTTTAACTTGGGCTATTTCAAACTTTCTATTATTGTCATATATATTGCATGTATCTCCCTCAAAGTGGAGAGAGTAACCTTTTTCCATCATTTGGCCAATACTCAAGAGATTTTCTTTAAGGTTAGGAACTAGTAAGACATCTTTGATAAGTCGCGTACCTGATTGTGTCTCCACCATGACAGTGCCTTTGCCTTTAGACTCAACCATGGTGCCATTACCTAATCGAACTTGCACTCTGACAGACTCATCAATATCTTTGAAAATGCTCCCGTCCTTAGCCATGTGGTTACTACAACCACTATCCAAGTACCAGTTTTCTTCTTTATCACGACTACAGACTTGGTTGGCATAGAATAGTTGTTGGTCATGTTTGCATTCTTCAGTGAAATTGGCCTGATGATTATTTTTGTTGCGACAATTTTGCTCTGAGTGCCCAAATCTTTTGCAATATTGGCATTGTATCTTTCCTCGATATCGACAATATTTTTCTGAATGGCCTGACTTCTGGCATATGCCGCAAGGAAGATATTTTGCTTGATTGTTTCTAGAGAAATCTTTAGAAATCTCTTTGTTTCTAGAATGTTCCGCACCAATATTATTTCTTCTTTGATATTCTTTATTCTGAGACCTTAGTCTGAGCTTTGATTGAAAGGCATTTTCTAGTGAACCTTCATCATGCCTACTCAATCTTTGCTCATAAGCTTCTAGAGAGCCCATTAGTTCTGTTACTGATAGAGTAGACAAATCTTTGGTTTGCTCAATCGTAGTAACTATTGAGTCATATTTTTGGGGAATTGAAATCAGAATTTTCTCAACAATTCTTTTGTCAAGAATATTTTCCCCATAGGCTTTCATTTGATTGACTATTTCTTTTATTTTAGAATAATAGTCTTTTATGGTCTCAGACTCTTTCATCTTAAGTAATTCAAACTCACGCCTAAGAGTTTGAAGTTTAATGGTGCGTACCTTATCACTGCCATGAAACTCCTCCTTTAGTGTATCCCATGCTTCTTTGGCACTTGTAGCTCCCATTATTCTTGGAAAGATAGTCTCCGCCAAGGCTTGTTGTAGAATAAATAACGCTTTTGCATCCTTTTGCACATTCTCTTTCAACTCCTTTTTCTGAGCCACGGTAAGAGTTGAAGTATTCTCTGGAGTAGTGAATCCTTCTTCTACAATATCCCACAAATCTTGGGACCGGAAGAAAGTAGTCATTTTTGTATTCCAAAAATCATAGTTTTCTCCAGTGAAAATTGGGATAGGAATTGATGATGATTGAATAGTGCTAGCCATAGCTCAAAGTGTATAAATATGGTTTAGTTTGGATGTGAGATTCTTGGAGATAGTTGGAAATGGATAGAGTAATATTCTACGCCCAGTGTATGACCAAACGTAGCTCTGATGCCACTGATAGTATTTTAGAAATGGAAGTTATAGTAGTGAAAATAGAAGTGGAGAAGCTTTGGAGCTACACAACTTAGAATAATTTGCTTCTTATTTGGATGCTTTACAAATGAAGGGTGAGTGCCTATTTATAGGCTTTCTACAACACTTATGAATTTCTAGATGGTTCCATAAGTATCTAGTATACATTTTTCTCAAGATTTCTAGATACTTCTTTAATTATAATACTAAATGCCTATAATAGAATATACTAGAAGCTTAGGATAATTCTAGATATTATGGTACAATCATCACTACTTGTTTCTACACAAGTGTGGAAGCTTCTAGAAAGTGTGCATCAATATTTTATCACTCCTCCTTGATGCACATCTTTGTAACTCCTAGCATCGATCGTAGTTGCTCGAACTTTGGCCTTGGTAATGCCTTAGTGAATATGTCAGCAATTTGATCTTCGGTCTTGCAATACTCGAGCTTTATTTCTTTATTCTCACTTGCTTCTCTGACAACATGATATTTAATTGCGATATGTTTTGTCCTGTTGTGATGGACTGGATTCTTTGCTATCGCTATCGCCGATTTGTTGTCACAATAGATTGTCATAGGCTCCATCTCTTGATCTCCCATATCATTGAGTATTCGTCTAAGCCATATAGCTTGGTTAGTCGTCTCTGCAGCTGCTACGTACTCAGCTTCTGCTGTTGATTGTGCAATGATTGCTTGCTTCTTTGACGCCCAAGAGAATACTCCTGATCCAAGTGAGAAGGCATAACCATATGTGCTCTTCATGTCATCCATCGAACCTGCCCAATCACTGTCAGTGTAGCCGTGTAATGTTGAGTTGGTGTTGGTCTTATACCATATACCGAACTCTTTTGTTCCTTGTAAGTATCTAAGAATTCTTTTTCCAACTCCAAAGTGGATTTGACTCGGGCTTTGCATGAATCTTGATAGAAGACTTGTAGCATACATGATATCTGGTCGAGTGGCAGTGAGATATAGAAGACTCCCGATCAAACTCCTGTAGAGAGATGCATCTGCCTGTGGAGATCCATCGTCCTTCTGTAGCTTCTCATTAGTCACGAGCGGAGTAGCAACTGGTTTGCACTCACACATCTTGAACTTCTTTAGTAGTTCTTCTATGTATGTCTTCTGTGAGATGAATACACCTTCTTTTCTTTATTTTACCTTAATTCCAAGGAAGTAGTGCATTAAGCCTAGGTCTGTCATCTCGAATGTCTTCATCATGTCTTCTTTGAACTCTGTTATCATCTTTATATTGTTTCCAGTGTATATAAGATCATCTACGTACAAGGAAACTATTAAAGTATCATACTGACCTTGGGACTTAATGTATAGTGTAGGCTCACTCTTACTCCTCCTAAATCCTTTATCGACGTAGCCATAGCTCAAAGTGTATAAAGATGGTTTAGTATGGATGTAAGATTTTTGGAGGTAGTTGAAAATGGATAGAGTATTATTCTACGCCCAGTGTATGACCAAACGTAGCTCTGATGCCACTGATAGTATTTTAGAAATGGAAGTTATAGTAGTGAAAATAGAAGTGGAGAAGCTTTGGAGCTACACAACTTAGAATAATTTGCTTCTTATTTGGATGCTTTACAAATGAAGGGTGAGTGCCTATTTATAGGCTTTCTACAACACTTATGAATTTCTAGATGGTTCCATAAGTATCTAGTATACATTTTTCTCAAGATTTCTAGATACTTCTTTAATTATAATACTAAATGCCTATAATAGAATATACTAGAAGCTTAGGATAATTCTAGATATTATGGTACAATCATCACTACTTGTTTCTACACAAGTGTGGAAGCTTCTAGAAAGTGTGGATCAATATTTTATCAGAAATTAACTCATTTCATTTGTTTATTGGTTTGTGCAATATTACAGCATTAAGTTCTGAAGCTTTGATGGGGTGGGGAAGATGATGCAGGCACCACAGAAAATTTTCATAGCAGAAAACTACAATATATGACAGTGTTGTAGCCTTGATTAATGATAATAAAAGGGACAGGAACGAGGGCTCCACATACTAGAGTCCCTTACTGTTAGCTTGTCCTATCGTTGCATTTCATAATACTATGGTCTAGTAGTTATGTTGTGTATGATTAAATGCTTTTCTCATTTGGTTGTTGCATGTAATAATATCATAGATTGTAATTCCATGCTACTTTGTTTTAAAATCTTAGCTATTGTCATATTGGTTCCTATGTCAAAATTTGTGGTTAGCAGTCAAAATCAGTACCCTATTTTGAAATTTACCACCTAAATTATTAAGAGTTAATTTTCGAGTTGAGTTTTGGAGAGGAAAAAAGAAAAAAATAAAGTTTGAGAATCATGAAATACACTAATAAAATGACTCTAAATTTTATATTTCTCTTCATTTCTTTCTAAAAATTCAATTCACAAACAAAAAAGTAAGATTGTGTGATTACTTTTTACTTCTTAATTTTATTTTAAGAAAGATGTTAACAAAGTGTCATGTGGAGATTTTGAAGGATGGAAAAATAGTGATTTTATATTAAAAAATAATGCGTTTCACATATTGAGATTTTCAATGTTAACCTTTTGCAGTGACAGGGGAAAAAGTGAGTTATGGATGAGACAACTACATCAAGTGAGTTAGGCATTTTATCAATCAGATTAAGTGCTTAAAAATAAAAACTAAAGAACAAACCATTATGCAGCAATAATAACAACAATGTGATATATTGTCATGAGAAAAATTATTATAACTTAATGTAAATATTTAAAATAAAATACAGAAATGAACATCATAGAAACCTGTTCAAACAAAAAGTGATTCTTTTCTTTTCTTTCACTTCCTGAATGTGCACAAGTCAGAAACTCACAATAAAAGAAAATTGCAATAACTTTGTTTGTACTCTTTCTTTATCTCATCTCATGATATCGTGTATAAGAAATTCATCTTCTATCTTATTATATAATTTTATTTCGGTGTCTTTGTTGCTGAATATTTTGTAGTAGGTAAACCATAATAATTAAGATAAGATGAACAACCCAATCAAATAAATATTATGCATTTGCTTTTCTCTCATTGTCAAAGTTATACTTAATTCATAGATGGTTGGAAGTTTTTCAAAATGAATGACTATTGACATCAACAATAGAAGGTTGAAATTGACGTATATTACTTATTGAAATTCATAGGGTACAATTTTGCACAGAAACACATATGTTAATCAATATTAAATGATTTATATATATCCTTATGATTTTAGGACTTTTGCTTAAAAGTTTGACAAAGACAATACGTGATTCTCATAATCTATTTTATAATTCTAAAATCATTACAAACTCAAATGAAGTCATAGTATCATAAGCAATATCAACACCTATGCATGTAAGAGAACTTTATTCATTATCTACAATTTTTAGAAAAATCACACAAATTACTGAGTACATATTTATCAAGCTACAAATTGAAATAAAATATGAATTCCAATGAATACTTTCACGAAGACATCATTTGGGTGAAGCTAAAAATTTGAAAAAAAATAACAGTTTAATAAATTTAAAAAGTTTTGCCCCCCATCTCTTACAGCAAAGGTCCACCTAGGACTAAGTAGGTGCAATTTCACATCTATGGTGTGAATGAAGATGAGTTTATGATAATAGTATTTTTGTATTTGAGTGGAGATAGTGAAACTAGGGGTAGTGAGTAGGGTGTCAATGGAGAAAGTGAAACTCGTTAAGGATGAGCAATTTTTGTTGAAAAAAAAGAGTAGAGCAACAACCTGATTGCTAAATTTTCATGAGGGAGAGAATAGCGAATTGGATCATGAGGTTGGACTAAGTGGGTAAAGCCCATAATGTTTTTCTTTCCTTTTTTTTCCTTTGTTTTTCTAAGAGTTCTTTCTTCATTTCTCCCTTTCTTTTCTTTCTTTCCTTCCTTCCTTTCTTTCTTTTCTTCTTTTTCTCTCTGTCTTCTCATATGTCCTTTTCTCTCTTCTTCTTTCATTTCTTTTATTCTTCTTTTTTTGTTGAAATAATAGCATAAAAAAGTAATAATAAGATAGTAATAAAAATGAGATAGGGAGGACAAATTTCTTCCTTAATCAAATACACATGCTATCAATCTTATCCCTATTCACGAAGATTCTTCTCCATAGGGGCTCAACTGTGAATATGGTTCCTTTAGAATAAAAGGATCAAAATTTGTGGCAAAAAGGAAAAGGAAGATCTCGAAGGTATAAAAAAACAAAAAAAATGCTCTCTTGGACTAGAATAATTTTTGTGTTGACCTTGCTGATATTCATCTAATCAGAAATGACACCTCAATTCCCATGCATTCAACCAATGACTATTTTCAACAGCTTCAACAAGAAGACAACAATCCAAGCCCTTTAGCTTGTGATGTGGAGGGTAATATAAGAAATGACGAAGGGTCTGTGCATTTGAAGTACCATCAGGAAGCAATTGACATGTGGAAGATAGGGGAGTGGATCGACCTTAGTGGGAAAGGAAATGATGTTGAAATTTTAAAAACCTGATTGTTTTGGAGGAAAGAGATCAAATGCAGTTTCAAAATGCTAGAGGGAGTAAGTCAATGGCTGATGAAAATCATGACCATTAATATAAGAGGTTTAAGTGGGCGATTGAAAAATAAGGCGAGTAGAGATTTAGTTAGAAAAATTAATCTGAATTTCATCTATTTCCAAGAAACAAAGATTTTGGTGGCATTATGAGCATTTGGATTAAGGACATGTTTGTTTCTGATGAGGTGAAGTATGGATGAATTTTGTGCTTGTAAACGGCAAGTGGACATTGCATAGTGAATTTTATCATCATGAACATGTACTATCCATGTGATTTGGAAGGGAAGTGGAAATTCTGGGAGGAAGCTACGAATGCTAAATTGGGTCAATCTAGAGAGTTGTGGTGCCTTGTAGGAAATTTAAATGTATTTCTTAATAAGAGTGAACGAATATGTACTTATATTCAATTAGATAGAAGAGAACGTACAAAATTCAACAAATTGTTTGATGATATGGATCTCTATGATTTACCTCTTGCTAGGAAAAAATCACATGGTTTCTTTCGAATGGGAAGGTGATGAGCATAATTGATAGATTCCTGGTTTATGACACATGGATGTATAAATGGGGAAATATCGTCCAGTTGTGTTTGTCTAGGAACTTCTCCAATCATTGTCATATGTTGTTAAAATCCAATGTTTCAGATTGGGATTTGACACCTTTTAGAACTAATAATTGCTACTTATCTAATTCTAGTTTTGATAAATTTGTGGTAGAAGAAGGGATGAAGTTGATGATCAGTGGTAGGGGTTCTTATGTGTTAAAAGAAAATTTTAATATTCTTAAAGGGGCATTAAAGGTTTGGAATAAGGATCATTTTGACATATTGGATAGGAAATTGATGAACATGTGGATATTATTAACTCAATTGATTCAAAAGGTTGTACCATGATCATTTATGAAGATGAGGTCACTATAAGAAGATTAGCTACCACAGATGTTTGGCATCTTTCTCGACAAAATGACAACCTTCTTATGCAAAAATCTAGACAAAAATAGATCCGCGAAGATTTAAGATAGTTTTTGGTTTGTTAATTGATGAGGAATGGGTTGAAGACCCATAAGAGTGAAAGATAAGTTTAGATCTTTTTTTTAGAAAACGTTTTCTGAGAATCATAAGAATAGGCCGACTCTTGATGGGTTCAAGTTCAATCAAATTTAAAATGTGAAAAATAATTTTCTAACCGCTAAGTTTGAAGCAGAACAGATAAAATAAGCTATTTGGAGTTGTGAGGGTGATAAAAGCACGATCCTGATGGTTATAACTTCACTTTTATAAGACATTCTTGGGATGCTCTGATCTCTGATATCATCTCGATGGTGGATGACTTCTATCATTCTGATAATTTGTCTAGAGGTTGCAATGCTTCATTTACTGTATTGATCCCCAAAGATCAATTGCTTACATGGTCTTGGTGAGTATAGACCTATCTCTTTTGTTGTGTGCATCTACAAGATCATACTAAACTTCTAACGGGGCAACTCAAAAAGGTTATTCACTTGGTTATCTCTGAATGTCACATTGCCTTCATTAAAGGTAGATTCATATTGGATGTGGTTGTGATCGCTATTGAGATTATTGACCAGGCTAGGAAAAATAAAAACGATGATTGATTTCTATTTAAAGCAAACTTCGAAAAGGATTACGACTCAGTAAATTGGAGTTTCCTACTTTATATGATGGATAGGTTGGGGTAATGCTACAAGTGAAGGATGTGGATTAAAAGCTGCTTACAATCTAACTTGGGTTCTATCCTGGTCAATGATAGCCCAACAAAGGAGTTTTGTATGGCTAGAGGATTAAGGCAAGGGGATTCAGTTGCATCTTTTCTGTTCCTAATCATTGCTGAAGGTCTTGGTAGTATAATGAGATTATAAATGTTTAAGAACATATTCAAAGGATATCAGGTGAGAAAAGATGAAGTTGTTATCTCACATCTTCACTATGTAGATGATAAATTGCCTATTGAGAAGAAATTTGTTGATAATGTCATGGTTCTAAAATGCATTTTAAAATGATTCGAGTTGGTGTCTGGTTTAAAATTCAATTTTCATAAAAGCAATTTTAGTGGAGTCAAATCTAAGTGTGACTTTGCCGAGATGGCAATTGAAAACTTATGCTGTGAAATGGGATCTATTCGATACAAGTTTCTAGGAATTCCTGTTGATGCTAATCCGATTAAGCTCCCCACTTGGTCTCATGTCATTGCTTCATTCAAGAAGAAGCTCTCTCTTTGGCAGCACAATCTTATTTCCTTTGGTGGACGAATAGCTCTCCTTAAGTCGGTATTAAGCTCTTTACCTATCTATTTATTTGCTTTCTTTAAAGCACCTATCTCTGTGATAAATAAGCTTGAAATAATTCAAAGGTGTTTCCTTTGGGAAGGGGGAGGAGAGTAAAGGTATCCATTGTTTGAGTTGGAAGAAAATGTGTAGGTCTAAAGAGAGAGGTGGTTTAGAAATTAAAAAACTTGTTTTTGTTCAATCTTGCTTTTTTAGGTAAATGGAGATAGAGAATGTTACTAGAGAGTGAGTCTCTGTGGGTGAAAGTGTTAAGGTTCTAGATATGGGGATGTGGTTCTTTGTAATAGGGGGTTGGCGACCACACATACTTTAAGAGGGGTTCATCATGGTGGAAAGATTTACGTAAGTTTGGCAATACATAGCATGAGATAAACATTGGGTGGTTGGGGGAGAGTATCCGAAGGAGATTAGGATTTGGACATTCCACTAAATTTAGGAAAGATCTTGGGTGGAGGATTTACTTAAAAATTCCTTTGTAAGATTCTTTCAGGTGACAATGAACAAATGTGCATCTATTAGCTCCTTAGATGAATGGAGAAATGGTGTATGGTTTTGGAACCTCAAATAGAGAAGGAGTATGTTCCTTTGGGAAGAAGAGGAAGTCTATGAGCTTTTTAAAATTCTTGAAACTGCAAGACTTGAACAAGACACTACTGATAGATGGATTTGGATTCATGATAAAGGAGGTCAGTATTCGGTTCGTAATGTATATTAAGTACTTCAAAAGGAAGGTAGTAATTGTGACAATGGCTTCTTTAGAAAATTGTGTGCATGTAATGTCCCATCAAAGATGAGGTGTTTAGCGTGGAGAATTTCATTGGTTGGTGTCTCAACATAATTGAAACTTGTTCGACGAGGAACCTTAGGAGCTCAAGACCCACCAAATTGCATTCTTTGTGATATGGTGGATGAATCAACAAATCACGTGTTCTTCTCATGCTTTAAATCCTATTATGTTTGGTAGAATCTTCACTCTCGGTTTAGTCTTCATTCAATTATTTCTAATAATGTCAATAGCAACTTATCTTTACATATAAATATGTTGAGGATGCACAAAAAGTGCAAGCAACAATGAATGTCACTATAGCTCGTCACTATATGGACTCTTTGGTCTTGTATGAATAAAATCATCTTTGAGAACACTATGTTTGACATAGATGAAGTATTGGATTTTATTTTTCTATATTTTTGGAATCTTCTCAATGCTCGTTTTCTTAATTTCAATTCTCTTTTGTAGAATGGATGATGAACCCTTTTAATTGTCCTATTAGTTACAATATTTAAATAATATATGGATAAGAACTTGTTCTCATATATATATTAATTTTTTCTCTCTTAATGAATTCTCATTGCTGAACAAAAAAATTAAATAGTTAAACCTTCCATTTCACCCAAAAAGAACAAGAAAAACTTCACTGGAATATAAAATACTATAGAAATATAAGATACTGGATTTTTTGCACATTTGTGCTTCCATATTAATTCATATTCTTGATTGCTTGCAGCACCGCTTGCTTCACCACTTGTGCATCGATGCTTTCGTTCTCAAGATTCTGGAAAATCCATGGGTTTTTGTCAAAGAAAAGAAGGAAATCAGAATCATATAGAAGAAAACAAAATTTTGCTCAGCATCCATATAACATCATGGCAGAAAGTGATTTTTTTTATTCTTTTATTTTTTTTATCAGCAAACAAATAAGCAGTTCACAGCCCATGCAACTACAGAATATGTGTAAGCAAATCCATATATACGTGAGCCACACTCATTATTATGTCAATACTTTGGAATTTGGACCTTGAAGCTGTAATTTTAGATATGTCGCTCAAACCAAAATTGTAGAACCCACGCGTTATGTTCCTTTTTGAATTTTACTATTTCCTCGTGGGAGTAATTGTAATCCTATTAAACAAATAGTTGAAAATATTTTGGCACAATGTAATCCAGTAGCCAAAAACATCAAAAATATAGTAGAGTTGGAAAATAATCCTCGGCTATTATTGTTTTTTCATTTGCATTAAATGAAGGGTAACGGTCTTAAAAGTGTCATGTTAATCTATTTTTTTTTTTGTAAACTTTTGGTATTGCCAATGACATTATCTTATCTACGAATAAGGAACTAATTTTTTGGGTGCGTGACTACCCTCCCAACAAGTGTTATTCTAAAAAATTGAACCATTAATATTTTTTATATTTATGGTATCTAATATAATCTCACACCACTTGACCTAGACTAACGTTTTATTGGTTATTTTTTTTCACCTTGTATTTTTTATGTACTTACCTTTACCTCTACCAGATGATCCTAATCCAGTAAAATTATATCTCATAGTCGAATTTCAGCATATGGAAAACTTGAATTTGGTTATTGGTTAAAGAGAAATAAAGATATACACGTAAACCAAGCATTCATAGATAATAAACATCAGAAAAAGAAAAGAGAAAACAGATTAACATATATCCTAGCTTGTATAGTCTTACTTCTCCTCCCACAGCTTCAAGTTGGAAAGTGTCTTCACAAGAAACCCTAGCATCAAGCACATCAAGTCCCAATTCCTCAAAAGTCTCAAGTATTGCAACAAGCATACTGGGGCAATTCCTTTCTGAAAAAACATTAATGAAGAAACCCCTTTCTAGGGTTTCTACTTTGACCTGAATTTTTTTCCACATAACAAGAAAAAATTAACTTTATGTATTTATATATGATATACTATAACTTACAGAAAAATATAGAAACAATACGCACCATAGGTAGTTCATTTTGGGAGGTTGATGATTCAGAGGCTCCAAGCTCTGTGTTCAGCCCCTCCACTTTTTGTTTCAACTCCTCTATGTATCTGGTTGCATCCACAATAATTGAGGCTTTGTTCATCTGCCAAGTTAACAAAGAAATGAACAATTATGTCAAAATATTGAAATTTTTTATTCCAGCTTAATAAGCATTGAAATCCAAAGTGAACATGCTTCATATTACAGCCATGGAATTTGTGACTGATCGAAGTTGTTGAAAAGCAGCTTTTTTGTTCAACCTAGAAGCCATGTCTCTTCTGCTTCTTCAAACTTTCCTCTAATTGATTTTGGTTTCTTCTTCCTTGCCTTTTCAATCTGAGTCTTTGGGGTTTTATATAAAATGGAAAGGTCACATAATAAGTATTTGTGATCGGTTGTTTCCTTGAATAGCACACGATAAATTATTCATCTGAAAACTATTTAAGAATTTGGCCTCAAAATTATGTTACTTTTGTACGTATTAACTTTTTTTTACAATCGGTTAACCAAAAATTTAATTATATACAAGTCAATGATTTTACTTGTACATTAGTTGTGGGATAAAACATGATATTTTGAGTTTTATGTATTTTTAAGATGTAGGTACAATCTGAGATAAAAAAAAAAGTAAGCAGAAGATAAAACACAATATGAAATACAATAATCAAAAGTTGGTGAATTTTATGCAAATTGTTGTTTGGAGTGATCACCTACCTTGCTCATTTTACATTGCATCCCTTCCTTTAACAATATGGAACAGTCATGTTCATGAATATCGTTATAATTGTAGACATGCACATAAACTAACGAATAAAATAAATAGAGATGAGATATCAATACTAATAATTGTAGACATTGCATCACTCTGTGTTATCATTTATGATTGATCAGAAAAATAATTAATTATTAAATTTTTAATTTAAATATATATTTTAAACTAATATCAAGTGAGTGACATATGGAGTGACACACTTTTTTGTACAGAAGATGTGATCTCATTAAACATCCATCTCATGAAAAACCATAGGTAAAATGTTTAAGAAAGATTTAGAAATCAATGTTTTGTTAATAAATATAATTTACGATCTAATATTATGATATTGTTCGATATATTTACTCAACCACATGAATGATGGCTTTACTTGTTATTGAATGGTTCTAATATCTAAGCAATTGAGGGAAGCTTCATCCTTACTTACTGAAGTAATGATGGACATAAATCTATAATTTAATATGAAAGCAATCTTTATGTAGACAAGTATTACTCAAGTAAAAGTGTGATCGATAAGATGATGATATAATTAGGATGAAAGATTTACAAAATGGAGTATTAAAAAAAGTGTAGTAGTTGAATTCCCAAACTTTAAAATTAGAAATAAATATAAGAGAGATGAGTTTTGTATTAATTGAATGTGGAATATATAAAGTAAAAAAGATATAATTGAATGAACTTATTAACCTAATGCATTGGATTCCTTATGGAAAGCATAATGGAGAGAAAATGTAAGGGACGGTGATGGAGTTATGTGTTGGATTCCTTATGGAAAGTCTTCCTAACAATTGAAGAGTAGGAGATATGTTCCATTGGAAATGATCCATATCCAAATTTGGAGAAGAGCACCATGACCTTATTGCCTAGTAGGCAGGGTTGGTAGTGAGTAAGCTTCTGATGACACAATTAGAATACTAGAAAATGATTTCAATCAACGAGGATCGCTCTATAAACCTCTAATTATATTCCTTATAATTTTGATATAACATGTGGTATTGATATGTTTATTATCTACTTTAACTCTTTTCTTACATATCTCCCTGGATATTGTTATCTCCCATCATAACATTTAACTTAACTGTATACCAGGTTATTTATTTAGTTACAAATTATTGGTAAAGCCTCTTACCAAGTATC
This sequence comes from Lupinus angustifolius, assembly GCF_001865875.1. NCBI lineage: Eukaryota > Viridiplantae > Streptophyta > Magnoliopsida > Fabales > Fabaceae > Lupinus > Lupinus angustifolius. The sequence goes on from NC_032020.1 coordinate 3,156,007, forward strand.
AACTGGATATTATGACAGGGCATTTCGGAGAATAAAACTGAAGATACATTTTCTTAGATCCAAAATACATAAGGAAACATCATATGGACATTGTTCGATATTATTATGATGTGTAAAGTTAGAGATACTATATTATATACAAGTATGGTTTGATTTCATTTTGCATATCTATCTATTCAAATATCACAAATATGAGATTATATGAAAAATGAATTTTTTAGTTATATAATGAAAACACAATAAGGATATCACTTATACACTACATGATATCTAATAAAAATCTATATTTTTGATAATATAAATTGATTCATCTTCTACCTTTATTAACTTTTTAATTCCTTTTGTTAACTATTTTTGTTTTTTTTTTTCACTTTACTATACCCATCTCATTATTATCTCATTTCTCAGTTAAAAGGTTTCAAATGAAAAATTGTTGTAATTGTATTATTATTTTTTAACACTGTGAAATTGCACTATTAAAAATAAGTTTTAAGCTAGAAAATAAAGTGCGAGGACAAACATAACTATTCAAAGATATTTTAAAGGAATAAAACATAAGTACAAAATCAAACTAAAAGAAAAAAAACGAATCAACCTATTTTACCAAACATGGACAATTTTTTGTTTTCTTAACAAAAAAAAAGCAGAGAATTTTCAACAATTAAAAAATGAAGGAAAATAAAGAAAGAGAGAATGATATAAGAGCCCCGTGAGAAGAGTTTGGAGGGATTGACAGCTACACAATATTTGACGCTTCCTTCGCAGTTTTCGATGCTTATGATGAAATGCTTGGCTTCATCTGCTATTACCTATCCCAACCTCAACCCATGCATGTCTCTAATTCATTCCCTCCCATCACGTGCAGATTCCCTTAACCGCGTTAAACACAGTCTACATGCTACAGTAACACTGACATTTATTCCCCATATGACCAACAAAGTAAAAAAAATAGAAACTAAGTTAAATTTAAGTTAACAAAGTTTGGGACAAGTTCAATACATGATCTGTCTCCCAATAATTCTCCAATTTCTCCCTTTCTCACCGACACTGTTAACAAATTTGGTTTTAAAAGCACAAGGGGAAATTTTATTAAGAAGAACCAAAAACAATAATATACCCTTCTAAGAGAAGACAAACCCCCGCAATAAAAGAGAACCACTATACCAACCCAACAAAACAGAAATTAACAATAACACTCCATAATTAAAATTTAAGTTTTATATCATCTATAATCTCCTCGATACACACCGCTACCTTTTCAAATCGACCAAATACCAGCCATCCAAATCATTGAATACCAACCTTTTAAAGTACTTCCCTCAGCAAAGAATGTTGAAGAAAGTGGGATTTACCTCTTGATGATAGACCAACCTCTAACCAAGTTGCCAAACTGGGTAAAACAACTCTCCTCTTTTCCACAAGACACCAAAAAACAACTCTCCTCCTTTTCCATATCTCACTTACAAAACTTTCAACGAAAAATACATGCTTCTCTCTAATGTGCACCCATTATATAACATCAACCTTCAACTAAAAAGACACACTTCACTCAAATTGGCACTTTTAACGTCGAAATCTACCACAACTAAAAATACCACCAATCCACAGCCATGTTTTGGTTGGAGATGAAGGTACCTATTGGAGTAACGAAAACAATTGTTATTACAGATTATTATTTTAAGTTCTAGTGCTGACAAAAAAAAATACAAGTTCTAACACACCATTTGTTAATGAAGTTTTACTAATTGCGTATATGTCTATGAAATTGTTGGGAATGTTTGAAATATGTTATCATATGAAGTCCTACATTGCCTAGTATTAGAATAGAATAGAGTATCAATGTTATATATTTGACTCAAGTCCATTGTTGTAATATGCATAAGATATATACGCACCAAATAGAAACACCCCATGAGCAGTTGGGCCTATGAGTGTGCTATGGTTTATAATCATTATTCTCTAATAATATTTTGGTAGCCGCTTAGCACTTCCGGAGACGTGGGCACAATTGGTCGAACCTCGTTACCAAATTATAGAACCCACGCGTTATGTTCCTTTTTGAATTTTACTATTTCCTCGTGGGAGTAATTGTAATCCTATTAAACAAATAGTTGAAAATATTTTGGCACAATGTAATCCAGTAGCCAAAAACATCAAAAATATAGTAGAGTTGGAAAATAATCCTCGGCTATTATTGTTTTTTCATTTGCATTAAATGAAGGGTAACGGTCTTAAAAGTGTCATGTTAATCTATTTTTTTTTTTGTAAACTTTTGGTATTGCCAATGACATTATCTTATCTACGAATAAGGAACTAATTTTTTGGGTGCGTGACTACCCTCCCAACAAGTGTTATTCTAAAAAATTGAACCATTAATATTTTTTATATTTATGGTATCTAATATAATCTCACACCACTTGACCTAGACTAACGTTTTATTGGTTATTTTTTTTCACCTTGTATTTTTTATGTACTTACCTTTACCTCTACCAGATGATCCTAATCCAGTAAAATTATATCTCATAGTCGAATTTCAGCATATGGAAAACTTGAATTTGGTTATTGGTTAAAGAGAAATAAAGATATACACGTAAACCAAGCATTCATAGATAATAAACATCAGAAAAAGAAAAGAGAAAACAGATTAACATATATCCTAGCTTGTATAGTCTTACTTCTCCTCCCACAGCTTCAAGTTGGAAAGTGTCTTCACAAGAAACCCTAGCATCAAGCACATCAAGTCCCAATTCCTCAAAAGTCTCAAGTATTGCAACAAGCATACTGGGGCAATTCCTTTCTGAAAAAACATTAATGAAGAAACCCCTTTCTAGGGTTTCTACTTTGACCTGAATTTTTTTCCACATAACAAGAAAAAATTAACTTTATGTATTTATATATGATATACTATAACTTACAGAAAAATATAGAAACAATACGCACCATAGGTAGTTCATTTTGGGAGGTTGATGATTCAGAGGCTCCAAGCTCTGTGTTCAGCCCCTCCACTTTTTGTTTCAACTCCTCTATGTATCTGGTTGCATCCACAATAATTGAGGCTTTGTTCATCTGCCAAGTTAACAAAGAAATGAACAATTATGTCAAAATATTGAAATTTTTTATTCCAGCTTAATAAGCATTGAAATCCAAAGTGAACATGCTTCATATTACAGCCATGGAATTTGTGACTGATCGAAGTTGTTGAAAAGCAGCTTTTTTGTTCAACCTAGAAGCCATGTCTCTTCTGCTTCTTCAAACTTTCCTCTAATTGATTTTGGTTTCTTCTTCCTTGCCTTTTCAATCTGAGTCTTTGGGGTTTTATATAAAATGGAAAGGTCACATAATAAGTATTTGTGATCGGTTGTTTCCTTGAATAGCACACGATAAATTATTCATCTGAAAACTATTTAAGAATTTGGCCTCAAAATTATGTTACTTTTGTACGTATTAACTTTTTTTTACAATCGGTTAACCAAAAATTTAATTATATACAAGTCAATGATTTTACTTGTACATTAGTTGTGGGATAAAACATGATATTTTGAGTTTTATGTATTTTTAAGATGTAGGTACAATCTGAGATAAAAAAAAAAGTAAGCAGAAGATAAAACACAATATGAAATACAATAATCAAAAGTTGGTGAATTTTATGCAAATTGTTGTTTGGAGTGATCACCTACCTTGCTCATTTTACATTGCATCCCTTCCTTTAACAATATGGAACAGTCATGTTCATGAATATCGTTATAATTGTAGACATGCACATAAACTAACGAATAAAATAAATAGAGATGAGATATCAATACTAATAATTGTAGACATTGCATCACTCTGTGTTATCATTTATGATTGATCAGAAAAATAATTAATTATTAAATTTTTAATTTAAATATATATTTTAAACTAATATCAAGTGAGTGACATATGGAGTGACACACTTTTTTGTACAGAAGATGTGATCTCATTAAACATCCATCTCATGAAAAACCATAGGTAAAATGTTTAAGAAAGATTTAGAAATCAATGTTTTGTTAATAAATATAATTTACGATCTAATATTATGATATTGTTCGATATATTTACTCAACCACATGAATGATGGCTTTACTTGTTATTGAATGGTTCTAATATCTAAGCAATTGAGGGAAGCTTCATCCTTACTTACTGAAGTAATGATGGACATAAATCTATAATTTAATATGAAAGCAATCTTTATGTAGACAAGTATTACTCAAGTAAAAGTGTGATCGATAAGATGATGATATAATTAGGATGAAAGATTTACAAAATGGAGTATTAAAAAAAGTGTAGTAGTTGAATTCCCAAACTTTAAAATTAGAAATAAATATAAGAGAGATGAGTTTTGTATTAATTGAATGTGGAATATATAAAGTAAAAAAGATATAATTGAATGAACTTATTAACCTAATGCATTGGATTCCTTATGGAAAGCATAATGGAGAGAAAATGTAAGGGACGGTGATGGAGTTATGTGTTGGATTCCTTATGGAAAGTCTTCCTAACAATTGAAGAGTAGGAGATATGTTCCATTGGAAATGATCCATATCCAAATTTGGAGAAGAGCACCATGACCTTATTGCCTAGTAGGCAGGGTTGGTAGTGAGTAAGCTTCTGATGACACAATTAGAATACTAGAAAATGATTTCAATCAACGAGGATCGCTCTATAAACCTCTAATTATATTCCTTATAATTTTGATATAACATGTGGTATTGATATGTTTATTATCTACTTTAACTCTTTTCTTACATATCTCCCTGGATATTGTTATCTCCCATCATAACATTTAACTTAACTGTATACCAGGTTATTTATTTAGTTACAAATTATTGGTAAAGCCTCTTACCAAGTATCAACTGGATATTATGACAGGGCATTTCGGAGAATAAAACTGAAGATACATTTTCTTAGATCCAAAATACATAAGGAAACATCATATGGACATTGTTCGATATTATTATGATGTGTAAAGTTAGAGATACTATATTATATACAAGTATGGTTTGATTTCATTTTGCATATCTATCTATTCAAATATCACAAATATGAGATTATATGAAAAATGAATTTTTTAGTTATATAATGAAAACACAATAAGGATATCACTTATACACTACATGATATCTAATAAAAATCTATATTTTTGATAATATAAATTGATTCATCTTCTACCTTTATTAACTTTTTAATTCCTTTTGTTAACTATTTTTGTTTTTTTTTTTCACTTTACTATACCCATCTCATTATTATCTCATTTCTCAGTTAAAAGGTTTCAAATGAAAAATTGTTGTAATTGTATTATTATTTTTTAACACTGTGAAATTGCACTATTAAAAATAAGTTTTAAGCTAGAAAATAAAGTGCGAGGACAAACATAACTATTCAAAGATATTTTAAAGGAATAAAACATAAGTACAAAATCAAACTAAAAGAAAAAAAACGAATCAACCTATTTTACCAAACATGGACAATTTTTTGTTTTCTTAACAAAAAAAAAGCAGAGAATTTTCAACAATTAAAAAATGAAGGAAAATAAAGAAAGAGAGAATGATATAAGAGCCCCGTGAGAAGAGTTTGGAGGGATTGACAGCTACACAATATTTGACGCTTCCTTCGCAGTTTTCGATGCTTATGATGAAATGCTTGGCTTCATCTGCTATTACCTATCCCAACCTCAACCCATGCATGTCTCTAATTCATTCCCTCCCATCACGTGCAGATTCCCTTAACCGCGTTAAACACAGTCTACATGCTACAGTAACACTGACATTTATTCCCCATATGACCAACAAAGTAAAAAAAATAGAAACTAAGTTAAATTTAAGTTAACAAAGTTTGGGACAAGTTCAATACATGATCTGTCTCCCAATAATTCTCCAATTTCTCCCTTTCTCACCGACACTGTTAACAAATTTGGTTTTAAAAGCACAAGGGGAAATTTTATTAAGAAGAACCAAAAACAATAATATACCCTTCTAAGAGAAGACAAACCCCCGCAATAAAAGAGAACCACTATACCAACCCAACAAAACAGAAATTAACAATAACACTCCATAATTAAAATTTAAGTTTTATATCATCTATAATCTCCTCGATACACACCGCTACCTTTTCAAATCGACCAAATACCAGCCATCCAAATCATTGAATACCAACCTTTTAAAGTACTTCCCTCAGCAAAGAATGTTGAAGAAAGTGGGATTTACCTCTTGATGATAGACCAACCTCTAACCAAGTTGCCAAACTGGGTAAAACAACTCTCCTCTTTTCCACAAGACACCAAAAAACAACTCTCCTCCTTTTCCATATCTCACTTACAAAACTTTCAACGAAAAATACATGCTTCTCTCTAATGTGCACCCATTATATAACATCAACCTTCAACTAAAAAGACACACTTCACTCAAATTGGCACTTTTAACGTCGAAATCTACCACAACTAAAAATACCACCAATCCACAGCCATGTTTTGGTTGGAGATGAAGGTACCTATTGGAGTAACGAAAACAATTGTTATTACAGATTATTATTTTAAGTTCTAGTGCTGACAAAAAAAAATACAAGTTCTAACACACCATTTGTTAATGAAGTTTTACTAATTGCGTATATGTCTATGAAATTGTTGGGAATGTTTGAAATATGTTATCATATGAAGTCCTACATTGCCTAGTATTAGAATAGAATAGAGTATCAATGTTATATATTTGACTCAAGTCCATTGTTGTAATATGCATAAGATATATACGCACCAAATAGAAACACCCCATGAGCAGTTGGGCCTATGAGTGTGCTATGGTTTATAATCATTATTCTCTAATAATATTTTGGTAGCCGCTTAGCACTTCCGGAGACGTGGGCACAATTGGTCGAACCTCGTTACCAAATTATCTTATTTCTTCTCTTCTATTTATTCTATGCACTTTATTTGATTGCTTGTGACCAATGCTACGCAAGGATCGCTTCTGCTGCACCAACAAGAGTGTTGAACGATTAAAATCATGTTATTAGAGATTACGACTATCTAGATCCGCCCCGTTAGGAAATTATGGGACCCAGACTCGTCTTAGACCCACATAGGTATTTTTTGGGTCTATTACTCACGAGTTCATTGATCCAAGCATATCTACGAGTATCCAAAAATTTGGAAAATATTTAAGAAATTGGTAACAACTATACATTTGTGCACGTGTTCTCTTGGATTGTTTTAGACAAACAAGAGAAGAGCAATGATAATAATAATTATAAAACATAATTAAAGTACAAGTTTTCAACGATAAGTTGTTACTTAAATATAAATATTTTTACAAAAAACATAGTTTAAGATAAGATAATAGAGCATATCTAACGTCTAAGATCCTTCCATCAACATAACATTATATAGTGATTTAAGAATTTCAGGTCGGGGTATCCACGAGTCTGAATACCTTATTACTTGGACTCGTCCAATACCTCATTACTTGGACTCGTCGAATACCTCATTATCTGAACTCGCTCAACATAAGGTTTCAAAATCTTCGATCCCAACTATCTATGGATCCAAAAATACGGATCCAAACCCTACACATTGTGATATTACCAACAATTACCCATTGCTCGGGTGTCCACCGACATCCTTATCTAGTATACCATTTAGGTTTACAAAATATATGTGTGCTTGGAGGCTCACATGTTAGTACTTCAACCTAATATGATAGTCTCAAAGCTCATAAAGCGTTTTTGACTAGGACAAGTTGTAATAAGGGATTTGAACCTAATAAACATCATTGGTCTCTCTCCTCCTCTACAATTCTAGGCAATGTGCTACATCTTCTAATAGTATATTTGAAACAAATTTTGTTAATTTATGCAACTAGAGATGATATCATTTTAAAACGAGCAGATGAAGTGTTAATATATTTCTTGACCTATAATCGACACCCAAGCTCAAAATTCTAGTTTAATGACCAATATTTTTTCCTAAGTTAGCCATGAAAGAAATTTTTTTACATTTGGACTGCAAAAAACGTAATTGTGACTCCAAATTAGTTGTGAGATAGAGGAATCAACTTTCTCTTTTCCTAAGTCATGAATCTGATGTTCTATCGAGGATAAGGTTGTGACAATTGATTACTCTATTGGAGACACTTCACCTAAGAGAGTCGAGCTTGGAGCTATTAATTTCATAGATCTACGTACCCTTTTGTTTTTTTAAATATACATATGTATCCACTTTTACTTTTTGCTTTAATTAGTTAGTTCTACATACTCATCCACCATCCTCTTTTGTAGCTCTCGGCGTGGGTATTTTATTCTTTTGTATTAACTTCCTCACGCACTAATACTATGTTCATTTTAGTCCTCACACATACATGTTTTAAACACGAATATTAAAATTTAGGTTGAGATAGGAGTAATGGACATTTTGTTTTGCTTGTGTGGAGATTGTGTCTCATTTGAATTAGCATAATGAACTGTCCTGAGTATTTCTGATATTGTGAGTTAGGTGCTTGAGGAGTTGGCATGTTCTTGTTTCTATCCCATGATACTTGACTTCCTTGCTATTGAGACTGGATGTAGTCTGGTGATCTTTACAAGTCTAGATCCTTTAATGAATTTCACTTTGGACATACCCTATTACCTCAACATAGGATTATGGCCTTTAGACATTTCAAAAATCCGCTAGGGCATACCTTGTGTCGGACACAAGAAACACACCTAAAATTTTATCTCTCACCATTTATAATTCTTATCATAAGTTGGGGCTTATGTTCCATAAATAGTGACTATGCATCATACAAGCTTGAGTGGTACAGGAAATAATTACACTTTGGTATCATATGCCATAAAGACGACAGATTTGCATATAAAATAAATACACTCTATAGGACCTAATGTCCTATGTTAATTTCCATCATAAAAAATGTAGGATAACACATCTCTGCCGTAGTTTAGCCTGAGTTGTAGGACAACTATTGATCCATCCTCGTCACTCCATACTTTGTAATGAAGGCCATATTGCCCTAAAATAAGGTCTCTAATCCTAAGTGTATGCATGCATCATGCACTTTTTGCATCATCACACATCACATTCATGTATAAGTTAATTTCATTAATTCATGCATACACGTATTCAAAAATACAACATTCAAATATTCATTGACCAAATATTTATGCACACATAAACTTAAAAAGAAAAAAGAAATCATTCTTACTTTCATCTATTTATTCAATCATGCATTCATCAAATTAAAAGGAGAAATAAATCACTAAAATATTGTGTTTTATACATTACCATATTGGGTAATCTAACTTATTATTTGTCATATCATTTCATTCATTACTGTAAATCTCCCGACGTGTTGTCATAAAAAGGCAAAAGTAAATTGTTTCATATAGCTTCAAACATTTTAATCATAACATTTTAGAAATATCCTCATCCAATCGAAATCACATGCTTCCAAAAATTCATTTTCCAAGTTAATCCCAATTGTTTTGATAGCTTCTTATTGATCATGTTGAAGAGTTAATCCCAATTATTTTTGCTAGAAGTGAAAGGTTGTTTTTTATAGCTTATTGTTGATCATGTTGAAGAGTTAATCCCAATTGTTTATACTCCCACAGTTGATGATGTTTTCCAAAATTGTAGTTAGTTATGTTCTACATATTGATAATTAAATTGAATAGCATTAGTTTTGCCACTTCTAGTATTACTTTCTCATTGTAAAGGAAAATAGTAGACAAAGTAATAGTAGCCATATTTTTTTTGTATAACTAAGGGTATCCCTTTAGCTTATAAATAAAAAACTATCCTTTTTGGGTGTGTGATTCTTCCTATCAACAAATATCACTCCCAAAAGTAGAATATTTGATCTTTTAGTCTATCTGTGGAACTAGTAGGCACTAAAGCCTTAAATCAGTATCTTATTGGTAAAAATAGTCATGTTTGGTATATAATATAATGGTACAATTATATTAGTCATGTTTATTATATATCAGTATTGTTGGATGTGTTGATTTAAATTAAGGTAGATTTTTAGCTCAATATTGTTGGTTGTGATGATTTAAATTAAGGTATAATCAAATATATAAGGTAGGATTATTCTAGACATATAAGTAGCTTTGGATTTTACAATATCTAATATGTATTTTAAGAAGCTAGAGGAGGATCTTATAACATATAAGAGTAGGAGGCAACATTCTCAAATTGAGTTCTTTCTTATAAATGGTGGGAATTGAAGGAGAGGAACATAAGAGCTTTAAAGGGTTTTGGAAGAAGGATTTTGGGAGATACAAGGAAGTTCTAATGATATGTGGGAGGAGATGAACAAAAGAATTAGGAAGATAGCAAAAGAGATACTAGATGAAGGCAAATGCTTTAGACCAAGGATAAAGAATCATGGTGGTTGGACAAAAGTGTCCAAGATAAATACAAGGTAGCTAAGAAAGAAATTAAAATACGGTAAATGAAGCTAAACATAAAGTGTATGATTGTTTAAATAAATTTCTAGGTATCAAGGGAGGGGAAGAAGTGTCTACAAACATACAAAGGTCGGGGAAAGAAAGATAAGAGACTTGGACCAACTAAAATGCATTAAAGGTGAAGATGGAAAACTCTTGGTGAAGGACAAAGATGTGAAGGAAATATGGAAGAACTATTTTCATAAGCTTTTCAAGGAGGGACATGATTCTTAGCTTTATATATTATACATAAAATAAGAGGATCAAAATTATACTTTTTTTTGTATAATTTAGGATTTGGAGGTAAAAGAAGATTTGAAAATGATGGAGAATGACAAAGAAGTGGACTAGATAATATACATATTGGGGCCTGATAGGTTCTAAGAAAATAGGGAATTAAGTGGTCCACAAAGTTTTTTAATGAGATAGATAAGAAAATAGGAGAAACATCGTAATCCTTATTTATAAGAACAATAACAACGAACAAAATTGTACAAAATATAAATATAAATCCATGCTTTATACTATGAATCTAAAGGAGAGGAAAATTGAGCGGATGTTGAGACAAAAAATGAATATCACTTAGAATAAATTTGGTTTTATACCAATGAGGTTGACCATGGAGAAGACGTATGATAAGTTGCCTTGGGAGGTTTTGTGGAAAGCTCTAGAGAAATGTCGCGTCCTGATTTTCGACTACACGACTTTCTTAGAGTTGTCACTACATTTTATGGTAAAAAATGCAGAAAATTCTTTTATCTGTGATTAGGATTAATTAGTGGCGAGGATTAGGATTAATTAGTGTTCTTCACCGCTTATACAAGGGTCTTGAAAATAAGCAACAATTGGCTAGGACATAATCATAAGTAGGTGGAGTATTAGAAAGAGGTGAGAGAAGGTTAAATCGTATTGCTTGGCTTGGAGTTCAAGAAAGGAGCGCTTGTAAAAGTGTCAAATTGGAAGATTGTTTATAATTGACAATTAAAGTTTCTAGTGAATAAAAATCTCCATAACCAGATGGGAGAACTAGATGTAGTTTACAAGTGGACCCATAAATGAACTAGGATAAAAAAATTCAGCTTCTTCTTCTCTTCGCTTATCTCGTTTCTTTTACATCTTTACATTCTTTAAAATATTTCTCTATGTAAAGCTCCAAGAACACGAGACAGATCTAGGACATTTGACTTTGCATGAGGAATCAGACAAGTGCAAGAAAGGAATTTCTCTTAAAGCTTCAACATCACAAACTCAAGAGGAGAAATGCGATGAAGACTCTGACTCCGACATAGATGATGAGACCTTAACCCTCTTAGTCAGAAAATTCAATAAGTTCATGAAAATAAAAAAAGGGATAAAGAGGTTTCAACGAAAGGAAGGAAAAGACTCAACCTGTAGAAGCAAAGCTCCTAAAGAATGTTCTACTTACTTTGAGTGTGGAAAAGTTGGGCACATGAAGTTCCAATGCCCAACCTATCTGAAAAAGGTTGAGGGTGAGAAAAATACCTCGAGGGACTTCAACTCAAAGAAAGCATTCATCGTATGGGATGATCTCGAGGAAGAATCAACTTCAAGTACATCAGATGTAGAGGAGACAACAAAACTATGTCTTATGGCTCACACACCAGATTCCACAAGCTTATCATATCAAGGAGAATCTAGTGAGGTAAAATCCCTTCATTCTAGTTCATGTTCGGATATTTTTGAAAACTTGCCTTATTATGATGAATTGTTTGTTGCTTTTGTCGAATTGCATGAGAAACTTATGAAACTTGCTAGGATAAGTGTAGATCATAAAATGTAATATTGTTGCATGAAAATAAAATAATTGATATGCAGACTTTGATTGATGAACATAAACTTGTAAATGAAACCTTATATCTTATTTATGCATGTGGTTCATGTAATTGTTCTTCTAAATTATGTGAGACTTCTCTTGGTGAATATTGTGAAAAGTTAGAATCTAAAAGTTCAGTTTTAAAAGAAAAAATCACACATATAGTCGACAAAAGTTTGACAATTTACTTGCAAACACAAGAAATATTGGTAAATATGCTGCAATTGGATTCATTCATGCTAAAAAGAAGAAACATCTAAGAAAACATCTAGCTCAAAATATATATATGCACAGTCATAAAATGCCTACATGCTTTTATTGTGGTATTCATGGTTATACTTTTGCTTCATGTTATATTCGTAATTTTTGAATACCTAGTGGGAAATATGTTTGGATGGAGAAGGGACTAGTTCCCATTGTTACACACCTTAAGGGACCTAACATAAATTGGGTACCTAAGAGTGACAAGTAAATCTATTTTGTAGGTATGCCTTCAGTCACTTGGACAACATTAGTACTTAGACGGTGGATGCGAGGCATATGATGAGAGATAGATCCAAATTCCTCGATCTATCGTCAAAATAAAAAGGCTATGTGACTTATGAAGAGAACAATCGTAGGAAGATAATTGGAGTTGGAAAAGTTGGAATTACCTCTCATGTTATCATTGACAATGTTCTCTATGTTGAGGGACTTGAGCATAATCTAATGAGTATCAGCCAACTTTGTGATGGACGTAATAAGTATCTTTTGACTCTGATTGTTGTTTTATTCGTGATCACATAGATAATAAAGTTAAGTTTATAGGTCATAGGATAAACAATATCTATATGATTAATCTGGATAATATCACATCTCTGTTTTCAAACTATTTTATCTCTAAATAAATAATATTTGGGTTTGGCATAGGAGACTCGCTCATATACATTTAAAATATTTAGAAATAGTGTCAGCAATGGAACTTGTGGTAGGGCTACCTAAACTGAATTTCAAAACTAATAATATCTGTGACACTTGTCAAAGGTGTAACCAAACTAAAGATTTGTTTTCTTCAAAATTGGTGATATCTACAACAAGGTTATTAGAGCTTCTTCATATGGACTTGTTTGGACCATCACAGGTCATGAGTTTTTGAGTTAGCTATTATGCACTAGTTATTGTTGATGATTTTTCTATATTCACTTGGACACTATTTCTTGCGTTAAAAGGTGATGCATTTAATTCTCTCAAAAATCTTGCCAAACAAATACAAAAGTAGTTCAATCATAAAATAATGTTCATATGTAGCAATCATGGTGGTGCAACTCAAAAGGTTTTGCGAGAAAACGGTATCCTACACCAATTCTTTGCTCCTCGCACCCCTTGTCAAAATGGAGTTGTTGAGAGGGAAAATCGAATCTCGAAGGAGTTAGCAAGGACTATGCTTAATGAAAGCAAAGTTCCGAAATATTTTTGGCTTGACGCGATTCACATTGCATGTTATGTTATTAACCGAATATTGGTTAGACCCACACTCTCTGAAACACCTTACGAACTTTTAAGGGGTCGTAAACCAAATATATCTCATCTTCATGCTTTTGGATGTAAATGATTTATATTGAATAATGGAAAAGATAATTTGGGAAAATTTTACTCAAAAGTATACGAAGGAATATTCTTACGTTATTCATTACATAGTAAACCTATCGAGTCTATAATAAACATAAAATGAATATAGAAGAATTTATGAACGTTCATTTTGACGAATCTTCTCCAAAAGAGAAGAGGAATGTTGTATTTGATGATGTTTAAGGTGTATTAGAGGATACATACACAAAGGAATTTGAAATGGAAAAGGAAGCATAAATTGAGCATAATGAGAATGAGGAAGGTGATGACATGCCAAAAGCTTGGAAAACAAAAAAGGATCATCCAATCGACAAATGTATAGGTGACATTACTAAGGGAGTGATAAGCCGAAACTCTCTTCATAATTTTTGAAATTTTGTAGCTTTTATTTCTCAAATTGAGCAGAAAAACATTGATGAAGCCCTCGAAGACGAACACTAGGGTATAGTTATGTAAGAAGAGCTAAATCAGTTCAAGCGAAAAAATGTGCGGGACTTGGTCCTTAAGCCAAAGGATCACCGACACTAAGTGGGTATTTCGCAACAAACTCGTTGAAGTCGGCTCAATTATTCGAAACTAAGCATGACTAGTGGCTCAAGGTTATAATCAAGAAGACATTGATTATGACAAAATATATGCCCTAGTTGTGAGTTTGGAAGCCATTAGGATGTTATTGGCCTATGCCTCTATTATGAACTTCAAACTCCTCCAAATGGATATAAAGAGTACCTTCTTGAATGGTTTCATTCAAGAAGGAGTGTATGTTAGCCAAACCCCTAGGTTTGAAAATTTTAAATTCCTTAACCATGTGTTTAAACTCAAAAAGGCTCTATATGAATTAAAACTCTGAGGGTTTGGTATGAGCGTTTGAGTTCTTTTCTTTTTGGAAAAGGATTTGAGAGAGGTAAAGTCAATACACCACTTTTTTATATTAGGTGCTACTTTTGCAAGGATTTTTCTAATTTGATGAAGGAGAAGCCTGAAATGTCGATGATGGGTGAGTTGACGTTTTTCCTAGGACTAGAGATTAAATAACTAAGTAGCATAATCTTGTGCATCAGTCTAAATATTGTAAGGAACTATTGAAGAAATTCGACATGGACAATCACATTTTACTGCCGTAAAATGAATCATGAAGTATATAAAAGGAACAATAAATATGGGTCTATGGTATCCTAGAGATGCCTCATTATATCTAATAGGGTATTGTGGTTCTGACTTTGTTGGTTGTAAGTTGGATCCTAAGAGTACTAGAGGGACTTGCCACCTGTTAGGTAGCTCCCTTGTTTCCTGGCACAACAAGAAGCAAGTATGGGTTGCTTTATCAACTCCCGAAGCAGAATAAATAGCCATTGGAGTGTATTGTGCTCAAATCCTCTGGATGAAGCAGAAATTGCATGACTATAGTCTTAATCTTGATCATATTCCGATCAAGTGCGATAACACGAGTGTTATAAACCTATCAAAGAACCCCATCTTACATTTGTGTACGAAGCATATAGAAATTTGTCATCATTTCTTAGGGATCATATGCAAAAAGGTGATTGTGTGATTGAATTTCTAGAAACTTAAAAATAGCTTGCTGATTTATTCACCAAACCCCTTCCACGGGACACATTTTTTGTTCTTGAGAGAGAACTTGGAATCCTTGATGAATCATATCTAACCTAACTTGCTTTTAGGTTTATATTTGTCTTGCCATTTTTTCACTATGTGATTATATGCTAATATGTGTTGAATGCATGTCATAATGCTTAGTTCCCTTATGATTTGTGTGTGGTTGAAATGAGTTGCTATTAAAGCTTTAGGAACTGTGTGTCTAGCTTTCATACCTTAGCATCACCAAGATTGAATCAAAATCTTTACTAATGACTTGATTAATCGATTATTCCATGTTCTGATCGATTACCTATACATGTTATGTGAATTGTAATCGATTACCACTCAATCTTAATCTTTTAAAAATCTTATAGTAGCTATGAGATACAATTTATGAATAACAATAATCCATTAATAGGAAAATATAATTGATTAACGACAAAAACATAACATATTCAGTTCTACCTTAGAGTTTCAAACATAAGAGCCCTAATTCCCAATGTGTGTCCCCTTTGTCTTTCCATCCAAATCACATGAAAATAAGTGTTACTTTGTCAAATTCGTGCATTCCCATAATCCTTCTTCTCAAAATCTTTCACCCCTAACGAAAAATTTCTCTCCCATGCCAAAATCCTATATTTGGAAAACTAAAACCCTAACTTGATTTAATCCACATTAATCGATTAAATAATCATTTTACCTGAACTATGAGTAAACAAAGGAATGTTAGAATGAAGACCACCACGAAAAGACATTGAACCACTAAAACTGGAGGATCTTCATCTGCTAAGAGGGATCCATTCTATTCCCTAACTCTTCAAGCCTCAAATTTGGCATAGTATCATGGACGAAAGCTGATGTATATCATATATGTTGACATGACGTGGTTGGTTGAGCAAGGCCTTGAGTTCCCTCATCAAATTGAGTCACAAGGAGCAAACCAATTTTTGAAATTAAACTATAATATTTACCCATCTTTGGTTAGAGACTTCTATAGCAACTTTCAGGTTAGGGAGGGCTTACATTTGACTATGGTTAAGGGGAAATTGATCACTTTCGATGAAAATCTGTTTATGGAAGTAGAAGGTTTATCTAGTACTGGATTTCCCTTAGGTAGTTGCAATGATAGCGCATGGGAAACTTTTGATGCTATTATGATGCACAAATCATGCTTAAGGGGTCCTCAATACTATGTGCAAGGTGAGCTTCTCAAAGTTGGGTCTCTCACCGTAGAAGATCGTCTTTTAATTGCCTATATTATGGTTCAAAGTGAGGGGGAGCAGCGCACAAAATTCGCAACCTTGAAAAGAAAGTTGTTGTTCAAGAAAGTCAAGCTTCAAAACATGTGGTGTTTGTTATCATCATAAGATGGGAGATTGATATTGCAAGAGGTGTCAAAGTTTGCAAGTCTAATTTTCGATGTAGTTTTGATGAAGTCAAACATTTGAGAAAAGCTTGAAGATTAATTAAACTCAACAAACAACAAGCCGAAGACTCAAGGTCGTCTAGAATCAGGAAATTATTTTATATCTTTTTAGAGTTTTAAGATGATTGCTTATTTTGAATCTAGGTTAGGTAAATCGAGGATGAGAATCTCATGAAGCTCAAATTAAGTAAAACCTAAAATAAGAGGTTAGTATGCATTGATTTCATTGCATAAAAATATCACTTATATTGAAATCATACTTTGCATATGCATACATCTCATAGAAGGTTCTACCTTGCATTAGAAAATCACTTTTCACATTGTTAATCGATTAAATAAAGTTCCAGAGACGGTTGATTTAGTTTTCAGAATTTAGATAATCGATTAAGTATTTCATTAATCAGTTAATGCTTTATATCCAACAGAATTGAAACTATTTTCAAATACATTAATTGATTAACTGAATGAATAATCGATTAAGGATAGTTAAAATCTGTTTTATATATATGGTTGTATTTTAAACCATGATTGAGGATAAGGCATTCAAAGTTTTAGATCATACTCATATCATTCGAAAATTTTCTACATTAATTTTCAAGTGAAAAAGTTTAAGTTCTTGAGTGATTTTCAAAGAGAAGAGTGAACTTGATTCACAACTTTTTCAAAGAGTGTTTTACATTATCATACACAAAAACCCTCATAGTCTTTCACCAATTTATGTGCATCTTTGTGATACTCTTGTGCGAGATTTTTGTAGCTGATTATTAGAGTGATTAAATTGTATTTAGTGAGTGCATCACAACTAAACATTTTTGTTAGCCATTTGAGAGAAGAATCACCCTAGCTACGGTTAGGATTGATTAGTGTTCTTCACCGGTTATACAAAGGTCATGAAAAGAAGCAAGAATCGGCTAGGACAGAATTGTGAGTAGGTAGGGTATCCGAAAAAGGCGAGAGAAGGACAAACCGTATTGCTTGGCTTAGAGTTCAAGAAATGAGCGCTTGTAGAAGTGTCAAATTGGAAGCTTATTTGTAATTGACAATTAAAGTTTCTAGTGAAGAAAAATCTCCCAAACCAGACGAGAGGACTGCAAGCAGTTTGCAAGTAGAACCACAAACACCAGGATAAAAAATTTCGGCTTCTTCTTCTCTTCCTTTATGTTGTTTCTTTTACGTCTTTACATTCTTTAAACTGTTTCTAGATTAGTTTTATTAACTCATCACTTGCTCATTAATTGATAAATGTGTGGAGCATTCTGTAAAATAACTGTATGGAGCATTCTGTTTCTATAAAGAATTAATTTTCGGGATATCAACTGTGAAATAACTGTTTTTAAGAATATAAATAACTTCTAGGATAATCGATTAAGATTGTCGTTAATTGATTAAGACGTTACTGCATTTAATCGATTAAAAACCTTGATAATCGATTATACTGGGTAATTTTCAGAATGTAACATTAACCAGTAAAAGTGGTAACTTTGTAGCATGACACCTATTCACCCCCATAGGTGTGTTTATACTCTGATCGTATCAAACATTTTAGTTATTCCAAATCATCTTAGGATTATTGCATTAGGCAAAAATGATCTTTAAAAATTGTAGAAGATTTAATTTTTTGAATTGTTCATTCTCATATTGCAACCTTAATATACTTGACGGACAAATTTCTAAAGATTTAATATTTTAAATCGAAAAGATCTGTGCAACACAATCAAATTGATATGAGACTATCCAATTTGACTTGCAAATTTTCTAATCGCAATCTTTAACTTATTTGGTTTTTATGAGAGCCAATCTCTGAAGGTTCAAATATTTTTTGCCAAAATCACTTTTCTGAAGAAGTACATTTCTTATTAGGCTAGACAAAATTTGGCATTCAAAAGAAGAACAATATTTGAATTGCCTATATTCAAGCAATCAAAGGTATGTATGATGAGGTTAATACTAGTGTGAGAATTCAAGACAATGCCTCATATCATTTTCTTATTATCGTAAGACTACACCAAGAGTCAACATTGAGCCGCTACTTGTTCACATTGGTCTTGGATGTACTCACTGAAAATATCAGTAAATTAGTGCCATAATGCATTCTTTTTTCGGATGATATCTATTTTGAAGCACATAGATTTCATATAAGTCAAAAGTAAGACGGAGATATAAAGTATAAGATTTGCAAGATGAGGCCTAATCCTAATGCAGATGTAAATTGATTGAGATGTGAACCATAGGGTTCAATAAGGTTGGATGAAATGGTGGAGTATTTCAGGTATCGTATATGATAAAAAGTACCACTTAGGCTAAGGGGGGGGGGGGGTGAGTTCTATCGCATGGGGTATAAGACTCACAATGTTATTTGGGATGGAATGTTGGAAGATAAAATATCAACAACAAAATATAATTCATGTACAGAGATGAGAATATTTTATTGGATGAGTAGATTCACTAAAAAAATATAGGATTAGAAATTAATGCATTATGAGAAAGTTGAAGTAACTCCTCTTGTTGAGATAAGTGCCAAACTTTCATAGTTGAACATCAACTTTCCGGCACTTTTAGCACAAGAATTATTTAAAATATCACAAATATGATTTCTAACTTAATGTATTTGTAATCTATTTGATTTTTGTTAAGTACGAAAATTATCTTATATAATAAGGATAATTGAACACATTTTAACCCTAAAAATCTACATAAATATAATTCATAATATATATCGAGTCAAATATTTGCATCAAATTCTATGACATGTGCTTTTATGATATTTCAAGTGATTAGAGGCTAAAAGGAGCAAAAGTTGCCAAAGGAGATCCTAATGCTAATGAGAATCTTTGAAGATAAATATGCAACCATCTAATTCTAATCATAACCTCTGAAGAAAATGATTCAGCCACCTAATTCTAATCAGAATCTTTGAAGATAAGGATTCAACCACCTAAGTCTAATTATAATCTTTGAAGATAGTAATTCAACAACCTAATTCCAATCATTATCCTGGAGATAAGGAAAAAGATATAAAAGATTGGAATAAATTAGTAGAGTGGCTATGGGTTAAAGTCATCAGGAATCATCACTAATCACGACTTAGAGGAGAAAATAGTAGGATTAGAGACAGCAAGATGGTTATAGCTTCTATGGGAATGAGTAGCTAAATCCTTCTATCTGGGTTAGATGTAATTATTTGAACTTGATGTGTCCAATATGACTATTTAATTGCTTAATATTATTCTTTTGTTTTTCCTTGATTATTCTTATTCTTAATGTTTGTTTTGTTTTGATCATCCAATATATGATATCAGGTTTAAAGATGAGTAATGAGAATTTCCATATTTAAACTAGATCTAGAAATATCAACTAGTAACATGTTAATGCATAAGAATAAGATTAATTCAACTAATCATTTTAATATCCATATTATTATGATTAGATGATTAATTCGTCATGGAATTGAGAAGTAGTTTATTTAGTCATTTGATCTGTTTACTCAATGAATTGATAAATAGATAAGAACTGGTGGTGGAGAAATCATAGGAATAGTCATATATGAATGTCATTATTAGATACTAGAGGAGAAATAGTGAAATCTAATCCAAGGTTTTTCATCCCTCAACTTAATATCTTCAAATCACTTACTTTTACTTTAGTTTAATTTTAATACTTTCACCAAATCAAAACATTTTTCAACCGAAATTTAATTATTTGCTAATTAAAAGAATATCAAGCAAGTCCTTATGGATTCAACAATGTTATATACTTGTTTGTGACAACTCGTTTGGTTAAAAATAACAACCAATTTTTTGGTTAGCAATTTTACCTTTTAGAGTGTTTGTAGAGGCCAAAACCAGGGAAAACAATTGAAAAATCAAGTTTCTGGAACAAAGAGACCCAGGCTCAATGTAGAAGCCATGCCCAGCGGAAATGGCAACTCAGGAAGGCCACGCTCAGTGCAGAAGTCACACCAAACAAAAGTGATAGATTTCGCTTAGTAGAAAGCCAATTTCTCCCGGTGTTGCTTGACTAGGTGAAACGACAATTCAAGTTTGGCGAAATGTCACAATCAACGCCACCATTGTGATGAGCGAAATTGGCAGATTTAAGACTATTTAAATGGATCAATACTGAGGTTTAGAGAAATCTTCTAAGGGAAATAGTTAGTAATTGAAATTCTTAGTTTTCTTAGGCACTTTAGATCGAATTGAGGTGTAGAATCAAGGAAGACATGTTAGATAGGTTGATTTATGCTCTTTGATGAGATAATTTCTTATCATATGAACTTTATTTATCTTTTTCAATCTTTCTGTTCAAGAACCATGACAATGGGTAACTAAACATCTTCCTTGTTGGGATTAGATATAATATTAACTTGATGTATATTTTGATTCTGATTTATGATTAATTTTCACTCTTGGTTTCTTATGATATAGATTGTGAATAAATGAAGGACTTCATGTTGTATATCTGATTTAAAATAGCTCATCTCATTGGTACAATTGCTACAAATGGATTTGTGCTAATTATAAAATGCGTCACGTTATTTATTTGTTGGTATAGTTACTAGGAATAGATCTATATTAATAACTCATAACTCTCAATTTTGTTAACATAAGTTACTAGGAATAGAGTTGTCTTAACAAATCATAAATCTTTATCTTGTTAGTATAGTTGCTAGGAATAAAGCTATATTGATATGCTACTAATTTGACTAAGGAATTAGTGGTTAATAACATTGAGGTGTCAAACCAATTCTCAATTTTACAAACTTATTCACTAGGAATGGAACTTTGTTTGTGGATCATAAGTCTTAATCTTGTGAGTAAAGTTGCAAGGAATAGAACTTTATTCATAAGTTATTAATCATTTAAGGAATTTATGGTTAATACTATTGAGGTTTTAACTTTGTAGTGAAAAAAATCATAGTTTGATAAATAAATGTTGTTAAATCGTGTATGTACGGATAGTTACGTCAACATTTTTATTCATGAATTTATCAAATCATTTATTTAGTTTATTTGTGAAACCAGACTAACCAAATTACTCAACAATTTCTACTTAGGATAATATTTTTAGTTGATCGGCTTATTATCAATCAAATCATTGTGATTGCGATAACTTTTTATACTTACTTGTGACAACCCGATTCAATAATTTAATAAATTGATTTATCGTTGAGCAGAAGATGATGTATGAAGGAGATTGGTAGAAGCCTCATAAGAAGAGTATATCAAATGGAGGCTAGTCCAATTTCTAGAGAAAGGACACCAAAAAAATCATAGGCAAAATGATTAAGAAAGACTTAGAGATCATTATTTTGTCGATGAATATAATTTATGATAGAGCATTATGACATCGTTTGATTCATGTAGTCAACTTCACTTAGTGGGATAAAGACTTGATTGTTGTATATAAAGTATTGTGTGGGGAACTAGAACTATTATATTACAGATCATGATGTGTTTGGACCTAATATATGGTGTCGCTTGTGCCGATAAGTAGTGACCTATATATGGTGTTTGGACCTATTCCATGAGCACAATCATTCAAATTAGGTTTGTCTCTTTTCCTCACATGTTGGATTTAGCCAGCAACATCTACATACTACACATAGAAACAACCAAACTGCATCACGCAGGAACAATAATATGATAAGTTGTACAGATACATCGAAAATAATTAATTGTTTTATAGTAATAATTTGTGACACACATGGAAGACAACTAATATGAGTGGTGATATCCCCAGAAAATAGGAGAATCGATGATGACATACAGTAAAGAGAGATTAAGATATTATATGCTATTAATATTGGATGCTGAACCACGAGGATAATTTAATTTAATATTAAAGAGCATTGTTGTTCGTAAAACATTTGTGCGTGTAATAATTATTTGGTCCTGAGCCACATAAAAATTATAAATTGGACTTCAAATAACGCAGTCAATTTCGTGAACCAGTTTGTAAAAGAGATTGTTAATTAATTCAGTTTGAAAAATTTTATTATGTTTAATTAAGAGAGAGTTTATGCCTTTATGGTAACTTGATTACAAAACTTTACTGTATTTTTTGATGGAACGCATACTATTTGTTGTTTTTGATGGAATGCATAATGTTAATCAAACTGGTTTCTTAGACCATGAGTAGTTCCAAAATTGGCATATGTTTAAGTCATATTATAGATATTCGTCAAAATTTTAGGTTGAGTATCGATTGTCCGACATAACATTTGTCATTTATCCGACCTTAGGAATGACTATATATAATATATCAAGTACACATAGGGAGGTTTTAGAAGGCCAGGCCAAACTATTGGTTGCATTTCTAATCTCTTATGGTTGAGAACACTTTCTGTTTCATTTTTCTGATAGAAACAAGAAGGATATGATATGACTAAGCATACTGTAATGCATGCCTTCAGAAAATAAATGAAAGTTGAGATGAATGATTCATTAACCATCGTTTATGTGGAATAATTGTAGTTTTGTGGCCCCTCTCAAATGAAGACTTCATACCAACACACAAATAATTAGGTTGTTATGCAAAAGAAAACAAAAGAGACATACTGCATGCAGCAGTAAGAAAGAGAGAGGGTTGTGGAGAGTTGGAGATTGATTACTTATTTTGCACTTTTAAAAATAAAATTTTAGACTAAATAATAGAATAATAACTGTTCATATATAAGTTTTGTTAATTAAATAGAATAATAATAATAAAAAACTATATGTGTTGAATAATAGAATATGTGTTAAATACAAAAATTATAGAGAAAGTAATAGAATATTTACAAATAAATATTTTGACTAAATAATAGAATATTTATTTTAATAGAACTTTTGTTTATATTTATATCTATATTTAACCAAATAATATAATAATAGAATCTAGGAATTGTTGGGATTTGTTGAAAGAATGAGGTTTTGAAGTGGTTTTTAATATACATTAATGTGACCATTTGTGAAATGAAAAAACCCACTACTCTCACATTGCTTGGAGGAGGGAAATTGAAAGGCCTTATAAGCCTTAAGTTGCAACTTTGGGGTGTGCCCATGGGGTACAATAGCACTAAGAAGAAATTCTCAAATGCGGTTCTGAAGTTTTCTTGCACAAACTTCAAGAATCAGAACTGCAATGAGAGTAAGGCTAAGAACACCAGTCGCAACAAGAATTGGAACCCTCAAAACGTCCAATATGTTAAAGTCACCTACTAAGAATGACTCTAGCAACTTGTTTATCTACTTCAAGTGTGGGAATCCAGATCATATGGCACGCAAGTGCAGAAATAAACTTATAGATTATCATCCAAAGACCAACATGGTTGATGAGCCATTTGTGGCAGTATTATCTGATGTCACTATGGTTGGAGGAATCGATGGATGGTGGGTAGATATTGTCGCATCCTGCTATGTCTGCTATGACCATGCTATGTTCAAAACATACACGAATGTTGATGATAAGAAGGTGTTGTTGGGTGACTCCCACACCACTGTTGTTGTTGGAATTGGTGACGTGGAGCTGAAGTTTACATATAGGAAGACTCTGATTCTCAAAGATGTGATGCACACTCCAGAGATGAGGAAGAATCTGGTTTCTTGTTTTCTTCTTAATAAGGCTGGTTTTACCCAGACCATAGGAGCAGACTTATATACTCTTACTAAGAATTGGGTATTTGTTGGAAAAGGGTACACCACTAATGGCATGTTTAAATTAAGTGTTGATGTTTCTATTAATAAAAAAAATTGATTTTGTTTACATGTTGTGCGATTTTAATATTTGACATTCTAGATTTTGTCATATTAATAAACGTACAATTTCAAATTTGAGTAGCTTAGGTTTCATTCCAAAGTTATCTAAAAATGAATTTGAAATTTGTGAATCATGCAGTCAAGTGAAAATTTCAAAAAAAACCTCATAAATCAGTAATGCGAAAATCTGAGCCTTCAGATTTAATACACACAAATACATGTGAATTAGATGGAATGTTAACTAGAAGTGGTAAAAGTTATTTTATCACTTTTATTGATGACTATTCTGATTTTACTTATGTATATCTTATAAATAATAAAAGTGAAGCACTTAACATGTTTAACTTATATGTAACTAAAATTGAAAATCAATTCAACAAGAAAATAAAGAAACTTAGAAACGATAGAGGCACTGATTATGGCACTAACATGTTTAGTGATTTTTATAAATTAAATGACATTATTCATGAAACAATTGCACCATATTCACCTTAAATGAATGGTAAAGCTGAAAGAAAGAATATAACTTTAACTGAATTAGTTATAGCTATTATGTTAAGTTCTGGTGCAACACCCTCTTGGTGGGATGAAATCTTATTAACTGTATGGTATATGCTAAATATAGTCCCCAAGGCTAAAAGCAAAATTTCACCATATGAAATTGTTAAGAATAGACAACCAAACTTGTCTTATTTGAGAACTTGGAGTTATCTGGCTTATGTTGGGATACCAAACTCCAAGGGAGTTAAACTCGCAAGTAGAGCCTATGAATGTGTATTCGTTGGGTATGCTATAAATAGCAAGGTGTACAAGTTTTATGACCTTAACATGAAATTGATCATTGAGTCTAAATGATGCATACTACAATAAAATGAATTTCCCTTTTAAAATTGAGGAATAGTGGGGGCACGACAACTAGTCACATAAATGTGACTAACAATAATGATAACAACGATGTGTTAGAAATAGAACCTAGAAGAAGTAAGAGAGCAAGGACAACTAGAGAGTATGGACCTGATTATATGGTCTATACATTGGAAGAGGATCCATCAACACTCCAAGAAGCTTTGATTTATTTGAATGCTGATTTGTGGCAATAGGCCCTAAATGATGAGATGGATTCTCATGATTCCTACAACATATGTAAGGATGAGTTAAACTCTTATTGAGATCTATAATTCAATTGGAGTGGATTACCTAGGCTATATGAGTACTTTTGATACACTCACCTATGTGAATGTGGAAGTGGGGGCCGCTTCCTATGAAATTTTGGGGCATAAATTTCTAGAGCGTTCACTTTAATGAGATGGACGTGCATGGCCTTTAACGCACAGGCTTTACAGAATACACCTTTAAAAAGGTTGTGTGTGGTTTGATGCTGGAGATAGAGTTCAAGACAATAAGTTAATGTAGTAAAATCTGGATCTTATTCACTATGCAAAGGTTCAAGTCACATGACATCTTTGTTTATGCATAATCTTATTGAGACCGCATAAATTCCCAGAAATCGTTTTTTAATTTCAAGTGGGGGCTTGTTGGGATTTGTTGAAAGAATGAGTTTTGAAGTGGTTTTTAATACACATTTATATGGTCATTTATGGTGACTTTTGGGTTTGTGAAATGAAAAAACTCACTAGTCTCACATTGATTGGAGAAGGGAAGTTGAAAGGCTTTATAAGCCTGAAGTTGCAACCTTGGGGTGTGCCCCAAACGATACAATGAGTTTTGTGAGTGGGTGAGGACTCACAAACAAAACTCATCCACACACAGGCGTGCGTGCAACACCACCACCACCACCTCCTTTGTCGTCATCGTCCGGCTGGCTGGCTCGACTCGTGTTCAAGTTTAGGCTTGGGCCCAACATTCTTTTTAAATAAAAATTTATTTATTTTATTTCATTTTGGGCTATTTGGGCTTGGACCGTGTGTTACCCAAGTCAACACACGCATTTAACATAGAGTCGTTGGTAATAGAGTCGGTAATCTTTTGCACCATCTCAACTTCTCTTTCTCCCCCCTTATATTAAAATAAATATTCTATTATTCAGCCAAAATAGCTCTCTAGAATGAAAGTGATTACTTATGTAAGAACTTCATTCTGAATGGGTTGTCTGATGATCTCTATGATTACTATAGCCCATACAAGTCTGCCAAATTAATTTGGATGCACTTGAAAAAATATGATACTCAGAAAGCTGAGACTAAAAAGTATGTTGTTAGTCGCTAACTCAAGTATCAAATGATTGATTATAAATCAGTAGAGTCTCAGTCCCATGAGATACATAAAATTTCTCATGAGATCATTTTTGAGAGTATGTCCCTAGATGAGCAATTCGAAGTAGCTGTCATAATTGACACACTACCTCCTAGCTGGAAGGACTTCAAAAACCTTCTCAGACATAAGACCAAAGAGATCTCTTTGAAATCTCTGATCACTCGTCTTGGTATTGAAGAAGAGGCTTGTAAGCAAGATTATAGATAAGAAGTGTTCATTGTCCCCAACAATAGCACTAAGAAGCAATTCTCAGGTGCGATTCTGAAGCATTCTGGCACAAACTTCAAGAATCAGAACCGCAATGAGAATAAGACTAAGAACACCAGTCGCAACAAGAATTGGAACCCTCAAAAAGTCGAATATGCTAAGCCACCTACTAAGAATGACTCTGGCAACTTTTTTATATGCTTCAAGTGTGGGAAGTCAGGTCATATGGCACGCAAGTGCATAAATAAAACTATGGATTATCCTCCATAACCTAACATGGTTGATGAGCCATTTGCGGCAGTCTTATCTGAGGTCACTATGGTTGGATGAACTGATGGTTGTGGGTAGATATTGGCGCATCCCGCCATGTTTGCTATTACCGTGCTATGTTCAAAACATACACGAATGCTGATGATAAGAAGGTGTTGTTGGGTGATTCCCGCACCATTTATGTTGCTGGAATTGGTGATGTGGAGTTGAAGTTTACATCTGGGAAGACTCTGCTTCTCAAAGATGTTATGCACACTTCACAGATGAGGAAGAATATGGCTTCTTGTTTTCTTCTAAATAAGACTGGTTTTACCTAGACCATAGGAGCAAACTTGTATACTCTTATTAAGAATGAGGTATTTGTTGGGAAAGAGTACACCACTAATGACATGTTTAAATTAAGTGTTGATGTTTCTATTAATAAAATTTCTGATTAATAAACGTGAAATTTCAAGTTTGAGTAGCTTAGGATTAATTCCAAAGTTATCTAAAAATAATTTTGAAATTTGTGAATCATGCAGTCAAGCGAAAATTACAAAAAAAACCCTCATAAATCAGTAATGTGAGAATCTGAGCCTTTAGATTTAATACACTCAAATACATGTGAATTAGATTGAACGTTAACTAGAAATGGTAAACGTTATTTTATCACTTTTATTGATGACTGTTATGATTTTACTAATGTATATTTTATGAAAAATAAAATTGAAGCACTTAATATGTTTAACTTATATGTAACTAAAATTGAAAATCAATTCAACAAGAAAATAAAGAAACTTAGAAGCGATAGAGACACTGAGTATGGCTCTAACATATTTAATAATTTTTATCACTGAAATGAGATTATTCATCAAACAACTGCGCCATATTCACTTGAAATGAATGGTAAAGCTGAAAGAAAGAATAGAACTTTAACTGAATTAGTTGTAGCTATTATGTTAAGTTCTAGTGCAGCACTCTCTTAGTGGGGTGAAATCTTATATTAACTGTATGCTATATGCTAAATATAGTCCCCACGACTAAATGCAAAATTTCCCCATATGAAATTGTTAAGAATAGACAACCAAACTTGTCTTATTTGAGAACTTGGTGTTGTCTGACTTATGTTGGGATACCAAACTCCAAGGGAGTTAAACTCCCAAGTAGAGCCTATAAATGTATATTGATTGGGTATGTTGTAAATAGCAAGGTGTAAAGGTTTTATGATCTTAACGTGGAATTGATCATTGAGTCTAAACGATATATACTTCAATGAAATGAAATTTCCTTTTAAAATTGAGGAATACTGAGTGCACAACAACTAGTCACATACATGTGATTAACAATAATGATAATAACGATGGGATAGAAATAGAACTTAGAATAAGTAAGAGAGCAAGGACAACTAGAGAGTGTGGACCTGAAGTGGTCTTTAATACACATTAATATGGCCATTTATGGTGACTTTTGAGTTTTTGAAATGAAAAAACTCACTTGTCCACATTTGTTTGGAGAAGAGAAGTTGAATGACCTAATAAGCCTTAAGTTGCAACCTTGGGTGTGCCCCAAGAGGTATTATGGGTTTTGTGAGCGGGTGAGGACTCACAAACAAAACTCCTCCACACACATGCGCGCGCGCACCACCACCACCTCCTCTATTGCCGCTGTCCGACCGACCGGCTCGGCTCGTCTTAAGGTTCAGAATTTGGCTTGGGCCCAACATTCTTTTTAAGTAAACATTTATTTATTTTATTTTATTTTGGGCTATTTGGGATTGGACCGTGTGTTAACCAAATCAACATACACATTTAACATAGAGTTGTTGGTGATATAGTCGTTGGTAATAGAGTTGGTAATCTTTTGCACCATCAAAAAGTCCAATATGCTAAGCCACCTACTAAGAATGACTTTGGCAACTTGTTTATATGCTTCAAGAGTGGGAAGCCAGGTCATATGGCATGCAAGTGTAGAAATAAACCTATGGATTGTCCTCCACAGACCAACATGGTTGATGAGCCATTTGTGGTAGTATTATTTGAGGTCACTACAGTTGAAGGAACTAATGGATGGTGGGTAGATACTGGTACATCCCGCTATGTCTACTATGACTGTGCTATGTTCAAAACATACACGAACGTTGATGATAAGAAGGTGTTGTTGGGTGACTCCCACACCATTGTTGTTACTGGACTAGGTGATATTGAGTTGAAGTTTACAACTGGGAAGACTCTGATTCTCAAAGATGTGATGCATACTCCAGAGATGAGGAAGAATCTAGTTTCTGGTTTTCTTCTTAATAAGGTTGGTTTTACCCATACTATAGGAGCAGACTTGTATATTCTTACTAAGAATAAGGTATTTGTTGGGAAAGGGTACGTCACTGATGATATGTTTAAATTAAGTGTTGATGTTTCTATAAATAAAATTTCTGATTTTGTTTACATGTTGTTTTAATATTTGGCATTCTAGACTTTGTCATATCAATAAATGTGTAATTTCAAATTTGAGTAGCTTAGGTTTATTTCCAAAGTTATCTAAAAATGATATTGAAATTTGTGAATCATGCAGTCAAGCAAAAATTTCAAAAAAAACCTCATAAATTAGTAATGCGAGAATCTGAGCCTTTATATTTAATACACTCAGATATATGTGAAATATATGGAACGTTAACTAGAAATGGTCAACGTTATTTTATCACTTTTATTGATGACTATTATGATTTTACTTATGTATATCTTATGAAAAATAAAAGTTGAAGGCATTTACCTCTCAAATTCTCTTTCTCCCTTCTTATATTCCGCCGAGGCATTTCTGACAACCTTCTCCCCCTTTCTTTCCGTGGCACTTGAGAATTGGCAAAACAACCAAAGTGTGAATTTCGAGAACTGACACTAGTAGTCAATATTGTGAGAAAAGAATTGGCACGGGAAGTCATATTGTGGGAATTCGAAAATTGACCCTGGTAGCCATATTGTGGTTGTATTCAAAAACGATTCTTATAATGCATTAAGACATCGTATAACAAAGAACTGAACTTTTTTATCTTGGGGATGACATGTTTGATAGTCTGCTTCCACAATTTTAGTAATGTCACGAAACGTCTTAAAGAGGGCGACATGGTCGTGACTCAGCCAGTAAAAATTATTTCATGTCATTCAAAATTGTTGCGAATTACAATAACGACATAATATAAAATAAAATAATATATTTTCGAATGCACTCATCTTGTACATCTACTGGAAAAGTCACTGAAATCAACAACGTTTAGAGAATGGTAGAATTTGTAAGAATTAATAGTATTTGCTTTATTTAGCATTGTGAATCTATGAGTCATAAAATCGATAGATATCAATATAGATGTGTGGTTGATTGCACTGATTCAAAAACGGCTGATTTATTGAATGCCGTTGATTTTAGTACCTTAAACTCTATCTATTACTCTAGACTATCTTACACATGGGTATAGTTGAATGTGTGTTGTTAAAACACAATTATGATGTAGTGATTGTTTTGTAATAAGTATGCATGGTGCTCATCCATATAAAAATATAGACCCAAATCAAGAAGGAAATAATCGGGCACGAAAAAGATATCCTGTTATACAAGATCCTAGTACAAATTCATCCGAGGAAACATATATAACTTGATTCCATATTTTAAGTTTATGGGAAGAATTTTTTTTGAAGAGTTTGTATTCAAATGCTCATATTTCATATCTTTCATCTCTAATGAGTTAACTGAATCTTAATTTGATTTGATATGTTTGTATTGATTTTTTACGTGTTCATCACCAAACTAGTCCCTCAAAGGGTGGTGGGCAAATTAGTCCCTGACATTATAAAATAATAAAACCCATTTCACTTTTTAATGTTCAAAATGTCAATCAATATTGTTTTGTGGGCTAAAATTATCATTAAGATAGTATTACATAAGTTGACCATTATTTCAAACAATCAACAACAAAAATACCATTTTAGACTATTAAAGACTAAATTGCCGGGAACCTATTTATCATATATCAAATTGGTGATAAACAAACTTAAAAGTTACAAACAATTAAGTGAATTAACCCAAAAGGTCAAAACTCTACTCTTTCCTCTTTGACCAACTTTATCGCTTTCATTTTTTATCCTCGTCTTCATAGTAACAACAAAGGTGAAGCATACATTTTGATTCTACCTTTCATCTTGGCAATGCAAGCCACCATTTTTATCGTGTGTCTCAAGTCTCAACTTGTTTTATGTCTCCTTTTCTGTGTTTCTTTTATTTTTCCAGTTTTCTTATATTTCATCTCTAGTAGTCAAAATAAAAATGTCCAAATAATTGAGGTTTGAATGTATGGTGTTTTTAATTTATAAGAAAAAGGAACGCTCAAATTTGATTATGTTTCACTTATATAGAAAATGTAATTGTTAGTGTTCCAGCTGGGGAATATGTTGATGTTGGTATGTGTTTAAGGAAGGAAGGTGAGAATAAAACGCATTTTTAAAGGAGAAAAAGTCTTTTCATTATTCTCTCTTCAGATGTTCTATTTTTTAAAAAAAGAAAAATATGTATACACCAATCACGTGGGAATTTTTATATTGTCATTCTATTATTTATTTTTAATTAAGATTGACTCTTAAATAAAATAATATAAATGAATGATACGCTAACTATGTATAATTCTTTATACTGTCAAAGTATATATGTTATACTATTTTTTTAGACATAATACATTTATTAAAATAGTGGGGATCCAGTTACTTCAAGAATAAATTTATTAAAAAATAGAATGATTTTATGGACATAATTCACTTACTCCCTATCTTAATTATCAATTTTATGGACATCTAATAATTTAGATTTATTCAGTAATTCAAATCATTGTATAATTTTAAGGAAGCCTATTGTATTGTTTTTACGCTGATTCTATAGCATCATTATTACTCGGCCCAATTGTCAGCAAAAAATTACATCCTAAGTTTACATGAGTGACATTCACACAATTTACTTATTATATCAAATTAAAGAACCTATTCCATTGAGGACGGGCTGCTTGGGCCCAACTACAACTTCAATCATACAGTAAGACCCAAACGAGATATTAAACCTCATGTTAAGTTTAAAGACTATATTGTATAAGGAGGAATAGTAATTTAAGTTAGTTTTAATAAATTGGGCTTAGGGGTAGAGAGATCCTAATCTATCTATTTAGTATTATTTAAGTGTTGTGATACTGATTAAAGCATAGGAATAGCCTTATCTTTTTCTTTATTATTAAAATTAGTCTTAAAATCCTTAAAACTTTTATCTCTTAGGGTTTCAACTCTAATATTGGTGTTTTCAGTCCTGTTCTCATGCCTTATAAACCTAATTTTGCTTACTCATCCACTCACTCCATAATAGAGGACATTTCTAATCTGGTCGTTCTAGAAATTTTAGCATTACTCCATCAAAATCTTACTAAACATCAGGATTTGCTATAGGCTTCTATGGAAGCCCGGATGGAGAATGTCCTAAACTGGTTGGTCGAAAAGTTGACACGCTTAACAATTGGCACCACACTACTACCACCACAACCAGCAAACTATGGCTCTCAACCACATCCTCCTGAAACACCACCTACATACGGCTCGGGATTCTTTCCACCACTAGGTAATATAAAACCTCCTAAATTGTAGTTACAATCCTTTGATGGTACAGACCTATGGGATTGATGTTCCAAGCATAACAATATTTCAATTTATACCAAATACCTCATTTTCAACGCCTTGAATTGGGG
>NC_032020.1:3189258-3208877 GCF_001865875.1 Lupinus angustifolius
GTTTTCTATGAAAGGGAATGCTTTCACTTTGTATAAATGGATGATTCACACCATCAACTTAGAAGTTGAGAAGGATTTATGAAAGCTGTATTGGTTTGTTTTGGTCCGTCTAAATTTGAAAAACCTAAAGTATAGTTATTTAAATTAAGACAGACTAATACACTCACAAAATATTAAACAATATTTGAATGCCTCTCTAACCAATTTGTGGGCATGACTCTTGAAATGCTACTCACTTGTTTTCTATTGGGCCTACATCCAGAAATTGGGAGAGAACTAGCCATTCAACGACCTTTTTATATGATTCATGCAATGGGATTTGAAAAGTTTGAGGAAAGTAAACTAGTTCCTGCTAAGTCTATACCAAGGAACTCAAACAGAAACAAACCCTCATATTCCTACATCACCTAGTTATAGCAACACTAACACGATAAATTCTGACACCTTGCTAATTAAATGCTTAACAACAACACAAATGTAGGAACATTGTGCACAAGGTTTGTATTATAGTTGTGATGAATGTTTCATGCATGGACATTATTGTCAATCCAAGAAATTTTTGTTTTTGTTACGTGACAACAATGGTGAAGGTATCATACCTAATGACTCTATGGTACAAGTACTTGATGATGAGGACCACACAATGACAATGACCACTTAGAGGTCATCCCTTTCCATTAATCACAACAGAATCAACAAGGTAACCCTTCTCCAAAGACTAATTTTCAGGGTCAAATTTATGGATATACAGTGACTATCCAAGTTGATATTGGAAGTTTTCACAATGTCATGCAACCCCGTATTGCTCAACTTCTCCATCTGTCTATATCTCCCACACCAAAATTTCCTGTCATGTTTGAAAACAATTAGCACATTTATTATACTGGATTGTGCAAGGCAAGCTCAATTACCTTGTAACAACAAATGTTCCATATTCCTTTCTACTTACTGCCTATATAAGGAGCTGATGTGATATTAGGTATCGAATGGTTGAGTACCCTAGGACTAGTGACTTCTCACTTTGCAATATCATCTATGACCTTCACTCATGACCAAAAGTCTATCACTCTAACTGGACAACAACATTATACTCCAACACTAGCCACCTTCCATCAACTTAGACCCTATTACACACCGACACAATTGTAGATATGTTTTGTGTGATATTGTTATTAACACCACCACTCAACTCCCAAAATCTTGACACCTATCACTCCCTCACAAAATCACACAACAACAACAATATTAGATAAAAATATTGTTATAAAAAAGTATTGTTATAAGAAATATGGTTTATTTCTTATTTTTTTGTAAATAAAAATGAGAAGAAGAAAAGACAGTAATCACATTTTAAATAGACTGATTTTATAGATTATCAAATACTCTTAATATTGGACGGAAAAAATTAGTCAAAATTGAGTTGAATTGATTTGGATTTTGAAAATTGAACCAATTCGACTTGACCAATGCATATATTGGAAATGTTATGGGTCGTTTTATACTTGTTATAAAATAAAATATTAATAAAATTAACACAACTAAAAAATTGATATAGTATTGTATTGAATTTATTACCCTCTTTATTTTGGATGACTTAATCCAACCACAATTCTAATCACTTAACTTACCACTATAGGCAGTGCGGAATACATAAATTTTAAATTAGGGGCTATAAATTAATATTGAGGACAGGAAGGGGACACCTAATTCTCTTAGGGTTAGTTTAAGAGTTAGATTTTGAAAGGAAAGGAAAGGCTTGAGGTCATAAAGTACACTTATGAAATGACTCATAAGCCTTCTATTTTCCTTCTTTCTGTCCAAAATCTAACTCTCAAACAAACTCTTAAGTTTTCACCCTTAACAACAAACTTGTTTGAAACAAAGAAAAAACAACATGGTTGGGCACAAATAAAAAGGCCTTCATATGTGAGGCATGTGATAGCAGGAAAGAAAAGGATCATCAACATATATGGTTTTTTTTTTTGTAAAAAATAATAATAAATATGAAAAGAAGATGTATACACCATTGTATCTACAAGTTTTTTACACTCTTACTGCATCACCCACCATTCATTTTTAATTATTATTGTATTGGGAATATTTGAAGTATGTTATTATATGAACTCTCAGATTGTGTAGTATTAAAATAGAGTAGATTGTCAATGTTATATATTGGACTCAGATCCATTGTTATTATATGCACCAAATATAAGCATCAAATAGAAACACCACATGAGCACTTGGGCTCATAGGTGTGTTAGGATGTTTAATCTTTATTCTCTAATAATATATTAGTAGCTACTCAGCGCTCCAAGAGATGTAGGCACAATTGCTAAACCCCTTTACCATATTCTCTTATTTCTTCTATTCTATTTATTCTATGCACTTTATTTGATTACTCATGGTCAACGTTGCGCAACGATCGCTTCTGCTGCATCAACAATTAGTATCAGAGCCAATTGGTAGATGGCTCTTAACCCAGACATCACATAATGGCTAAAGAGGGTGAAGACATGTTCGCTAGACAAGGTGCACCAAAGGTACTGCGCAAGGATAAAGTAGATGAGTTGAAGAAGAATAAAACATGACGAAAATGTAATGAAGCGATATATGTTGATCCAGAACCCAGAAGTTCATGTATTGGGTTAGGATCATAGTGAAGATAAGGACTCATATGTTGAGTTTGACCTAAAGACAGATGCTGACAATATCTCTCTATATGTTGAGAGAATGTTCACATTTAGGATAAGAAGTGAAATATCCTAATGACGTGTCTCGGATATCATAGTGAAGGATATTAACTACTACCAGATCCATACAAGCATAAAGACATTGACTGACTTTGATGTAGGGTGTAATATGGACATTAGTTTTGGTGCAAGGTGTAACACGAGCATTGGTAGAGATGCAGGATGTGACATGAGCATTTGCTTGGATGCAAGGATGTAACACATGTATTGGTTAACATTGACGCAAGATGTGTGTTATGGATATACTCCTTATGGTGGAGCATGATAGTTCTTTTGAATTATGATTGTCGGAGTAGACAATGATGGTAGCGGCTGAAGCTTTTCAAGGAAGCTCCATGGTTCAACTAGCTGAGCATTGAAAAAGACGGTTATTGGTGAACTTTGGTGTAGAGGTTCCATAATATCGAAAGACTTCCTTGCATTAGGTGGCTAGGCAACATGTTCCATTAGATGACAGCATGAGAATGTGCACTAGATGTTTGGAGAGCTAGGTTCTTGGTAACATGGTCAAGAATACTCGAAAAGGCTTATGTTGAAGGGGAGTAAGCTTTTATGTTAAGGAGTAACAAGGTGGAGTCATATATTCGCTAAGGTGGAGATTCTTGTAAAGATTTTCTAATGAACGAAATATTCGTCTATTTCAATCAATATGGAGATTGTTGGGTATATTTAAAATATGTTATTATATGAAGTCTCACATAAAAGGGTAGATGAATAAGTATGAAAATAAAAGGAGATTGCAGAAATTAAAAGTTAATATTTTAAAAGCTAGCAATTATCATTATCATTATTAGAATTTAATATTTTGAAAAAAATTAATTTTTTCCTATACAATTATTATGCACGTTAACTTTTTTAGGTAGCAATTGTTAATTTAACCACATTAACTTTTGGGAAGTTTAATATTTGAAGCATTTAATATTTTGAACACTTTATGTATTCAGATTATAATAATAATAAACATTTAATATTTTGAACACGTTATGTATTCATATTGTAATAATAATGTATAATAATAATAATGTAAATCATTTTGAATTATTGATAGTTAACATGTTAACAATAGCCAAAATATTAAATGATTTATGCAAAATATTATTTAACCACGTTATAGGTTAACTTTTTTAGGCAATTGTTAATTTAGCCAAATTAACTTTTGGGAAGTTTAATATTTGAAGCATTTAATATTTTGAACACTTTATGTATTCAGATTATAATAATAATAAACATTTAATATTTTGAACACGTTATGTATTCAGATTGTAATAATAATGTGTAATAATAATAATAATGTAAATCATTTTGAATTATTGATAGTTAACATGTTAACAATAGCCAAAATATTAAATGATTTATGCAAAATATTATTTAACCACGTTATAGGTTAACTTTTTTAGGCAATTGTTAATTTAGCCAAATTAACTTTTGGGAAGTTTAATATTTGAAGCATTTACACACGTTATGTATTCAGATTATAATAATAATGTAAATCATTTAGAAATGTAGATAGTTAACTTTTTTATAGCCAAAATATTAAATGATTTAGGCAAAATATTATTTAACCATGTTAACTTTTTGGAAGTTTAATATTATGTATTAAGATTATAAAAATAATGTGTAATGATAATAATGTAAATCATTTTGAATTATTGATAGTATTCTTCTTCATATATAATAATGCTAAAAATCGAGAAACAAATAACAAAGACATTATTTTCTTCTTCATATTGTGTTATTGACAATCCAAACAATACAAATTTCTAAGCAAACAATTAAATAAGGTAATGAGGTTTAAGTAAAATTTCCAAGAGCACAAATATTGAGCCAAAATGAGTGTATTAAACAATATATATTAAAAATCTTTGAATGGAGAAAATAAAATACAAAACTCATAAGTGAGTGGATAACTAATGATGAAGCAAAAAATGAAGGTATCAATAACTAACCATGATCTTTGCCTTATTTTAGAGGATGATACACTCTAGGTGTTTCTGAAACATGCAAAACAAAAAAAATAAAATAATGATTGTTTGAATAAAAAAGTGTATAAATAAGATAAGAGATGCATATAGAGAAAATTAATTTGCAGAAATGTTTTTGGGGAGAACCAAACTATAAATAAAGAAAGAAAATGATAACAATGAGATAAGATGATGACATAAATATATTATTAAAAAAATAAATAGACAAATAAATATAATATTGTAAGTGAATATATAATACAATGGAGATTGGGTACATACCATATGTTTTGAATGTTTGATCTTCCTTGAGGAAGATAACTTTGCTTATCAGACGCTAAAGGATAAAATTGCTGGAAATATATATCTACAAAATAATGAAATTAATGAAAACATGTCTATAAAATAAGTAAATCAATGAAAAATTATACAGAAAATCAATGATAAAATAAGAAAAGATCTACAAAACAAACCAAAAAATCAGTGAAAAATGTACTAAAGATCATATTTATAAAATAAATAAATACACTCTAAAGATGATGATTGAAAGAGAAGAAAAAAGATGATAATGAAGAGACATAACAAATATGAGAAGTGAAATTGGAGAAAAAGAAGAATGCTGAGATAAAATAATGTTGGAAGAGAAAGAGAGAGTCATAAACCTAATAATAATTCAAATGCAATTTAAGTAGTCATAAAAAATACAATAATTATCTATTAAATGCAATAATTATTAAGTAAGAACAAATATAGTGTGAGAAAGTACATATAATTACCATGGAACCATTAGGAGGGGGGAAATGAAGGATGAGATGACATGTGGCAATTGATGAGATGGCGTGAAGGAGGAGATGGCATGTAGCAATTGATGAGGTGGTGGGAGTTTATTTTGTTAAATAGTAAATAGAATAGATATGTCAATTAATGGTGTTATTTTGGTAACACTGTCGGTTAGTAATATTTACAAATTTAGAAAAGATATGATTAGTTTTATTAAATGTGTCTATAATAAAATGTATTTTGACAAAATTATCCATATTTATTAAATAATTGGTTCATTTTTTTTAAATACATGTCAATTAATGATGTTATTTTGTTGACAATATCAATTCATATATTTAGAAATTTAGAAAAAAAATCAATTATCAAAATCAATCTTCCAAAACTTTACCAATAAGATGTTGGTCTAATGGTGTAAGGGTCCACTGTCCCATTACAATAAAAAAGTTAAAGTTTTGATTCCTGGGAGCGACACATATTGGGAGGAGCAAATTTGCACTCCAAAATAGATTAGTTTCTTACACATAGGGTAAAAGGATGCCTCGATAGTTTCAAAAAATCTCCCAAATCTTTCCATGTTTTCTCAAATCATAGCCTTTTTGAGCTTATATGTAGGGGTGAGTATGAGTCAGGTTGGACTGGATAAGGTTTGTCTCTTACTGACCCTAAATGTTGGTAGGGTCATTTTTTGTATCAGGACTGGATAAGACTTGGACAACCTTTGAACCCTAACCCGACCTTATACCCTATAAAGTATAATACATACCTCTTTTAGATAAAATCTTCTAACTATTTTACTTATTAATATGTAAAAGTAATTCGACATATGAAATGATATGTGTATATATATTGTTAATTGTATATATATGATGAAAAAATAGAAAAACAATGATATTTTCGACCAAAGAGATATTATTACTCTATACACAATTGAATAGAGATGTGTGCAAAATGTTAAGTGAGTGACCATAGGATGGGTCAAGTCATGCTTGTCCCCTACCCGATCCTAAATATTGTCGAGATCTAATTTTTAAACTCAAACCAGACCTTAAACCCGATGAGACTCAATGCTATTTAGGGCTGATTTTGATTGAGCCAAACTGAGCGAGTGGATAGAGCCGAGTCTTACTCACCCTTACTTATATCCGTGATTTGTGTTAATTTGGGTTTTCTATCATTGGCTTGTAATAATAGGAGTGCGCTTTATATTAGTGCAGGACTTCTGTCTCGAAGTATTTTAATTTTTTCAAATGTTTTTATTTTTTTAGAAATTTAACCCATATTTATAATTTCTTTTTCAATCATATTATTATTTATCACTTATCATTTTCACTCATATTTCTCAATTCGTCTTTGATATTATTTCTAATGTGTATTTAAATTCGTTAATATAACCAAACTTTAACAAATTGTTAAACACAAAACTATATTCATAAGATTAATTAATTATGATTTTTCTTAATTAAATATCTTTTGGTTTACTGGTATTTATGGGTGAGCAGGATTATATCCTACATGTTTACTGAGTTTTTTTAATCTTTATTATTGGACTCATATATGGTTGGGTTTCATCAGATCTAGGTTTAGTTTCACGTGTTCTAGCAAATTGACATATACTTACTCTTACTTATGTTTATACTTGTTTGTTTAATTGTATCCATAATATTGATATTTCTTTGACGCAAGACATATATTACATTTGATTGAAATAATTTATCTGGTCATATAATTTCATATTTGTAATCGTATTTCTCTATATTTTACTAATTACTTAGGACACTTTTTCAATTGATTTATTGTAACAATAAGTATATTATTTCATATGTTATTAATTATCTAATCCTTTCACCATATATGCAAATGCTTCACAAAATACCAGTATGATATCATTTCACGTACCAAATTATGTATTCATCAAAATAAGTAATATTGAGAAGTTTTTATATAAAATGATGAAAATACATTGC
Source organism: Lupinus angustifolius (assembly GCF_001865875.1). NCBI lineage: Eukaryota > Viridiplantae > Streptophyta > Magnoliopsida > Fabales > Fabaceae > Lupinus > Lupinus angustifolius. The sequence continues at coordinate 3,196,717 of NC_032020.1, forward strand.
AATAAAATTGGGTCTAGGTTCATATTCAAAAGTTAGCTTTATTGATATTTAGGGTTGGATAAATATCTTTTGTTATGTTGAGAGATAAAGACATAAGTTTTATTATGAAAATGCATGGTTGCTGAACTAGTAAAATATTCATTGATTAGTTTTGATGCTTTATTGATTAGTAGAGAGAATAATTGAAAAGTATACTTCTATTCCACATCTTTTCATATCTTAGGATATGCACATAATTTAAGAAATTATTAAATAATATAAAATTTGGTACAATTTGATTAAAATAATTATATTTAATGTACATTGAAAACTAAAATAAAAACAAAATGAATAAACATGTGGTGAAAAAGATAATTAATAAAGGTACACTTAGAAAGTAAATTTAAATGTGTATTGTGTTTCCAAAACATCAAAAGATATGAAATAACGAGAGAAATTTAAACATCAAAAGATATAGAACGAATGAAGTAACAAAAATGTTAAAATCTTCTTATGTTTTCTGAAATATGAAATAAAAAAATAATATCAACATATTTTCACTAGTTTTTATTTCATTGAAAATGAATATAGAATATAACCAAAGCAGACACAACTTTATTTTTTACAAAGGTATTGACGGATTGGTAATAACCCCATTAAAAATAAGTTAAAACTTAGAGAAAAAATGTATGTATTGACAATGTGAGAATTTTATACCCTGTTAGTCCATCATCTACCACTCATTTTCAATCATCATTGACTATTCAAAAAAGTAACACGAATGAATATTAAATGATATTTTATCTGTCTATAAATCTTTATACTCATAGTACATGAATAATTACACTCTAAAACTTAATAAAATATCTCTCCTTTCATTTTTATCATCAACCCTATTAATTTATGCTGAAGTTAGTGAATAGTTATTTTATTTTATTTTTTTGCCTTATTAATTACGAATTCTAGGTCAATTTTTTAGGAGTTAGTTTTTGTTTTAGTCTTTCTTCTTTGTTGGTAGTTTTAGTCATTTATGAGTTGAAGTTTTGTGTAAGGCTTTTTAAGAGCCATATGTTTTCAATTAAATAATATAGAGATTTCAATCCCTAAATTATTCTATTTTTCTCTTATACTCAACATTTGGTTTCCGAGCCTCAAAATAGACCTCATTACTTGAAGCAGCAGTCTTCTATAAACTTTGACAATGGCGTCTGAAGGGAGCAACATCGATTTTGTGCAGCTAGTAATTCCAAGGCTTGATGGTCATTATGATCATTGGAGTATGTTGATGGAGAATTTTCTAAAATCAAATGAGTATTAGGGGCTGATTGAGGATGGAATTCCAGAAGTAAGGGGTGAATTAACCTTGACTAAAGCACAATTAGAGACAAAAATGACTTGAAGTTGAAGGGTCTGAAAGGAAAAAATTACTTAAATCAAACATTTGATCGAGTTGTTCATGAGACCATACTCAAGAAGGATATTATAAAAGACATATGTGACTCCTTAAAGAATAAGTATTAAGGTACAAGTACAGTCAAGCGTGTTCAATTACAAATTCTTTGTAAAGAGTTTGAAATTTTGCACATGAAAGTTTGAGAATTTGTTGATGAGTATTTTGCAAGGACTCTAATAATTGCAAATCGGATGAGGATCCATGAAAAGAAGCTAGATGATGTGACAATAGAGAAGATTCTATGCTCTATGACCTCGAAGTTTGATTATGTTGTATGTTCAATAGAAGAATTTAATGATATTGACACTATGTTACTAGATGAATTGCAAAGTTCACTGTTAGTGTATGAACAATGTATGTCAAAACACATTGAGGAAGAGCAAGCTCTCAAAGTGATTCACAATGGAAAGTTTTATGGAAAATGAGGAGACCTAGGAAGCTTTAGAGTAAGAGGAAGGGGATATGGTCGTGGCACCCAAGAAGGAAGTTTTGACAAGATATCCATTCAATGCTACAATTGTCATAACTTTAGTCAGGTTCAATGGGAATGTTCCAGTAAAATAAAAGGAAATGCAGTCTTTGTTAAAGTAGATGAGGAGGAGGTATTGTTAATGGCGTTCATGGAGTGTTTTCGAGAAAAAAATCAAACTTGACAATAATTCTAGCATGAGTGTCATGAGAAAAAGAGCTGTTAAAGTGCACATGAGCAAGAAGATGCAAAATATAGGCGATGTGGTCATGTTCCAGAATGTAAAAGTAACTTAATCAGCTTAGTATACTTGCAAGAAACAAGTTGTGCAATTGTAATGCAAAAAGGGAGTTGTCAAATTCATGATCCAAAGAAGGGACTAGTTGTTGCTGTTAAAATTTCTAGAAACAGATGTTCCAAATCAAAATATAAACTGTTGAAGATCAAACCTGTGTCAAATGATCTTAAATTGAAACCTCATCTCATGTTTGTGAATAATGTTTAATTTCAGAGCAGCATAGAAAATCATTTCCTCAAGAGAGTACCTCAAGAGCTAGTCAAATTCTACAACTGGTGCATTCAGGCATATGGGGCCATATGATTCCAACCTCCAACAACAATAAAAAGTACTTTCATAACTTTCATTGATGAATTTAGTAGGAAAACATAGATGTATTTCCTAAAAGAAAATTTTGAAGCCAATGGTGTATTTAGGATAGTCAAAGCAAAAGTTGAAAAGGAGACCAAAAATTACATTCAATGCCTTCGAATAGATCATGGGAGAGGATACACATCTAATGAGTTTGAAGTTGTGTGTGAAAGTAATGGAATCAAGAGGCAGCCTACTGTAATATACACACATATCAAAATGGTGTGTCAAAGAGGAAAATCAGAACCATCATGAATATGGTTAGAAGTATGCTAGCCTACAAGAATGTACCATGGACGTTTTGGTCATAGACATCTAATTGGAGTGTTGATATTCTTAATTGAAGTCCAACATTTTTGGTGAAGAATATGACACCTGAAGAAGTTTGGTCTGGTCAAAAATCATCAGTTGATCACTTAAGAGTATTTGGTTGTGTGGCTTATGTGCATATTCCTGACCCTAAAGAGAAATAAACTTGACAATAAAGGAGAGAAGTGTATGATGCTTGGTGTGAGTGAATAATCTAAGGTCTACCATCTTTAAAATCCTTTCACTAAGAAGATTCATGTCACTAAAGATGCGGTTTTTGATGAAAACAATAGGTGAAATTAGGAAGGCAATAATAAGGGGAAATTGTGGCTCTTGAACTCGAGGAAGATGAAAATGTTGTTGAAGTAGAACTGAATGCACAAAGTGATGAGGAAGAATCAAATATACCTTTTGTTGATAATGATAGTGAGGAGGTTGAAAATTCCATTACAAATATGAAACATCTAAGGAGAAGACCAATTCAGATAGATGATTACACTAGTAGTAAAGAGCTTTCAAATGAAGACATATTGGTTCACTTTGACTGCTTTTTTGGAAGCGATTGTATTTCGTTTGATGAGGCAGTTAATAGTTCAAAATGGAGAAAGGTTATGAATGCATATATTGAAACTATTGATAGAAATAATACATGGGAGTTAGTGGAGCTGCCAGAAGAAGAAAAAATTGTGGGAGTAAAACAGATTTACAAAACAAAGTTGAATGAAAAGGGAGACGTTGGCAAGTTCAAGGCTCTTGTAGTAGCTAAATGGTACACTCAAGAGTTTTGAGTTGATTATTTTGAAGTGTTTGTACTAGTAGCAAGACTTGACACAATAAGAACGGTTATTTCAATGGACGTCATGAATAAGTGGAGTATTTTTCAACATGATGTGAAATCTCTATTTATGTATGGAGAACTTATGGAACATGCTTTTGTGGAACAACCACTAGGGTATATTAAAAATGGGAGCAAATATATGGTGCGTAAGCTAAAAAAAGCCCTTTATGGTTTGAAACAAGCTCCATGAACTTGGTATAGTCAATTTGACACCTATTTCAGCAAGATTGGTTTTCATAATTGTCTTTATGAGCACACAATGTATATCAAAACTAGAAAAAAAGTAAACTTTTGATTGTGTGCTTATATGTGGATGATCTAATAATTAATAGAAATGAGGAATGCTTATTTAAAGATTTTAAATAGTCCACGATGAAAGAATTCAACATAACTGATTTGGGAAAGATGAAATATTTTCTTGGTATAGAAGTGACACAAACTACATATGACATTTTTAGTTGTCAAAAGAAATATGCTCAAAAGGTCCAGATGGAACTTGGTTTATTGGAAGCCATTACTGGGAACTTTTAGGTGTGAAATCTAAAAAACTCTCAAGTCCCACATAGAAGAGTTTTGAAAAAACATCTCCCAAGTCCCATATTGGAGAGATGGAGAACTTGGAAAAACTGTCATTTTAAATAGAAGCCTCCTTCCTTCATATTTTCTCGCCCCCAAGTTGAATGTGTTTTCATTCAACCTTTTTCCTTCTCCCTCATATTTTCCACCGACACATTTCCGATAAATTTCTCCACCTTTCTTTCCGTGGCACTAAGAATTGATACATGCAACCAAATTGTGGAAATTTCGAGAACTGACACTGATAGTCAATATTGAGGGAAAATAATTGGCACGGGTAGCCGTTTGTGGGTATGTCGAGAATTGACACAGTTAGCCATATTTTGGTGGGTGTATTCGAGAAAGGTTCTTATAGTGTAGTAAGAATTCGATAATAGAGATTTGAGCTGTCTTATCCTAGGGACGTTGTCGTTGATAGTCTGCTCGCACTTTTTGGGCAGTACCACGAAATGTCTGAAAGAGAGGGACCTAGTCGTGACTCAGCAAGTAAATATCATTTCGTGCCATTTAGAATTGTTGCAAGCTACGGTAACAACAATTTTAAAACATTCATATTGCAATGACCTGAACAAACCACTTTAGTTTGATGGGACTAACTTCAAACGGTGTCAACATAAGATGAAATTTTTCCTCGTTATGAGAAAACTTGCACACGTTTTGAAAACTGATATCCTAGTGCTGTCAGAAAAGGTTGGAAAAATGAAAGGGATAAACTAGCTATTGAGATAGCTTTCTAGAATGAAAGTGATTACTTGTGTAAGAATTTCGTTCTAAATGAGTTATGAGATAATTTTCATGATTACTACAGCTCATACAAGTCTACCAAATTAATTTGATATGTACATGAAAAAGAAAGAAATATGATACTAAGGAAGCTAGGACAAAAAAATTATGTTAGCAACTACCTCAAGTATCAGATGACTGGTAATAAATCAGTAGAGTCTTAGTCCTATGAGACACATAGAATTGCTCATGAAATCATTTCTGATGGTATGCCCCTAGAAAGTTAGACTCATAGAGTCTATGAATGTGTACTCATTGGGTATGGTGTAAAAGGCAAGGTGTGTGGGTTTTATGACCTTAACACAAATGTGATTATTGAGTCTGATGATGTTAACTTTAATGAAGAGAAATTCATTTTTAAATTGAGTAATAGTGGGGCACATCAACTAGTCACATACCTGTGATTAGAGATAATAATAAAAATGAAAAATTTGAAATAGAACCTAGAAGAAGTAAGAGAGCAACAACTCCTAGAGAGTATAGACCTGATTATATGGTCTATATATTGGAGGAGAATCCATCAACTCTCTATGAAGTTTTGACTTCTTTGGATGCTGATTTATGGCAAGAAGTCATAAATGATGAGATGAACTATCTAGAATCTAATAAGAAATAGTTTATTTTAGTTCAATCCACTATGGAAGTTGAGATGATAGCACTAGCAACAACTAGTGAAGAAGCAAGTTGATTGAGAAGCTGGCTTGTAGATATTTCTCTATGTGACAAGTCGATACTAGTTGTGTTGATACTTTGTGATAGTACCGCTACTATGGCAAAAATTGAGAGTTGCTTTTATAATGGTAAGAATCGACAAATACGTCGTAAGTACAACACTATTAGAGAATTACTCTCTACACGAGCTGTTTGAGTGGATTATGTACACACTGAGAATAACTTAGCAGATCATTTGATGAAATGACTAGCTATAGAAAAAGACCATAATAATTCTAAGAGTATGGGACTATTGCCCTTAGAATGAAGATTACTCATGATGGTAACCCGACCTAACTGACTGGAGATCCCAAGAAATAGGTTCAATGGGTAATAACAAGTTATGAAGTGATATGAGAATGAACATGCTATAAAATTATGAGAAACATGATTCTTGCAGTATATGTAAGGATGAGTTTAACTCTTAATGAGATCTATACTCCAATTGGAGTAGAGTACCTAGGCTACAGGAGTACTCTTGATAGAGTCACCTATGTGAAGTTGGAAGTGGGAGTCGCTTCTTATGAAATTTAGGTGCATGAATTTCTAGAGCGCTCATTATAATGGGATAGACATGCATGACCTTTAATTTACAAGCTTTATAGGATACACCTTTGAAAAGGTTGTGTATGGTTTGATGTTGGAGATAGAGTTTAAGACTATGAGGTCACTCTAGTAAAATCTGGATCTTACTCACTTTGAAAAGGTTCAAGTTGTTGACAACTTTGTTTATGCACAATCTTATTGAGATCACAAAAATTCTAAGAAATCGTTTTTTAATTTCAAGTGGGGATTGTTGGAACTTTGTTTGTTAGAAGCCATTAGTGGGAACTTTTGGGTGTCAAATCTAAAAAACTCTCAAGTCCCACATATTAGAGTTTTGAAAAAACAACTCCCAAGTCCCACATTGGAGAGAGGAAGAACTTTGAGAAAAATCTTATGTTATAAATAGAAACATCCTCCCTTCATATTTTCTCGCCCCAAGTTGAATGCAATTTCATTCAACTTTTTCTTTCTCTCTAATATTTTCCACCAACGCATTTCCGGCAAACTTCTCCCTCTTTATTTATGTGACACTAAGAATTGACACAAACAACCAATTTGTGGGAATTTCGAGAACTGACATTGGTAGTCAATATTGAGGGAAAAGCATTTGCATGTATAACCATATTGTGGGTATTTCGAGAATTAGCACACGTATCCATATTGCGGTGGGTGTATTCGAGATCGGTTCTTACAGAGGAAGAACTTTGAGAAAAATCTTATGTTATAAATAGAAGCCTCCTCCCTTCATATTTTCTCGCCCCAAGTTGAATGCAATTTCATTCAACTTTTTCTTTGTCTCTCATATTTTCCACCAACGCATTTCCGGCAAACTTCTCCCTCTTTATATATGTGACACTAAGAATTGACACAGACAACCAATTTGTGGGAATTTCGAGAACTGACATTGGTAGTCAATATTGAGGGAAAAGCATTTGCATGTATAACCATATTGTGGGTATTTCGAGAATTAGCACACGTATCCATATTGCGGTGGGTGTATTCGAGATCGGTTCTTAAGTGCAGTAAGAGTCCGATAACAGAATTTGGGCTGCTTTATCCTAGGGACAATATGTTTGATAGTTTGTTTGCACATTTTGGGCAGTACCACGAAACATTTTATAGAGAGCGACATGGTTGTGACTTAGCCACTAAGTATTATTTTGTGCCATTTAAAATTGTTGCAAGCTATAATAACAACAGGTCCTCGAAAGATTCAAAATGAATGATTGTGATACAGTTCAAATCCATATTGTCCTTGGAACTAAACTTGCTCGAGATTCTAAAGGAGTGAAAATTGAAAGCAACTATTATAAGCAAATGGTTGGAAGTTTGATGTACATGAGAATCACTAGAACGGACTTAACGTATGCACCAACCTCATTAGTAGGTTTATAGAATCACCAATTGAACTTCATCATCAAGCAATTAAAAAATACTTTACTACTTGAAAGGGACCACCAATTATGATATCTTTTATAAAAAAGGTCAGGAAAATGAGCTAGTTAATTTCAGTGACAATAATTATGTTGGGGATTTAGATGATGACAAAAGTACACACAATATGTTTTTCTCTTAAGTGGTGTTGCAATCTCATGGTCTTCAAGAAAGCAATTTGTTGTCACTTTATCCATAAATGAAGTAGAGTTCATAACTGTTGCATCATGTGCTTTCAAGGTTTTGGCTTAGAAGAATTTTAGAAGAGGTAATCTATACACAACAAGGTCCCATTATATTGTTTTGTGACAACAAATCAACTATTCAATTTTCGAAAAATCCAGTTTTGTATGGAAGAAGTCAACACATTGATGTGAGGTTTCATTTTCTTTGTGGTCTCACTAAAGAAGAGGTTTGGAACCTTTGTTACTGCAGAATTGATGAGAAAATTGCAAATATTTTAACAGAACCACTGAAGGCAAATTCTCTCATAAAGTTAAGACTACTTGACATGTGTTCCATTGAAGAAATAAATTGATTTCTTATGAGCATTCAGTTTAAGAGAGAGTGTTAAAGTTAGTGATTAATTATTTTATTTTGTTGTCTTATTAATTAGGAATACTTTACTACTTGAAAGAACCACCAATTATGGCATCTATTATGAAAAAGGTGAATAAAAGGAGCTAGTTGATTTCAGTGACAATAATTATGTTGGGATTTAGATGATGGCAAAAGTACGCACAATATGCTTTTCTCTTAAGTGTTGTTGCAATCTCATGGTCTTCAAGAAAGCAACTTGTTGTCACTTTATCCATAAATGAAGTAGAGTTCATATATGTTGCATCATGTTCTTTAAAGGTTTTGCCTTAGAAGAATTTTGGAAGAGGTAATCTATACACAACAAGGTCCCATTATATTGTTTTGTGACAACAAATCAACTATTCAATTGTTGAAAAATCCAGTTTTGTATGCAAGAAGCCAACACATTGATGTGAGGTTTCATTTTCTCTGTGATCTCACTAAATAGTGGGTTTTGAACCTTTGCTCCTGCAGAAGTGATAAAAAAATTGTAAATATATTAACAAAATCACTGAAAGCAAATTCTTTCATAAAGTTAAGACTACTTGGCATATGTTCCATTGAAGAAATAAATTGATTGCTTATGAGCATTCAGTTTAAGAGAGAGTGTTAAAGTTAGTGATTAATTATTTTATTTTGTTGTCTAATTAATTAGGAATTGTGGGTCAGTTTGTAGGGGTTAGTTTTTGTTTTAATTTTCCTTCTTTGTTTGGTAGAAGAGAAAATGAAAAGAAAAAGAGGATAGAGAGAGTATGACTTTATCTCTCTATCTATGAAATAGACAATTATACCCTTATTCATATTAATCACATTTTTATTGTAATGTAAAAATAAATATTAGTTAAAAATTTAAGAAATATAATGTTAATACTAAATATATAATTTTAAATGGATGATTAAATATATATTTACTTAAAATATCTACAAATATTATTGAACTACAATTAAAATATTTAATTAAATAAATTTGTTAATATTTAAACTTGAACCTTAACTCTGATGATAACACATAAACAATAATATTTTTAATTTCATAGATGACTCACAACTTTGTGTACGAAAATATATTTGGAGATAAATAATAAATAAATATAATAATAATTAGATGATATCGAAAGAAAAATGGCAAACATGTCATGAAATAAGAAAGAGAACAACCATATCAAAATAAAAAAGAAAGAGGGTAAACTTGTTAATATAGAGTGTAATTCATTGAAAGTTCATTTTCTTCCCACAAGAGAGAAGTGAATTTTTTGTGTGGGACCCATACATTTTTTCCTCCCTCCTCCTTGTTCACTTCCTCCACCAAAGGAGAGAAAGTGCACAACTCTCCTTTCTTTCTCTCTTCCTTTTCTCTTTCTTTCTAAAATCATCTCTATCAAACAAAACCTTACTCTTTTATGAATAGAAGTTGTGGTGGAAGGCTTATGTTTTTCAATTCAATAATACAGAGATTTTAATCCCTAAATTATTCTATATTTCTGTGATACTCAACAATTCCATTAGTCTTAATCAGTGTCCTTCAATTTTGTAGGTTTAAAGGACACCATTGATGTTCAACAGTTGAATGACTATCTATGGTGGGTTAAGCCAAAGTTCACTAGGTGATTGCTGATTGGTTTGGGTGGGAGGCTTGCAGCTGTGCATGAGGTGATTGACAGGTCCAACTTTGGAGAGATAAGGTTCATGATTGAAGGGAACAGTAAATGGTGGTTCAGCTTTAGTACTCGAAAAAAATTTGAAAGACAAAAGAGTGGAAGGGCATATTTGCATTGAGAAAACATTCACTACTAATATTTTTTATGATTATAATATTGACTCAGTTTCCATTTTATTTTCAATGGATTATGAGTTTGATGATTGACTCAGTTTCCATCTCATTTTAGTAGAAAATTATGAATTGATTTTTGCACACCAATTTGTGATTTTTTTGTGAATTGGTTTTCTATAATTAACGAACCAGATTTTCACGAATAGTGAAAATTAAAAAAAGAACAAAGAAAAAGAGTAATTAGTTATATATAGTCACATACATGAACAAGAAACAATTTTATGTTAGGATACTCTTACTGATTACACCCTAACATGTTAGCATTCGATAGAAGCAACATATAGCATACTATATATCCGTACCAAAACAAATCTAGGATTGGGTGACTATGATTGTCAATTGTCACATATGTTTCTTGTTTTTTAGTATTTGTTTAGAGAAGGTGAAAACAATAAAAACATAGCTTTATTGTTTTTTATTCACATACTTGAAAATATGAATGAAAATATTGAATAATGTTTATAGGAGTAAATATTAAATAATGTTTATAGGAGAAAATAATCTTATTTCTAATAAGAAATTTTCATATTATTATTGATACTTGATTTTAACTAATAAACTTAAATAATAGTGATGTATCAATAGTTGAGAAAATTTTACAGTATAATATATAGATATATTAAAATCTATTTATAGTTAATGGAAAATAAAATGACAACAAGTAGTTATTATTATAGATAATTATACAAAATTAAAATGGAAAATATTTTATCAAATCAAATGTGATTTAATATTTTGGTGGTTTTTAATTTTCTAATAATATAAGGTTAGCCAAGACACGATAGTTGGGTTTCTCTAATGTGGATGATATTAAATAATTGTTTTATCCTTTAATACGAAAAACGGAGGGATATATTTTTTTACCTCTCATATTTAATAAAATGCACACTATAAATTTTGCTATTTCTAAAATGTACTTTTTATATTTATCTTAAAACGACAAGTTGAATGGGGAGTTCTATTGTTACTTGGGTATGGGAAGAGTGAAGAGTCACAAGTGAGACACCACATCTTGAATCAAACCTTAAGGTATTAGTTCCATGGTTCTTTCCTACTTATAAACTCTTTCACTCTTTCTTACATATTCAATATGTGACTTCACACTTGAATAAACTCAATATATATATATATATATATATCTTCTCCAACACTTTTTCAGTTCATTGAGGAATGTGCAAATTTGCATCTTCATGAGTTAATAGATGAAGTACTAATATCATAACCGGTTATGTCATGAAACCGAGCTTCTAAAAACCATTTCCTTCATAACTTTTATGTAGAAGTTGCATCATTTTCAACTTAAGGAGACAAGTCATAAATGTGATTATTTTCGTGAATGATACCTTCATGTTAGATTGAAGAACCACTAATAATTTTGTGAGAATGACAAAGTAATCTAAAGCAGTTTTAAAATCCCAAACTCAAAACACAAAAATCAAAATGACAATGGTTGAGGAATGTATTGAAAGTGTGCATGTAAAGATGAACACTTTGGAAAGCTCTCTTTATATGTCATGGTTTTGATGAGGACAACTTGTGCTAATAAGAGCTTGAAGATCACCAACAAATCAACGTGCTTAAGTCTTTAATTGGTACTAGGCTTAGACTAGAATCTAGTTTAAGTTGAGTCAAGGCTTAGGGCACCTAATACATGTCTCATATGCATAAATCTTTTAAATCATTTCATCTTTGAGATATGTCATTCATAATATGTTCATGCATTACATAAATACATGTATACATGCATTCTAGGCATAAACTAAGTGTTAAACATGTATGAACTAAGTGCATAACGTATTTGAGGTTTTGTATTTAAAAATACACATTTAAAATTGCTGTTAATCGATTAACTAACACTTTAATCGATTAACCCAACTGCTTTGAAAAGTGGTTGTTACTGGAACACGTTTTAAAATGCTGTTAATCGATTAAATCATTACGTTAATCGATTAACCTAACTGTTTGAAAAGTTGTTGAAACTGAAAACTTGAAAAACAGAATCAG
>NC_032020.1:3208977-3209356 GCF_001865875.1 Lupinus angustifolius
TCTCCCAAGTCAGCCGGGAGGCCTAGATGTAGTTTGCAGTGGACAGCAAACGAACCAGGATAAAAATTCGCGTTACAGGATTTTTTTCTCTCTCTCTCTCTTTACTGTTTATAATCGATTATTTGGTATAGTGGAATTAATTGACACATTCTGTACTTGTGCTATGCTGAATGATACTCTGATATAATATCTGTAAGCTCTGTTATTCGTTCCATTATCAGTTAATTGTTGTGCAATTAATCGTTTCTGTAATAGCTTACTGTTTCTGTTTAATCGATTAAGACTGTTCTGTTAATCGATTATCCTTGTTCTGTTAATCGATTAAGTTTGTTCTGTTAATCGATTATCTTCATCCTGTAATCGATTAATTAGGGGTGAT
>NC_032020.1:3209456-3210589 GCF_001865875.1 Lupinus angustifolius
CAAGAAACATTGGTAACCGAACTGGAATTGGATATAAACCTGAACCTAAGAAAAGACCATATAGAAATCCAATAGTTCATATGCATAAGAAGTCAAATAATAACATGCCTACTTGTTTCTATTGTGGCACACGTGGTCACACATGCACTACATGCTTTATTAGAAAATTTGGTGTGCCAAGTGGCAAATATGTTTGGGTAAAGAAAGGGCAAGATCCCTTAGTTACTAACAAGAAGGGACCCAAAATAACTTGGGTACCCGAAAGAGACAAGTAAATTGTGTTTGCAGGTGTGCCAAAGGACATTTGATCATCAAGGGATAAATCAACAAAAGATGTTCTAGGCACAAGGTTGGTGAGTAGATCAAGGTTATTAAGGAGAAAAGTTAATGTCAAAGGTTGTTGAATGAGCTTCCGTACTACCAAGAATACTTCTCTAAATAATTGAGGGGGAGAAGATAAAGGGAAGAACAATGAAAGGGGGAGCAATGCACCTTGAATGTCAAATAAACCATTCAAACATCATATCATCAAACTCTTCATCTAGTATCACCTAACAAGTGATAACTTTGACCTATCTCCAAAAGGTAAGCAAGGTAAATATATTGAACCTTGTTAATTATGTTAAATAGAATATGTTTGTGCATGAATCTTGAACATGTCTTAATTATGCATTATAATTGAATGATTGAAATATGCTTTAAAATGAAAATTGCCTAACGAAATGCTAACGAGTGTATCATCTATCAAATGGCTTACATATATGTTTAATCATTCCATGTTTTAAATGTTCACATAATGGACATGTCTTTCTTAAATGTTTAATTATGTCGAATAGCTTATTTGCTTTCGCGAATGGTTCTTGATCATATGAGATTTGATGTTGATAACAATGCTTACTATTTGATTCAATCTTGTATGTCATTCTCTTTACTTATTGGCTATTTCTTCTGTAAAATCAAGCGCATTTGTTCAATTTACCGAAAAATAAAACAGGTTAACTTGTTAAAACCCAAATTAATTCATTAACTTTGTTTTATGATTAACTAATATCTCTTCCTAGCTTTTTTGACCTGGGTTATCTTTTTGATAATGTCAAAAGGGGGAGAAAGGTTGTTTTGTTGTTTTTGATTGT
>NC_032020.1:3210689-3231119 GCF_001865875.1 Lupinus angustifolius
TAGGTGTATTGTAACCACTGATACCTAACATGTATCTTATGTGGTGATGGTTCTTGAGATATATTTGAACTCATGGTATTCCTGAGTGTAACTTGCTAGTGATTCCTCAGTGTAACTTGCTAGTGAAATTAGTGTTAGAAATTCATTTCTAATTATTAAGGTGAACATCATATATTTAATACAATTATATTGGCTATTTATTTTGGATTACAAAACAAATGACCTAATTTCTGACAACTCATAGGACTTCTGAAATTGATAACGGATATGAGCTTAATGAGTGGATATCCAAATGGTTGGTCTATATGGGATAATGAGAACCTATAAGTTCACGCATAAGGAATGGTTATGGTCCATAATACACCATATCACAAATAGTTTTCACCTCTTCCATCAAAGAGAAAACGAATGTCCCAAAAGGAATTAAGGATTTGGTTGACGAAGACCATCATACCAAAACTCTCAAAAGGTACATCAAATGAGTAGATCAAAGAAAATGGATTCATATATGAGTTTGTATCCTTGTTTTATATTATGTACGAGAATCATGATATTCAAGATCCTAATATTGGTATTTCATCAATCATCAGGAAATATCTAACAACTGGTATCAGAGCTTTAGGTTCTGAATTTTATGGTTCTCCATTAAAGATGTTTTTTCCCTAATTTTTTATGAATCCTAAATTTTAAATTTGGGGATTTTTATGCTTCCGCTATTGGTTAGGAAAATTGAGTATTTAGGAATAATGAAGATAACTTTTATTCTCTTCCGCTTATTTGAATATGAGTAATTTATATTATAAATCATTGCAACATGTATTGAAGTATATATTCAGATATGTACATGAACATTACATTAATTTTTATGACTCTATTATGCAATTTGTATATTATATGTGCACTAATGCCTTACTGTTAGACATTGACTTTAGTCACTTTATAATTTTCTAGTTTGTTAAAGTATATGTATAAGGTATATATGTTAAGATGCATTTTTTTATTTTATACATATACAATCTGGAATTCATGGCCTTGTATATATTGTGAATTAAAATATACATATATACATATATATTGTGGATCTACTTTGTGTTTGATTAAGATTGCATCCATTTTTATGCATTGATATATATTTAATATATCTTTTTTGATTTTGAATTATATCGTGGGCTTAATTTTTTTAAGATTGCATAAATTATGATCTTTTTTAATTCCAAGATCATAATTTTTTTATAATTGACCTATATTCTTTGCCTTTTGTCTGATAATTATTTTTGAATTAATTGATGCAATATATTGCCAAAGTAACCTCTATTGTGGAAATTGATTAAGATTACACAAATAAGTATGAGATTATTTATGCGAATTGTGTTCAGCCCAAAGGAAGTTACAATTTGGCCAAGTAATAACATACATGTGATGAAAAATAAGTAACAATTTAAAGTTTTTTCATGTGAATAATAGTCGGTCCAAAGAAAGGCTATTGTTTAACATAACTAATTGTTAATATTTGATCATTACGTTGAGAGTACCACTTACAAATTAATTTCTCTATCCAAAGACTAGAAATTGATGTTGTGATATGTATCTTGCGATCGGTATATTTGTTAGGTATCAGTGGCGGAATACACCTAGAAAGGAGGGATTGAATAGGTATGGTGGAGCTCAAGTTCCACTTTTCTGGTTTTTACACACTTGCTGAAAAATGTCCAGTTAATCGATTAACCAGTGGACTTAATCGATTAAATCTAAACAGAACCAGAATGATGAGAACAACAACTTGCACAGTTATTAACCAACACATAAACATATATATAACAAATACTTTTATGCAAGATTAACAACAACATAACAAGGAATAAGCATTAAAAATATCAACTCCAAACTCGCATTAAAACATCTTGAAATATAAAAGAGAAGAGGATAGAAAAAGGATAGAAAAGATTGTGCAGGGATTTTATCCTGGTTCGTTTTGCTGTCCACTGCAAAACTACATCCAGTCCTCCCCTCTAATCTGGGATATTTTCATTCTTCACTATAGAACACAATGTATGTTACATACACGCTTCCAAATACAAGACTTGAACGCTCGTTTCTTGGAACCCAAAGAACTTCGTCACCCTGGGTTTGACCTTTCCCAAAACCGCCTCCAAGAAAACCTTTCTTACCGCAATTTGGCCCCAGCCAAGGTATCGCTCTTTATCCCAAAACCTCCAAGTCTTTGTGTGAAGAACACATTACCTAACCGCAACTATGATTTTCCTAATCCTTGAATAACAATGCTTTCAGTTATTAATGAGTACTTAATACTCGAATATTAAAATAAAGATCAAAGCCTAAAACCTAAGCAAGAACTCACAAGACGTCCTAGTCTAATATGAATGTTCATGCATGAGGTCTCTGAAAATATGCAATCATAAAAAAACTATCTCTTTTTCTTTTCAAGAAAAACAAGAATGATGCAAGAAAGCTTTTCAAAGAATCATGTAATATGAATATGAAAACTAAAGCCCTAGCATGATCTAATCTTTCTCCTAATGCAACACTCTCTAATAGTTTCTAACAATGATGATCAATTATCTTTTCTCTGTATTTTTCACTCTTAGCTATTTCTGCAATTTGCCAGAATTTATACAAAATAGATTTTGCCTCTAAAAACGGTTTTTTCAGTTATGCAGTTGAAACAACGGAAAACAGACACGTTAATCGATTAAGCCATGGGGTTAATCGATTAACCAATGTATTTTTAATACATGATTAAATGGTAAACTACTTATATGTTATGCTTAACTCCTGTACATGTTTTACCAATTATATTATGCCTAATATGCACATATAACATGTATAATATGCATGAACATATATGATATGCACGAACATATAATAAACTAGATGATATCTCATTTTAGTGGATTAGTTACTTTATTAAGTCTTGTGAGACTCACACCTAGGTTTACCTAACCTAGACTCAATATGGCAAGCATCTTAGACTTCTAAAAAGATAATGAAGAATTATAACCTAAGTCTAATAAGTCACCACTTGAGCCCTAGGCATGTTGATTGTTGAGCCATCTTCAAGCTTTAATTAACTCTTTGTCTTCATCAAAACATAGGCAAAACATTGCTAGTGCAATCCTTGACGCTTTGCAGTCTCAATATTATGTGAACATGTCTTGTTTTAATATATTACTTGACTTGTTTGTTTAAATTGTTGTAACACTTATGGTTTGTTGCATTGGGTGGTGGTTGATTGCATTATTAGGTGTTATTATTGTTGAAGCACTGTTTCCGTTTGCACATTGTGTCCTGCCATGTTTAGTCATGTATAAAATAGTAATATCTTTTTTATGGAAAATTCAAAAGGATCATCACTAGAATTCGAAACGCAAATCCGTGTGACGGGAATGATGTAATGTTGCCAATAAGTTATAATGGATATATGTATTTATATGTGGATATAAATAATATATGTGTTTTGGATTAAGTGTTGAATCAAACTCAACTAAATGATTTTTCTTTTGGAAAATAAAATTGTTTGACATTTTAAGTGAACCTATCAAAACAAGAAGTCACCAAAGTGATATCTTTTTCTTTGAATTGTTCATAATAAATGTCAAATGCTAGTGCGTATATGTATCCATGCGAATATTAATCGGCCCAAAGGAAGATTATTATTTGGTCGGATTATATACACACATGTGATGGTAAACATGTGATTATTATAAGGTTGCATATGTGAATGATAAATCAATCCAAAGAAGGGTTTATTATTTGACATACATTATTATTAATGTTTGAACATTACAAACTAGAGTACCATTAGTGATTGATATAAAATATCAAGCCAATTACATGTTTGCATTTTATGCGAATAATGATCGGCACGAAGGAAGATTATTATTTGGCTCAAATTACAAACATATTTATAGCAATAAATATGTGATAATCTTATGGTTTTCCATATGAATAGTAAGTCGGTCCAAAGAAAGGTTTATTGTTTGAGAGGATTAATTATCAATGTTTGATTATTACATTGAGTGTATCACTTACAAGTTAATTTTTTGTCCAAAGACTGAATATTAATGTTGTGTTAGGTAACTCGTGATGTGCCCCATCATCAATTGAATTTAATTATTAAATTTAAATGTGAGTTTAATTGCAAGAATGATTGCAATTTGTTTTGTTCTTTTAGTAGCTGCAAATATTTCTGCTCAAATTAAGAACATCTCATTGCTCAATAAGACAAACTTTAAGGTCTAGAAGGAAGCCTTAGAAATTATTCTCGGTTGTATGGATTTAGATCTGGAACTTCAGGTAGAGAAACTCATTTCTACTCTGGAAATTCTCGATGAGGTTAAAATTGAGAAATGAGAATGCTCTAACCTATGTGCGTAACGATCATGAAATTCTCTTTTCCAAAAGCGTTTCAGGGCTCTATTTCTCAGAGTCAAAGTGCAAGGAAATTCGTTGAAGAAATATAACATTTTTTGCCAAAAGGCGGAGACGAGTATCATTTTGGCTAAACTCATCTCCGTGAAATATAAAGACAAATGGAACATAAAGGAGTATATTGTGGAGATGTCTAATCTCGCATCAAAACTCGAGTCACTTAAGCTAGAACTTGTGATAATTGGCTCTTGCACTTGGTTTTTATCTTGCTTCATGTACACTTTGGGCAATTCAGAAAGAGTTATAACACTTAGAATGACTATATTCAAGAGGAAGAGAGATTGCAGAGAGATAAGACTGAAAGTGCTCACTTAGCTTTGGTCTCTTAGAATAAGAAAAGAAAGAACAATAAGGATTTTGTGAAAGGGTTATTTGTGTTTTCCTTAGAGAATGTGGAATTATTCTACAATACACTTGCTAGGCAAACCTAGCATGAATGGTGTTGTTGAGTGATTAAACCGAACTCTTAAGGATATGGTGAGAAGTATGATTAATCATTCTTCCTTACTATAGTCTCTTTGGGGGAAAGCTTTAAAGACCACAGTTTACATCCTTAATAACATGCCAAGTAAAGTTTAACAAAACCTCATATGAGCTTTGGACTAATAAAAGACCAAGCTTTAAACACTTGCATTTTGGGGTTGTCCAGCTGAGGCACGACCTTATAGGCTACATGAAAGAAAACTGGACTCAAGAATAGTTAGCAGCTATTTTGTTGGCTATGTTGAACACTCTTGGGGCTATAAATTTTATGATCCCACTTCAAGATTTTTTTGAGACGGGAAATGCAAGATTTCTTGAGGAAATTGATTTTGGGAAGGAAGAGAACATAATGAATGTTGTCTTTGAGGAAGAACATGTCACTAATGGTAAACAAGTTCTTGTGCCTATTACCATTCAATGAACAACTTCGGTAATAGAAGATAATATTCAAAATATTATTTCTGACAATATTCTTGAACAAGACAACAATGAGGTTCTCCCTCAAGTACCTATAGAACAAATTCAACAACCTCAAGAAGTAGAAGTGCCATTAAGAAGATCTACTAGTGAGAGAAGTGCAAATCTTGATGATTATATTGTATTTCTTTAAGAACATGAGGATGACATCGGGTTAACAGAGGATGATGCATTGAACTTCTGCTAACCCATGAAAATTTATAACTCTCAAAAGTGAATTGATGTCATAAAGGATGAGATGAAGTCTATGCATGATTATGAAGTTTGGGATCTTGTCGAATTACCTAAAGGTGTTAAACCTATTGGTTACAAATGGATATTTAAAACCAAGAGGCATTCAAAGGGTAATATTGATAGATATAAAGCTCTCCTAGTTGCTAAAGGCTACACTCATAAAGAAGACATTGATTATAAAGAAACATTTTCTCCAGTATTTTCGAAGGATTCTTTTTGAATAATATTGGCACTAGTAGCTCATTTTGATTTAGAGCTATATCAGATGGATGTTAAGACTGTGTTTCTAAATGGTGACATTAAAGAAAGATCTATATGGTGCAACCAGAAAACTTTGTGTCAATTGTCTCAACGTCTATGGTATGCAAATTAAAGAAATCCATATATGGCATTAAACAAGCTTCTCTTCAATGGAATCACAAATTTCATCAAGTTATTACCTCGTATGGTTTTGAGGCAAATAAAGTTGATGATTGCGAGTACCACAAGTTTAGTGGGAGCAACATTATATTCCTGGTATTATATGTCGATGATATACTGCTTGCTAGCAGTGATATGAGACTACTGCATTAGACCAAGATATTTCTAATGAATAATTTTGAAATGAAAGATCTTTGGGAAGCTTCTTTTGTATTAGGTATTCAGATACTAAGAGATTTCTCTCAAGGTATCCTAAGGTTGTTACAAGAAAGGTATATAGATAAAGTCCTAGATAGATTTGGAATGAAAGACAGTAAACTAGGGGATACCCCTACAGCTAAGGGAGGCAAGTTTAGTCTTGAACAGTGCCCCAAAATTGACCTTGAAAGACACGAGATGCAAAAGGTTCCTTATGCATCTGTAGTAGGAAGTCTAATGTATGTTCAAGTTTGTACTGTCCCAGTATAGCGTTTGTCGTGGAAGTTTTGGAAAGATTTTGAACAATCCTATAATGCATCACTAGAAGGCAGTCAAATGTGTTATGCATTACTTAAAGAAAACAAAGGAATACATGTTCACTTATCGGAGGTCTAAGAATTTTGAGATCATTGGGTACTCTGACTCCATTTTTTGGGTGTCTAGATAATAAACACTCCACCTCTGGATATGTATTTATCTTGGCTGAAGGTGCTATCTTTTGGAAGTCTACTAAATAGACGCTCATAGCTCCTTCAACCATGGTTGCAGATTACATAGTTTGTTTTGAAACATCAGACCATGACATATGGTTGTGGAAATTTTGTCATTGACTTACGTGTGGTTGATGGTAATAAAAGGCCACCGAGAATTTATTGTGATAGTAAGTTCATGGTTCTTTACTCCAACAATAATATGAGTTTTATAAAGTCAAAATTTATTAACATCAAGTTTCTGGTTGTTAAAGAAAATGTACAAAATAGACAAATTTTCATAGAACATATCGAGACAAATTTTATGTTAGTTGATCCACTAACTAAGGGTTTGGTACCTAAAGTCTTTCATGAGCTTATTGCTTATATGAGTATTGCTCCTCAGGATACCTTAGTTCAATGGGAGTCTATATGTTTTATGATTTACTTTGGATGTCATATATAATTTTATACATAATAAAGTTGATGGTTTATTGTTCTATTTTGAACTCGTGTATTGTAACTATTGTGTTACAATTAAGGACTTTGGATTGATCTCACTAAAGAAAAAAGAAGGACCAATTGGAAATAGACATGTTTAAGATCACATTTAATATATTGGTATGGTGATCATCATGGTCTAGTCATGTTTCAATGTGATGAAAGTCGTGATGGTTCCATAGTTGATATATAAGATGAGCCCGATTATATTAAAGAGAAGACTAAATATAAATAGCATACAGATGCGCACCTAAAGAATATGTGATATAATTGTTTCAGGAAAAATATGAAGCCCAAGTGGGAGATTGTTAGAAATTCATAATTTCTAATTAAGGTTGACATCATATATTTCATAAAATTATATTGGCTCTTTATTTTGGGTTACAAAATAAATGATTTAATTTCTCACAACTCATAGGACTTCTAAAATTGATAATGGATATGGGCTTAATGAGTGGATACCCAAACGGTTGACCTATCGACGATAATGGGAACTCTATAAGTTAACGCATAAGGAACAGTTATGGTCCCCAATACATCAAATCACAAATAGTTTTCACGTCTCCCCATCAGAGAGAAAACGAAATTCCCAAAAGGAATTAAAGATTTCATTGAGGAAGACCATCATGCCAAAACTCTATCAAAAGATACATCAAATTAGTAGATCAAAGAACATAGATTCAGGTATGACTTTGTATCCTTATTTTATATTATGTGTGAAAATCATTAGATTCAAGATCCTAATATTAATATTTCACTGATCATCAAGGAATATCTAACAATTAGTTGTGAGAGGGAGAGAAGTGGGGTTAATTTTGAAGAATAACTGTATATTAGGAAATGAGAATGTTTATATGATTCTTTTAGCACTATAAAATATGGCTACTATCAGTCCCAACTCCTAAGAATTATAAGAAAAGAATTGGTAATTTGGCTTAGAATTACCTCGGACATAAGAGGGTGGACAGAAAGTTGAAATATCCTTCTTTTTGGTGTGATTTTCTCAAATGACTCTAATGTATTTATAGAGTTGAAACTCAAATGACCATGAAAAAAACTGACCAAATCACACTAAACTAGGATCGATTGCATGGCAACAATAGGAATATATCTTCCCTAGCACAATATATGTTATTTGTTGATGAATTACAACAATAACAATAGTAAATGACATGACATACGCAAAGATCCCCATAGTAGAGTGAGAACTGAAATCGACACCACGCGTTTGGTAGTTAAGCTGTGTGCATGCTCATCTCCAATTTCAAAACTCTTTATAATTCTTGGGATAAGCCTAAGAGGTAACTTTCTATCTCTGAACATTTCTTAAATGTATGAAAAACTACTATTTTTTTTCCCTACTTTAGCATGTTTCAACCAGGAAAAAAAATCCTATCCAGGGATAGACAAGTTATTACTTCTTACTGTTAAAGTGTCATTTTTTCATACCATTTCATTGCTTATCTTTTCGCTCAACTCACTTCATCCACGTCAACACCCACTCACACTATTGTCCTATATAATAACCCCTCTCCCATTTCATACTCGTCTGCTCATCTCTGTTCTAATCTTTTATAGATAAGTATCCACCACCACCAGGTTCAGTTACCGGAGCACATCTCCAGAAATTTCTTCGTCGACGTAAAAATGACAGTCTCCATTGCGAGGAGGATATTTCGACGAGGATCGGCACAGTTTCGCTGGCAACACAGCCTTTGTCGGGCGGCAACAGAAACCAAAACTGAAGCCATCGCCTCTGCCGCCGTTGCTCCGGATCTTCCGGCGTTTGATTACTCTCCGCCTACATACATGGGGCCCACTGCGGAAGAGATCCTGGAGAAACGCAAGGAGTATCTGAGCCCTTCCCTCTTCCACCTCTACAAGAATCCGGTGAGTTCGAGCTACACCTGATTATCTCTTAATGGGTACATGTCTATCCCTTCCCAAATCAAACTCTAACACAATCTTATATTACTCGACCAATACAAGAATAAAAATGTTATTATAAATAAATAACACCCTAAGAATGTCACAATTATATATTGATAGTAATTAACAAGAAGGATGAGGCGAATTAAGTTTAGCGAAGTTCAAATCGTCTTTACTTAACCGTAGTGGAAGTGATGTAACTATAAGGGCTGATGATTGATGGATTCATGTTAGATGTGTCATTTTTTTTTGTTGCTAACCTTTAATTAATAACTCATGTTAAAAATATGAATTCTTTTTAAGGAATGAGTCTTAATGAAATTTGTTAAATAATAAAAATAAAACAAAAATATTTTATTAAATTATCACGAGGCAATAGTTAAAAAATATCTAAAAAGAAGTAATATATTAAGATTTGTACTATATATAGATCATAAAGAAATTAAAAAGTTTCATCATTCAAATAATAATTTTTTTTGTTTAAGGGTAATTCAAAACGTTAGCGCCATGAAAGTAAAACGTCCTAAAACAGTAAGAATGAGATTTTAGAAAAAAGATATTTGGTTTGATTTATCATTTTCTATAGTTAATGTAAAAGATAAATAATGCTTAAAGTAAATGCATGAATGTGATGGTTGCTTTTTCTTCACGTTTCCAATTTATTTTCCTTCCGGATATACTATATTAGTTTTTGACATCAAACAAAGAAATCGTTTCCGTGAAATCATCCTTCATAAATAACACAGGTCAATTTTTCTGGCTGAGACACATGTCATTTTTGTTTTTTTATGTCATGACCCAAAAAACTAATATGACAGATAAAATGTTTTATATTTTATATGAATGGTGGATGAGTTGCTGACAGTATAAAAAAATATCTATATTGTTAAATATTAAATCCACATAAAATCCATACACTTTATTTTTTTTGTCAGGTTAATAACAATAATGTAATGTGGGGGTGAGGTGCAGGTGAACATAGTGGAAGGTAAGAGGCAGTACCTGTTTGACGACAAAGGAAGGAGGTACGTGGACGCATTCGGTGGGATTGCTACGGTGTGTTGCGGCCATTGCCACCCTGATGTGGTGGAGGCCATTGTTAATCAAACAAAACGGTTGCAGCACTCTACCGTTCTCTACCTCAACAATGCTATCGCTGATTTTGCTGAGGCTTTGGCTTCTAAGCTTCCTGCAAATCTCAAAGTTTGTTCCTCTTATTTTTTGATGCAATTTGAAAATATTATGAAATTGTTTTTTTACGTCAGGGCACGGCACTTTTCGGATTTATTTTATAAATCTAAAGAGTATCATAAAAGAATCACACCGTAATATACACATTTAAAGAAATTGATTTAGTAAAAAATAATATTATCAAATATGTACTCAGAAAAAACACGTTAAAAAGCTTAATATAATTTCATAAGACATTCATGTGGGTTGACAACCCAATTAGAGTATGATATAATGTAGTTGCCCTTTTCCTATTGATGTAAAGTGAAGACTTCATCTTTACATAAATAGGAACACATCAATTATTTTATAAAGTATGTCATTTCATGAATTATAATTGATTAAAAAATGTATTTAAATTAAAATTTTAATTATTAAATACTTTTTGATTAACTACAACATAACACATAAAATTATATTTTATGGGATAAAAGATATGCTTCATTTATCGCATATAGTATGATTAGATCTTGATTGTTATTGAAGGACTTAATTATGGTGAGAAAACTTTTATAGTGAAATTTACTAATTTTAAAATCCTTACGGATCTTGCAAGCTTGTTTTAGAAACTGCATCTTACTCATGTATGTCAGGAGATTTTTATTTATGAGTTATAATATTCTTTTATGGACTAAATAAAAGAAATATGTAAGTGAATTTGACATCACATTTTAACCCAAAACCTTAAGGCATTAGATCTATGAATTCATTCAGTTATCTACTCTTTAACTCATCCATTTTGCATGTAAGATTTTTTCATTTACACTTGGATACCCAACTATGCTTAACTAAATACATAATTGTTAATCTATAAAGATAAGCAAACTTTTATAGCAATTTGTTATGTGTCAGATACCAAGTTTTGTTAGATGTTATAATTATAATTTATGATACAACTGGAGTATTTTGAATTATAATTTTGAAATGCTTACAATTTACTCATTCTATGATCGATTATAATTTGGTGTGTTCAAATCACATTATGACTAGGCGTCAATGAAAATTAAATCCTACAAGTTTTTTACGAGCTAAATGATCATAAACCTGAATAAGAAGTCGCCAACTTAAAACAAGAGGAAAGATTGACCTTTATTTTCCTGTTTCAAATAGACTTATATGCTTTAATGATGTTTATTTAGAGTAATGATTTTTTTTTGTCATTTTCAAGTTTGTGATAATGCAAGTCCAAAAAAGTTATGTCTATCTTGTATAATGGGAATATGGGATGCCATGCTTGGTGTGGGTGGTATCATGGCTAACACATGATTTCTATCAAACAAATAATGTGCATGTCATTGTCAAACGATAAAGTGTCCTCCACTATATATAAATAGAATAAATAAAACCTCCACTATCAACCCTTGTTACTTTCATCAAAAGACAAATATCTTCTCTCAAAACAATATTGCAAATTATTAAATTTTAGTTTCCGCTAACAATACGGATGAAATGAGTATGTCAAAATCTTGACGTTCTTGTATATCAAACTTTAATTTAGTTAATTTTTTGAAGCTGAAGCTGGCTCAACTAGTGTTTTATTTTTTCTTAAATTTGTTACCATGATATGAGGGTGATCCAATGCACGAATCTCCAACTTAGTATAATATGGAAAAATAGATATATACACAGTCTTATCCTAAAAGTTGAGAGATTGTTCTCATAATTTAAATATGTAACTTCATGATCACTAAACATCAATTTTAGTGTTGCATATATAATAGAAAAATAATTAAATGTGAATTAATTGAGATACGCTTCATAATGAGTGTATCTTTTAATTTTAAGATAATAAATGAAGGTCTTGTATATTATACATAGGTGGTATTTTTCACAAATTCTGGAACAGAAGCAAACGAATTGGCGATAATGATAGCAAGATTGTACACAGGGTGCCATGACATAATATCTATAAGGAATGCTTATCATGGGAATGCAGCTGGGACAATGGGCGCCACAGCTCAAAGCATCTGGAAATTTAATGTAGTACAGGTAAACAATTATATCTATACACAAGGAATTTACTGTAATATTTAAACTCATGTGCAAAAATTGCTCTCCAATTAAAATAAAAAGTGATAGTAAAAATGTTAAAAATACAAAACTATTTCATGTTTACTGTGTATTATTGACGGCGTCCAAATAAAAATCATTCATAGCCCTTTATCCTCAAACAATTTTTTATTTAATTTTTAGGCATTTAATCATTGATATATCACAGAGAGTTGATTTAGTTGATTAAGTCCTAATATATGGTGGTTGATTGTTCAATGCATATATTTCTAATTATGATTTAATATGTATATACTGGCAGTGAAAGTATTTTTTACACTGTCAACAAATCATTCACAATTTGACTTATCAACTATCATTGACTCTTAAACAAAAGTAATATTGATCAATGGTGGATGATATGCTGACAATATATCAGTGCACAAATTGTAAACTCTTCTGATTAATGATAAACTCGATAACTACAAGTATGTAATGGAGTATGCATACATTATTAACAATGTATATATTTATTAGTTTAGTATAAAAATTAGTGTAAGAAAATGTTAGATGATGGTTGTCATAAGTTCACTTAATTAACGACCAAGTTTCAACTTTAAACCCAACCATCTGCTGTATAAGAAATAAAAAAACCAACTTTCCACGTGTATAATAGCAACATCATTGAGGAACTTAATATTAGTCTTTAGAAACTATAAAGTCCCATATCAGTGCAAGTGCCGTGTAAGAGCGTCTTGATATGAAAGTGAGGTCTTGTGGACCATCCTTTAGCAAACAATAATATCACATTATCTTGCCATATGAATCGGCATGTTTCATTTAAGACGTAGGATGTCATGAGGATAGGATAACACGGTCAAACCGATTCAATCGCTGATAAAATTTAAAGGACAGTCCTATCAGTTTAATTGTTGCCTGAATTTGAAAATAGTTATGATTTATAGTATTATCCAAATGAGAAGTTGAATTGTTTTGAATAGAGAAAATTCTGAACTGATTGTATAAATTCGGTTAAATTAAAATAACCTAAGTGAATCGGATGGTTCACTTAAAATAAAATAAAAAAGTTCAAACTCTAGTCAAATGTTTTGTTTTACTTCAGTCCAAAAAACATGGAGAAATATTACTCAATATAATTATACTTAATTATTAATTATACAAAATTTTATATTTATATATAATTATATATTGAGAGAAGATTCAGTTGCTCTAAGAGTAAGTTTAGAAAACATACACTACATCTTAGTCATTGGATTTCCTTATAATGAATGGTTAAAAGTGGAGTAAGTTTTTTAAACTTATTATTGATGTAAGTGTATATATTTATAGATAATTATTAATCATATATGAAATCATCTAATCCGACCAAAAAAGTTAATCCTTTAAATCATTTAAACTTAAAATGAATTCTCTTCTAATTTTATGTCTAACTTTAATTTCATAACATTATTATGTGAGGAGTAAATATCACAAAAAGTATCATGTATATTTCTTGTTGAGAAGGAAAAAACGTGATAGAAAAAACATATATACATTGAAACAATAATGATTTTTTACACTTTATAAGTTATATAATAACATTATTGAACTTTTAAATATAAATGAACGGGAATAATATGATATATTATATATATAAATCTTTTAAATTAATAGTATATATACATACTCCAATCAAAACCAAAATTACTTTCACATCTTTGTAATCAAAATTCTCATATTTTGCTTACGATCATATGCATGATATGAAA
This sequence comes from Lupinus angustifolius, assembly GCF_001865875.1. Lineage (NCBI taxonomy): Eukaryota > Viridiplantae > Streptophyta > Magnoliopsida > Fabales > Fabaceae > Lupinus > Lupinus angustifolius. The sequence goes on from NC_032020.1 coordinate 3,224,839, forward strand.
ATTGATTCTCAAATATTTAACTCACTAATTATCAACACGCTTCTTCACTGTTTCTAATAGGCATTACTTTTGCCTTTTCTAGAATAAATTGGTTCAGATTATGCTTTGCTTTCTAATTTCAGTGACTTGTAAATTGTAATGCTCATCCAATTTGGCAACCACGTGAATTTAAAATGTAAATAAGTGTTTGGCTAAAGTGGTTTTCTATTTAATTTTTTTAATGCTGGTGTTGCCAACAGAGTGGTGTTCATCATGCATTAAATCCAGACCCATATAGAGGTGTTTTTGGTTCTGATGGAGAGATGTATGCTAGAGATGTCCAAGAAATTATTAACTTTGGAACTTCTGGAAATGTTGCTGCCTTCCTATCTGAAGCCATACAGGTATACTCTCAAGCATATAAAAAAAGAGTGAATTTTTCATCTAAACAACAAAAATTACAACTATTATTGTCTCATTGTTAATTTCCCCTTTTTTCCTGAAATGATTCTTGCTGCATGACTTTTTTAATGAGGAATACCAAGATATGATATAATATAAAATGCTGCATCTCTATTATTGCAAACCTGTAATATTCATTAGAGAAAAGTACTAATAAAGAAACATCCTTCATATTTTATCATAGTAGGTCATTTTAAGTTACTCTTGCAATAAATAGATTCATTCCCTTTTATACTTATATCATTATATTGTACTGCCTATATTACTTGTTACAATTAAGTAATTAGTTATAACAGCTATTAACTACTTATTTATTATTTTCAGACATAAAATATCTTATTTAATAATTTATGATGAGAATTCATTTTGTTGCATCCTATTGTGAGACATAAATATGTTTTTTTACCCAAAATATATTAAAGATGTTTTAATCTCTATAATTTATATTTTAGACTTAATCTTATCATATTCAAAAAATTTGGTTTTAATCTATAATGATGGTATGATTTTCACCAATATATAATATGGGTTAAGGGTGAGCTTGAGATGAGTTGAGATGAGTTGAGACGGGTTAAGCATGTCCCTCATCTGTCCCTAAATATTGATCGGGTCAATTTTTGAACCTGAACCCATCCATAATTAGGAAGGGACACGTGATGGACGAATCTAAAATAAGACGGGTCAAGATAGGGACGAGTCCAGATTGGAAAAGGACAAAATGACAAGCCCATATTTTTTCCACGAATCTTTAAACATACACAATCAAAATTATCGCAATCTGTATATAAACTCAATTAACACCTGCATCCCACATAAATCAGTATATAAACTACAAAAGTTCACACAAAAATGAATATAATAATTAGTTATTAACTAACTCTTAAGTGTCGTAGTGTCCTTCACTCTCGTCGCAACAATCATTCACTATCCAAGAGAATTAAACAATGAAAAAAAGGTAAGGAATAAATATCATAAGTGGTGTGAACATGTTGTGTGAGCTTATAGGTATTTGAGTCATGTGAGCTCAACTTAATAGATATTGATAGGTACTTATTCAATTATTCTTGATATATAACTATAAGGGACACACCAAGTGACCCGAACCAATCTTTTGTTGACAACGAGTCTGTTCCTTTTAATCGGGTCTGTCCTTTTTTATTAATTTGGACGGGTTAGACTCTTCCCTGAGTCATCGGGTTGAGGCAGGTATATGGGTTGAGACGGGTATACGGGTTGAACCGGTTCCTGTTCACCCTTAATATGTGTCATACTAATTGATAAAAACATATATAATTATTTTAGTTTTCTATCTGTAATGAAGTGGTTTATGTGTTTTTTGTTGTAAAGAAAGACAACCTGATATTGTTCATGTTTATGACAGGGAGTAGGGGGCATCATTGAATTGGCTCCTGGTTACTTGCCAGCAGTGTACAGTAGCATTAAGAAAGCAGGAGGGCTTTGTATTGCCGATGAGGTTCAGTCTGGTTTTGCTCGCACCGGTAGCCATTTCTGGGGATTTGAGACCCATGGTGTTGTTCCTGACATAGTCACAATGGCCAAGGTAAGTCTTCCATTAGTGTAAGGGATCTTATAAGTTGTTAGAGCTGCATTTTTTAGATGTGTTAGAATGAGATAAAATGTTTGGCCTGTAATGGAAGTGTTAAAAGTTGGTAGCAAAGAGAACTGAACATGACAATTTGTTGCTTTCTGTTTTGTCCATGTATTAAACACTTCCTAAGTTGATTAGTTCCTTTTTTGGTCCCTAGCTATGTATTAGTAATTAGTGTATAAACCCTTACTTTAATAATGTGCATGGTGATCTTAGTCGACCAAGGGTATGTTTGCAATTCAAGTTTTGGAAATAGATGAAGGAAAATGAAAGGTTTTAGGATCATTTCATATTTGTATTTCATGGCTCTCAATCCTTTTTCTCTCCTCCATTATCAACCAAAACAACTCCCAAACAAACTGGTGGACCCGTAATTACAAAGGTATACCAAAGAAAAAGGAAAGAGAGAGAGGGAAAAAGGGGAACAAATGCAAATAGGTTAGTTACACATGTCTCTAACAAACTGGACACGTGGCAGCAAGAGAATGGAAAGGAAGATTCTAAAATCAGAGGGAAAAGTGAATAAGAAGGTAGAGTGGGGGGAATAGAGCAGGCAAATATTTGGTGAAAAGAAGGAGTGACCACTATCACTAGAGTAAAGGAAATCATTTCCATAGTACTGTGTATTTTCTTTTTTGCACTTATTTTCATGACATATCCTTGTACCTTGCAATTTGATCTTGGAAGTATTACACTAATTTTCTGCACAATTATTGTTTCATTGGTTATATTTCTATCTTAAATTCTTCTGGTATCTATCAATTGGTTTCAGAGCTCCCGATCTTGGGGACATCTGAATGGTATCAACAAGGATGGATAATAGACTAGAAAATGTGGAGAAGCGGTGGGAGGGAATGCAAGCTTCGCTTTAAGAAGCTTTCCGGTTACAAATGGAGACGTTGATGAGGATGGTGACCAACTAGTTGGAAGAAGAAGTAGGGGAGATAAGGGAGTTGGGGAGAGAAGGCATGGGGGAAAACAGTAACAGGGGAAGGAGGTCGCAGGGAGGGAAACCGGGGAGAGGAGGAAATAAGGAGGAATGACAGAATTAAGAGAGTGGAAGTTCCTTATTTCACCAGAGAGGACCCGCACGGCTGGGTGTATCGGGTGGAGCATTATTTCGAGATCAATTACATTCCCGACAATGAAAAGGTTCTCACAACAGTAGTCTGCCTCGAAGGAAAGGCGTTGAACTGGTACCAATGGTAGGAATCTCGGATGGTGGTAACGGTGAGGTGGCCTATGTTCCGGCAAGCTGTTATGAGTCGTTTTAAGGAAGCAACGTCGGACAATCCGTATGAAACATTGATGGGATTGAGGCAGAGAGGATCCGTCATGGAATATCGAGAACAATTTGAACTTTGATCTGCTCCATTGCGTTTTGTGGATGAAGAATACATGAAGGGGGTGTTTATGAATAGATTGAAGGAGGAAATCAAAGCGGAGGTGAGGTTGATGAGCTCAGGGGACCTTCACGAATTAATGGAAACAACACACAAGGTGGAAGAAAGGAATAGGGCTTTGGGGCGTTCACATCGGTATTAAACCCGAAATAGTGGAGTCGGGTTTACCCGAATCGCTTTACTGGGTCGATGGGTCGAGGCCCAAGAGCACAAAAATTCCAATTTTGAGGGAAATCAAAGTTTTGGGCCGATTGAAAATTCCAGAGCCCAATTTGTGCAGTCTGAAAACTCCACAAGCACGAAAAGAGGAATGGCATTTCAAGAGGGAGAAAGTTCCCTTGCACTAAAGAGAGGAATAGGGTTCAAAAAACTTACTAAGGAGGAAGAAAATGAGAAGCGAAGACGAAATCTTTGTTTCCGGTGTGACGAACGATATTATCCTAGTCATGTGTGTTGCAACAAACAACTTCATGACATCTTATTAGGACAAGAAGAAGAGAAAGAGGAAGTTGACAAATCGGGGGAGAAGACAAAGTTATTTGAGCTGGTGGGTGTGGATATGATATTGGGTTTTGAATGGTTGAAAAGTCTGGGGAAATTCAGTGCCGATTTAGCACACTACTTGCTGGAAATTCAAGACAACGGTAACATAATTGAAGTCAGGGGAGACCCAACCTTGTCTAGAATAGTGGCATCGGTAAAGGCGGTCATGAAGGAGATGCACAATGAAGCGGAGGCATATTATATCGAATTTGGGATGATGAGCATGTTATGCACTGAAACAGTGAATATTCCGCACAACTTGCAACCCATTGTCGAGGAGTTTGAAAATATTTCCCAGGAGCACATAGATTTTCCACCAAGGAGAGCTTGTGATCATGCTATTATGCTTAAAGAAGGGTCAGACATTCCGCACATACATCCGTATAGACAGCCCCATACTTACAAAGAATAAATTGAGAAATTTGTGAAAGAAATGTTGACCGCGGGAATGATTCGGCCGAGTGTGAGCCCGTTTTCAAGTCCATTGATCCTTGTGCGGAAGAAGGACGGGGGTTGGAGATTCTGTGTGGATTATAGGGCCCTGAACAATGTCATGGTACCCAACAAATTTCTGATTCCGGTGATTGAGGAGTTGTTGGATGAGTTGGGAGGTGCCACATTGTTTTCTAAACTGGATTTAAAATCTGGTTACTATTAGATTAGAATGAAGGAGGATGATATCCCAAAAACAACATTTCGTACACATGAAGGTCACTATGAGTATGTGGTGATGCCGTTTGGGCTCACCAATGCTCCATCCACTTTTCAAGCTCTCATGAATGATGTTTTTAAACCATATTTGAGAAAGTTTATGCTTGTATTCTTTGATGACATCCTAGTGTATAGCAGAGATATGGGGGTACACTGTGACCATTTAAGGGTGGTCTTTCAAACACTCCGGGAGCATGTGTTATGGGTAAATTACAAGAAGTGTTGTTTTGGTGCGGAGGAGCTTGAGTATTTGGGGCATCTCATTTCTAGTCAAGGGATCCAGGCCAACTTGGAGAAGATTTCAGAAATGACACATTGGCCTTGTCCAAAAGACATTCATGGGTTGCGAGGATTTTTGGGTCTTACCGGATACTACCGACGATTTGTGCAGTACTATGGCATCATTGCAAGGTCTCTGACACAACTGTTGAAGAAGAACCGATTTCAGTGGTCAGCGAAAGCTCAAATAGCCTTTGAAAAGCTAAAAACATCAATGGTAAGTTTGCCTACGCTAGCCTTACACGATTTTCAGGCACCGTTTGAGATTGAGACTGATGCTTCAGGATTTGGCATTGGGGCAGTCCTTATGCAACAAGGTTGTCCTCTAGCTTTTGTAAGCCAAGCATTATCTGAAAGGGCCAAGCTGAAATCAGTGTACGGAAGGGAACTAATGGCCATTGTATTTGCTGTTCAAAAGTGGCAACAATATTTGTTGGGCCACCATTTTGTCATTTGGATGGATCAGAAGAGCCTGAAGTTTCTGTTAGAACAACGAGTATTGGGAGGCGACCAAATAAAATGGGTGACTAAGCTGCTCGGGTTTGATTACGAAATACAATATAAACCAGGTTCGGAAAATAGAGTGGCAGATGCGTTGTCTCGGGTGATGGAATGCAACTCCATTTCCATGGTCACTAATGTAGATTTATTGGAGCTGGCTGATGAGATTCTTGCCGATGTGCTGCTGTCCCGACTTATACAGAAGGTAGCCCAGGACCCTAAATCTCACCCTTCATACTCACTGGCTAAAGGTTGTTTATGGTATAAAGGACGGTTGGTGCCCGCATCCCTCTTTTGCTCGTAGAATTCGATGCGTCTCCATGGGGAGATCATTCAGGTATAACCAGAACTTATAAACGGTTGGCTGTTGTATTTCATTGCGCAGGTATGCGACGTGATACTGAGAAATTTGTTGTGAACTGTTCCCTTTGTCAACAAAACAAGTATCAGGCACTTAAACCAGCAGAAGGCTTGACAGACGATTGTGAATTACAAGTGCTGCCCAAAAAAGTATTGGCTAGTCGTAAACTGTTGAATGGTCACACAAAAGTTTTACTTAAGTGGACTGCGTTACCAGAACATGATAGTACTTGGGAGGATTTTGAATCAATCCAAGCCACTTTCCCTGATTTCCACCTTGAGGACAAGGTCTTACGAAGGAAAGAGAGTGAGGGAAAAAGGGGAACAAATGCAAATGGGTTAGTTACACATGTCTCTAACAAACTGGACAGGTGGCAGCAAGATAATGGAAAGGAAGATTCTAAAATAAGAGGAAAAGGTGAATAAGAATGTAG
>NC_032020.1:3231219-3237330 GCF_001865875.1 Lupinus angustifolius
GAGCAGGCAAATATTTGGTGAAAAGGAGGAGTGACCACTATCACTAGAGTAAAGGAAATCATTTCCATAGCACCGTGTATTTTCTTTTGTGCACTTATTTTCATGACATATCCTTGTACCTTACAATCTTGCAATCTGATCTTGGAAGTATTACACTAATTTTCTCCACAATTACTGTTTCATTGGTTATTTTCTATCTTAAATTCTTCTGGTATCTATCACAGACCCTATAAAGGGCTGTATGAAAGTTGGTTTTTGGAGAGGAAGGGAAATGAAAGACTTAGAGTGATCATACAAGTGTATTTCACAACTCTCAAATCTGTCATTTTACTCATTGTCTTCCAAAACACAACCCGCAAACAAACTCTAAGGGTTAGTTTGGGAGTTGGATTTTGGAGGGGAAGTGATGGAAAGGGAAGGCTTGGGAACCATGAAATACACTTGTTTCATAGCTCCCAAGCCTTCCCTTTCCCTCCCTTCCCCTCCAAAATCCAACTTCCAAACTAACCCTAAGTAAACTAAGGAGGCAAGCTTGTTTTAAACTAGTATTTCTGATAATTTTCAACCGAGGAAGTTACTTTATATGTTAATAGACTAGAAAATGTAACTATAATTGCCTTGTTATGAAATCTCTCATCCGCTTTGTTGATGACTTACTTTTTAGTTCATTTCTTGATTTTATTTTTGTGCAGGGCATTGGAAATGGCATTCCTCTTGGTGCTGTTGTAACTACACCAGAGATTGCAGAAGTCTTGACCCGCAGAAGTTACTTCAACACTTTTGGTGGGAACCCTGTTTGTACTGCTGCTGGGTTGGCTGTGTTGAAAGTAATAGAGAAGGAGAAGCTTCAAGAAAATGCATCTGTGGTTGGATCATATTTGAAAGATAGGCTCACTGGGTTGAAGGACAAATATGAATGTAATCTCTCGCTCCTTCTTATTCCTTTGCTATTATAGTTATATAAAATGTTTTAAATGTTTGACATTACAAATGACGTGGCGACTTTACGATTTTGGAAGTCTCTGCAATCTCAATTTCAGCCAAATCGGCTGCACTTTCCAACAATGATCTGCAATGTTATTGTTTTAGAAGTCTTCACGACCACAATTTAAAACCTCGATTATATACACACACAGGAATTCCTCCAAGAGAGGACTTTAACTTTTAAGGCATTAATCTCACAAAACAATGATGACTTTTTTCTTCTTCCAATTTCATGAACAACTTTGGTTCTTCTGTAGTAATTGGTGATGTTAGGGGAAGAGGCTTGATGCTTGGAGTTGAACTTGTAACTGATCGTGAACTCAAAACACCAGCGAAAGCCGAAACACTTCATGTCATGGACCAAATGAAAGGTAAAGTCCATATCCCGCTAGATGTAACTTCATTTGACAATGTAAAAACTTTACACTAACGGTGCATACCCATTAAACTCTTCTTTCTATTTGTTAAGTTACTAATATACCCGTCTGCTGTTACTTCAGAATTCGGAGTACTAGTTGGAAAAGGAGGTTACTATGGAAACGTTTTCAGAATTACACCTCCCTTATGTTTCAGCAAAGAAGATGCAGGTTAGCCTCACCCTCAATTTCTATCTTTCTTGGATTCATATGTCATTATTTTAAATTGCGATTGTGGTCACAATCATAGTCACAGTTGTGGTTATTATAGTTCCCGTCGTTACAATGTGAATTATTTTGTATTTCAAAAATATTTTTTGAATTTGATATGGTATAATACAATTTGATGTGATCCGATACGACCACATCATTATAATTTCATGTCACATTACATCACAATTGTGGTGTGATGTAGTTTCGGCGGTCACCACAATTGCGATATTATGGCTGCTTCACGTCATGCGATCCTTAATTTAAATCAGGGCATGTGTTGTTCTGTTGCTTATAGATTGTGCTTTTTGTTGGTTGCAGACTTCCTGGTGGACGCAATGGACTTGTCCTTGTCTAGACTCTAGAATATGAAGTCTAGCATGATCCTAGTGTTAATAAATAAAAATCTGCTTTATCAAGTCAATTTGAACTGTATTATATCATCTACATCGAGAGGAAAACTTACAGCTACTCTGATTTTCTTTTTGGTGCAAAGCCTATTATGATCTAAGAAAATGATTAGACAACAACTCGTTGTCTCTCTGTTCTATGAGAATATGCAAATCCTGCTCTTTATATATTTTTCTTTTGTTTCAACAATTTCCATCCCAGTTTTCATAATTGTTAGTTATCCACTATATTAATCCGAAACTAATTTTCTATTCGGCAACTGGAACTTTAAACCAACTTTAAGCTCAAACTCGACTATCTAAAGTTCATGAATTGTTCTAGCTGTCAATGAACTTAATATGTGCATACATCAACTTGAATGATAAATCCTTTATATCTATAAATTACTCATGTCAGTTTTTATGAATTTTTTTATTCATGTATATGCTATATCTATTTATGTATTAATATAGAAAGTATGTAAGTACATGAAATATATGAGAATCATAAAATATTTTTTTATACGTATATAAATTTATAATTAAGTCAATTCATAAACTTAATAATTTAAATAATATTTAGCTCAAGTTTAATTCAACTTATTTATGTTCAATTTTTAACTTATTTAATTCATGATCCAAGTTTATCGAACTAGTTCATTGATTTTAGAACTAATTTAGACGTAATCACTTAATTCTGGATCTTAATAAATGTCATTCCATAATTAACGAGTTCCTTCTTGTTCGTGTACCCTTCATTCTTTTTTATGTGCACAATACCATCAGATTTTGTCTTCAAATAATAAAAATATATTAATGCCACATGAACTAAAAATGCTTCTTAAATACTTTTATTTAATTATTATAAACACTTTACAGAAATAAATCGAATTTAAATACAATATAATTAAAAAGATAATGAGAAAGGCATAAGATAAGATAAGAAAGAGAGTAAATTAAGACAAAATAAGATAAGACAATTTCTAGGAATGGCTTATCTCTTTAAATTAGAAAAGATAAAGGGACAACATTTAAATTAGAAAATTAAAAAAGTAACCTTCAATAAAATTAGGTTTCTTATCCACGCGGATATTAATCTACTATCATGGCACGATATATTGTATGGGTCTATCATTATATACATCTACTTAGAGACTTAGGAATCACAACCACGATATACAATACTAGCCCAAGTACCCAACCACCACGATAGTGTCTAACACAATTGAGTGTGTTCCTCTCTGCTTGACTCATTTTTTATTAAATCTGCACAAAACAATAAATTATTTGCATTTATTCCAAACTATGTGATAATACAACATAGAAGAATTAAAATTCATTATTTTGATAAGATTAGCATGCAAAAGGAGGACCGATGTATTTTCACGGACATCATTTTCAGAATAACGATCCTCTCCATTGTAAATACTTATTTTTATTTATATTTTTAAAAATAAAATTATAATTTCATTATATGTAAAATATTAAAAATGTCTTACCACATTATTTTTTTCATTTATTTTTATAGTACATGCATCTAGAACATCTCTACTCCATTAACATGTAGCCCAATCACTCCTCTCCTTACACTTGAGTTAGGCCTATCTCTCCTCTTTTTACGCTGGAGTTGGGCCCAATCTCTCCCCTCTTTATTTAGTCCATACATATGATCTAGAATAGAACTCCTTCCTCTACAAGGCCATAACAACTGCTGCAGTATTCCTTTCATGGATTTTTCTAATGAAGGTTCACTAGATGCAGGAACATGATTACTATTCACTTGTTGTTGTTTCTGCTGTTGGATTGGAGGAGGCACATATGGTCTATTTTGTGCAACATTATTATTCTGAAATGGTGGCCCCAGATGAGGCTGTGAAGGACCAGACCATCTAAGATTCAAATGATTCCTCCAACTAGGTTTGTATCTACTTGATGAAGGATCATAATTTTATTGCTGTTGTTGAGGTCTGTTGTTGTAAATATTTGCAGCATAGGCCTCACAAATGCCAAAAACTCGTGCTTCAAGTGGAGGTTTCTGCTGATTCATGGCAAGTTGAGTGACCAAGGTAGCAAAGGAGTCATTTTTTTTTCTCAATTTTATCTTGCCTCACCGAATCTGTCCCAACATCATGGACACCTCTGACCACTATAGCATCACTACTTCTTGCACTGAACTGTTGAGAGTTCGAAGACATGTTCTCAACCAAACCTCTAGCCTCAAAAGGGGTCATATCTCCAAGTGTACCACCACTAGCATCATCAATGATATTCCTCTCCATGTTGTTCAGACCCTCATACAAATATTGTAGGATGAGTTTTTCAGAGATCTGATGATGGGGGCAACTTGCACATAGTCTCTTGAATCTCTCCCAATATTCATATAAACCTTGTGCATGTAGTTGTCTGATTCTAGAAATATCTTTTCTGCTTGTAGTGGTCCTGGAGGTAGGAAAGAATTTTTCAAGGAAGATTCTCTTCAGGTCATCCCAGCTAGTAATGGAACCAGGGGCCAAGTAATACAGCCAATCTTTTGAAGTGCCCTCAAGTGAATGTGGGAATGCCTTCAAACATATGTGATCCTCTTGGACATCACGAGACTTCTTGGTGGAACATACAATGTGGAACTCCTTAAGATGCTTATGAGGACATTCACCTACATGTCCATGAAACTTAGGCAACAAATGGATTAGTCCAGTTTTGAGCACATATGACACATCCTCATTGAGATACTGGATACACAAGCTTTTGTATTGAAATCAGGTGCAGTTAGCTCCCTTAATGTCCTCTCACGTGGGATTTGAGGTGGTTCAACCATATTTTCAGAGTATGCAACAGAATGCACAGAAAGAGTAGAATCAGTATCACCATCGGGTAGATTAATAGTAAGATGAAAAGACTCACTATCTAAATTTAAATTCCTAACTTGTCTAACCAAACTATGAAATGTTCTATTAATTTCAGGATTTATTGGATGCAAAGAGTTAGGATTCCCCTAGTTATGCACTAAATGCAGTAGTAACAACCATGTAGGGCAGTAAGTGAAATACATGTTAAATTTCATTGATCAACCAAAACTTTGCATCAATAAAATCCTAATACCATAGGAAACATCCACAAAAAATTTCAGGACAAAACTCAAATCCTACAAAGCCTAACTAATTTAATTAAATGCAACAAAATCAAAACAATTGGAAAAATAAACTTGTAAAATTAAAAAGAAATAGTAAACCGACTCTTTTTGGATTTTCAGGGTGGGTTCTACAGATGTAGTGTGTAGAGAAAGAATCGTTGGATTTTTCTACCCAATTGTATATATAATATGTCCAATTCTGATCAACGGTTTCAAAGTTATGCCAAAAATAGAAAAACTATGATGCATCTCACAACCAGTAGCAAGGTGATTAACTATGATGCATCCAGTATTCAATATGCGATGAAAGAAATGTGGAAACAAAGTTTTATGCAAAAATTCTAACCACAACTATATTAACCAACATACACCCGAATCAACTAACATGCAAATAACTAAACAAGACAGCAAACAGCAAACAGTGAATGCTACAGGCAGATTTTGAAACCCAAATATAATGGTTATTCTAAGACACACACTAAACTATAATAAGAATCAAATTTGACAAGAACCGATAATCCCCGACAGCGGCGCTAAATTTGATCAAGGTCGAGGCCGTACCCGATACAAATAATATAACAATTAAAAACTGCAGTACTAGGAAGTGACTCCTAGGTCGTTTTCCAAGGATTATCTTTCAAACAAAATTTCAAACACCTTATACTCACACACACACAAGGAGGTTCTTGTTGTTGGATAGTATGAACATAAATCAAATTCAGAAAAATAGTTAAGCAATGTAATAAAATGGCTAAATCCCTTTGGTTCGTTTGTTCACAACTCAATCCTCGGTTTCAAAATATTATTTTCAGATTCCAACCATTAACTTCCGAATTTTTTGAGAATCAATTAACTAAGCGATAATCAATTCAAAGTTGCAGAACCTAAACCACTAACTAGGCGAAATCAGTATAAGCATGAAATGATTAACAAATTCACACGAACTTAGCATTCATGCACTAGAGAGAGTAAATCAACTAAG
>NC_032020.1:3237430-3237689 GCF_001865875.1 Lupinus angustifolius
TGGTTGGAGGAATCATCCGAATCTTAGATGATCTGATCCTTCACATCCTCATCCAGGGCCACCATTTCAGAATAATAATGCTGCACAAATTAGACCATATGTGCCTCCCCCAATCCAACAGCAGAGGCAACAACAAGTGAATAGCAATCCTGCTCCTGCATCTAGTGAACCTTCATTAGAAGAATTGGTGAGGCAAATGACATTGCAGAATATGCAATTCCAGCAAGAGACCAGAGCTTCCATTCAGAGACAAGAGTCC
>NC_032020.1:3237789-3238136 GCF_001865875.1 Lupinus angustifolius
GGTCATGCAGGTTTCTATCGCAGGTTCATTAAAGATTTTAGCAAGAAGGCTCTTCCACTATCCAATCTGTTGCAAAAGGAGGTGGTATTTGATTTTGATGAGAGATGTATGGAGGCATTTGATTGCCTCAAGACAGCCTTGATCACCACCCCTATTATCCAGGCATCTGATTGGACAGTCCCTTTTGAGCTGATGTGTGATGCTTGTAATTATGCATTGGGGGTTGTCCTTGCTCAGAAAGTGGACAAACTGCCTAGAGTAATTTATTATGCTTCTAGGACTTTAGATGTTGCACAAGCAAATTACACCACAACTGAAAAAGAGCTTTTAGCTATTGTATTTGCTCT
>NC_032020.1:3238236-3238934 GCF_001865875.1 Lupinus angustifolius
GATATTTGATTTTATTCTTTTACTCTTGTATGTTTGAATTTGCTCATTTCATTACATTTCCTAGATTTCATTGTGAAATATGTGATTTTCTTAGGTTTCTAGTTTTTGTGATCTTCTTGCATGACTCACTTTGGTGCCTATTGGTTAGCATAGCCTTATTTCTTGATTTTGCCTAGGAGTGCCAAAGGTTAAGTGTGGGAGTATTTGATGAGCAATATATTACACACTATTCATAACCTTAATTTAGCATGATTGATGATTCTTGGTGCCTAATTGACTTTGTTTCACATGGTTTAGTGTTTTAGACTTTATTGGACTAATATTCCTAAAATGAGTTAATTTGGGATTATTTGGCCTGATTAAATCTATTATCATTTTCGATCAGATTTGGCGCCGCTGCCGGGGATTGTCGGTTCTTGTCAAAGGTTCTTAGTATTGTTTAGCGTGTCTTGTGAAGATTGTATTTTTAATTTAGGAATTAGTTTTATTGTAATTTGGCTTTGGACCCATTGTTTAGGCCTAATTCGGTTTATGTGTGTTGGAGGGGTTAAATTCAGATTCCCCACTCCAAACACACACAATTCATTTTTCCTCATTTTGAAATACACTACATTTCCATTTTCCCCTCTTTTTGCTCTGCTAGGGTTTCACTTCTTCTTCATTTTGCATTTTCGGTTTGTTCTTCCATTGCCATGGAA
>NC_032020.1:3239034-3249826 GCF_001865875.1 Lupinus angustifolius
TCGCTTAGTTTGATGTTTAGGTTCTGGAACTTTGAATTGATTATCTCTTAGTTAATTGATTCTCAAAAATTCGGAAGTTAATGGTTGGAATCTGAAAATAATCTTTTGAAACCGAGGATTGAGTTGTGAACAAACGAACCAAAGATATTTAATCGTTTTATTACATTGTTTAACTACTGTTTCTGAATTTAATTTATGTTCATACTATCCAACAGCAAAACCCCCTTGTGTGTGTGTGAGTATAAGGTATTTGAAACTTTTCCTGAAAGATAATTCTTGGGAAACGACCTAGGAGTCACTTCCTAGTACTGCAGTTTTAATTGTTATATTATTTGTATCGGGTACGGCCTCGATCAAGTATGCACTAAGCTTAAAGTATTTGTATATCTTACAATGGCTTGGATCATTTTTATTTATAGGAAAAGTTTTTGATGATTATGCGACCAAAAGAAAAAACATGCATATTGGCTTTACCATAACCACTCATTTTGCTTGGCTACAAAAATGTCACATCATTCTTTTTTTTTAAGCTAATATTTAATCATTTCATTTGTTTGCTACAAAAAGATCATATCTTTCTCTCGACCAATATTTAATATACTTATGTTTTATTTATTAAACCGTGCTCTTATATGTGACGGTTGTTAATACTACCCTTAAATATATAATTGTGTATTCAATTATATTCCAGTCAAGCTTGACGCATAGAATATCTCTCTAATTCTTGTCAAATCAGTACGAGCGGGTGGCAGTGAATTAATGCTTCTTGTTTAAATCGTTAATTAATCTTTTAATTAAGCTGACAATGATAATTTATGACCGACTTAATGATGAAATCAACGAAGCTCCCTTGATACAGATCAATAGCTGATGCATATATCTATTTTTATATTTGTTCAGAAGCTGGCAACCCACATGTAAATGTACATATTCAAACAACAAACTCCTCTACCTTACTGACTAGAAGTGTTCCGTGAAAAAACAAAGAAAAAACAAATTAAAATGACACTCATATTATTTTCAGTTATAATAAGATTACAATTTTATTTTCAAAACCAAAAAAAGAACTTTCCTCTCACAAAAAAATATTTTGTTCAGCAACAATGCATTAGTTTAATGGTGTAATGTTTCATTGGATCCCCAAGATTAAAGGTTTGATTTTTGTGAATAACACTTATTGACAGAGATTATCATAAACCCCGACACACGATTAGTTCTTTACCCTTAAAAAATGAGAGAAGTATAAAAAAAATATTTTGTTCCGAAAAGTAAATGGTATATGAATAACCTTTGACAAGTAGTCAGGTGGAGACCACGAAATTTTGAAAGACACAAACCATCAACCAATTATTAATTTCAAATGAAATAACTACTCAGGAGAATTGAGAGGAAATCTACTTGCACATGATATAATCTGATTTCCATAATTGTTTAGTTGTTTATTTCAAGGAAGGTTGTCATTCTGTTTGACTTTCTTAATTAGGTGTTTTCTTTAAGTAAGTGAGATCTCTTTCTCCGTATTTTAAATACAATAATGGTTTAACCAAATTATGGTAATTTTAAGTTATGGTTTGATTTTTAGATGACTATTTTTAGATGTATATAGAGATAAAAGATGAAAATAAATTTGAAGTGTTCTCTTGGGAAGTAAGTTAGATCATTTCCCTCATTCTCTTAGATATTGTTTAAAAAAATTGTACTACTCATCTTATTACCAATTAGTTTTGAGATAAAACCTTAATATTGTTTCAGAGTGAGAGTTCAACTTCTTTTCGATTATCTTGGGACAAATGATATCATTTAATCATGAGTCAATGGTAACTCTTCGCCTAGTCCGACAGGCTTTTGTGGAGGGACATTTTGAGAAGTAAATTTTACATTGTTTGTCTCATTCTCTTAGACATGATTTAAATATATGTTAGACTATATCTCTAATTATTAATTGATTTTGAAATAAAATCTTGTTCACATAATAATATCGTTTTAATTAAATATAGGGTTATGCTAACCTAAGTTTTAAGAGAGGATAATGGATAAATTAAGGTAGGTGTTCACCTAATAACTAAGTCTACTAATTTTTTAATGCAAAGTTAAGCCTCTTATCCGTATAGATAAAAATTTAATAATTAAAGTAAAAAGCAAATCCCTATCACAGATTTTTTTTGGAAGGTAAAAAAAAAACAAAGTATTTTGTTCACATACACATTCAATAATGTAAAGGTTCTTGCTTCCAAAACACTAAAAGCATCTTTGTTAAAAAAGCCTGTGATATAAGAACTTGTCCTGGTGCAAGACAATGTCAAATAATTTACCTTTGTATTGTTATGTGTTGCATTTTATCGTAACTGGTATATTGTACATAACCTGGTGAATCAGTGTATATCATGCAGGTTAATGTGTGATTTTAAGTGATAATTTTACGCAGGGGTCGTCCGTACCATCAACGAAAAATATACATTTCCACGTTAACGTGCCATCTGAATTTTGAACTCCTAAGATCAATGAATAACAATATAATAATGCCTCACCTTTGTATGAATAATATTAATATCACTCTTAAATTCATTATTGATCACAAGTCAGGACTGTGTGTTTATATATAGATTAAAAAAGAAACAGTAACAATAGGACTAGGTATATGCATACGTGCATAAGTGCGTATGATTTGTTGAGAAACTACATGTAGCATGTGATAAAAAATTATCGTAAACATACTTTAGTATTGGACAAAATAGTTGTTTGATCAATCTTATAAAAAATAAATAAGAAACATTTCTTTCCTATGAATCAAAAGTCCTATTTTATGTCTCCCACTAAATTAGGAAAGAAATATTTTTGTCCAATGTACTAAAATTGTCATATATTATTGTTTCCATCGGAATGAAATTGTTGGATTGATTTGGGAACTAAGTTGTTTAATTTAAAACATTCACACTACTTCCCTAAAATGTACAAATAGATTAGCACGATGCATTTCGTCCTAACTGCACCATTAATATAATTTTATTATCCTCTTTATGTATCCGAAAATTGTATTTCTTCTTGTTATCCATTCATGTTCTTAGTCACTGCTTCTTATAAGCACTTATACCAGCAACCATAAAGGCAGCATATAAAGTTCATAATCGGTAGAAAACAGTGGACATAAACATTGTGTGAGAATGGCAGAAGAAGTTATGGCCAGTTATAAAACAAACAAGTAATAATAAATGTATAGACAAGTTTGCATAGATGGGTAAAGGTGTGTATAGACAGGTTGCTGAACATTCATCAAATTTGAACAACATCCTCTCTATTAATTAAGAGATAAATACTTGATTTTACATGTGTTTTTAATAATAAGATATTCTCCTTTGATTTTACATGTGTATAGACGGGTTGCTAAACAAGATCCTCTCCTTTGTTTTTTATAGTACTTGTCTCTCTATTACTAGAGAGAATCCTTATTCATGACAAATGTATCAATAAATTTAAATAGATTTATTAAATAGGTCACAACTATCTAACAGTCAAAATATAATATCAATTAATCTCCATTACTAGAGATAATCTTATTCATGAAAATGTATCGATAAATTTAAATAGATTTATGAAATAGGTCATAACCATCTAACAGTCAAAATATAATATCAATTAAATTTTCTCGTCTCCCCACAATACATGTGGTGGTAACATATGCATGTGGAAAGGATATAGAGATGCAACTCCTCATCTCCATAAAAGAATTTGAGAAAATAATTTTAAAGTTGCCCTTCATAACTTAAAATGAAGTTATTTATAAGCTAAATAGACTTCAAGTTTTCCCAAAAATAGAAATCAAAATATGATTAAATATTGAGCACAACTTCGAGCATAGAAACTCTAAAATGATAGGTATGAAACTTGGTATTTGTAATTCAACATATATTGATTTGATTCCTCAAAAAACTACAATTACATTGATAAAATAATATTACAAGCCAATGCAATTCCTAATACCTCATTAAAGAAACTAAAAGCATAGAACATAAAGATTACATGCCAATGCAATTACTTGAGGAAGTGATTCCACCATCCACAACAAGATTATGACCACTAACATACTTGGATTCATCACTAGCAAGATAAAGTGCAGCCTCAGCAATATCTTTAGCCTTTAAAGTTGTTCCTTTCAAGTTAGCCAACCCTCTCACAAACCCCTCCATTTTCTCCACTTCCTCTTGTAAAGGTAACCCAAAATTGATGCTTAAATCATCACAATCTTCATCTTCTTCAACATTACTTGTTCTCCATGCATTCACAAGCATGGTTGTGGCTACCCCAAATGGAGAAATACAATTGACCCTTATCCCATACCTTCCTAACTCACAAGCAGTATTCTTTGTTAGACCAACTATAGCATGCTTTGAAGCTGTATAAGCATGTGGTCCAAGACCTCCCATTACACCAGCAACACTAGCTGTTGAGATAATGCACCCAAC
Organism: Lupinus angustifolius; assembly: GCF_001865875.1. Lineage (NCBI taxonomy): Eukaryota > Viridiplantae > Streptophyta > Magnoliopsida > Fabales > Fabaceae > Lupinus > Lupinus angustifolius. The sequence continues at coordinate 3,243,495 of NC_032020.1, forward strand.
TCCTCTAGGAATCATCACCCTCGCGGCGTGCTTGATTCCTAAAGCCATTCCCTTGACATTAACACGCATGACTCGATCGAACTCGTCTGGATCAAAATCGACAATGCTTTTGTTCTTGGACTGGTTCCCAAGAACGCCAGCATTGTTGAACATTATGTCAAGTTGTCCATACAGAGAAATTGTGGAACTTATTAAATTTTCAACATCTTCTTCTATGCTAACATCACAATGGACATAGGTAGCTGAAGGAGCCAAGGTCTGAGCAAGCATGGTTCCAATTGCATCCTCAATATCAGCAATTACAACCTTTGCTCCATTCTTCACGAAAACTCGCACAGTTGCTTCGCCGATACCTCTGGCTCCCCCAGTTACAATAGCAATTTTTCCTTCCAACCTATAATAATAACAAACAATTCATGAGATCAGAGACAAACTGGTTTGAACAATTGTTGAAATATATGAGATAAAGTTCCATATTAGTGAGGAATAACTTATGTTAGCAGAATATAACTAGAAAAGTGTATAAATGTGGGGAAAAAAATTGGTTAAACTGTGGTGTGTGAGTCTCACTATTTTGATTTCATGCTTTACCTCAGACACATACACATTGATTCAATTTATAGAAAACCAGAACAAGGTTTAACATTATTTAGCATAAACTTTGTTTCATTCTATAAAAAAAACAGAACAAGATTAAAGATTGTGTATCCTTTTATTTTTTTGTTATACGACCCTCACTATTTCCAAGTAACAATGGAATCTGATTAATTTGATTTTGCAAGGATGGGACATTTAAGAGAATAAAGCCTCACCCAACACTAAATTTTCCAAAACCTTACCTATAAGGAAACACACTCTTATGATTTAGATAGTGAGCTTTCATTCATGAAGATTGTGGACTATTCCAAAGATCAAACTTTACTATGTTTTCTAGAAAAAAAGGCAGAAAAATATTTGAAGATTGTAGAAATATATATTCATTGGTGTAAGACATGTTCTCAAATTTTCAATAAGCAAAATTTTTAATTTTCATCAACAAAAATGAAGAAAAACTAAGGGGATATGTATGAAATTATTACCTTCTAGATGATGAAGAAAAAGTGGTTTGTCTTGATAGTATAGGAACTCCTTGAAGGGGTTTCTCAGGCATTACTTCAGCTGCAACCATGGTTGTAGTGACTGAGAGCTGGGGTGGACAGAGAAAACAAAGGGTTTGAAGAGTACATGCAATTAAAATGGAAAACACAGATAAATATATAGCCAGATTTGTTGGATCTTAGGGGCTACTAGGAGGCTTCTAAATATGTTTTGTCAGCACCTATAATTTCCAAGAATTTGGGATCTCTCATATTTTTATTTCTTTCCCCTACAACCTATTTCCTATTAAAATAATGTAAGGTTTTAAACATTCAATTTTCTCTAGCGTATTTTACAAAAAAAAAAATTAAAATACAAAAATGTTAAATTAACATAAAAAATTAAAAAGGGGTTGAGAAGGGCATTTCAGTCATGTTTATTATTTTATAGAGTCAAATAATCATTTTTATCTATTTATGAGTATTATAGTAATTCTTATAGATTTCTAAAATTATTAAAATATTTTTATCATGAAAACACATTTTTTAGATGTTTTAAAACTAATTTTATATCCTTTGAATATTTGAATTCAAATCAATTGTCTTAAAATTATTTGAATTTTAAAAATCATTTAATAAGATGTTTTAATGTCGTTTGCATTATGAAGACATTATTAAATCGTTTGAAATTTTGTAAAGTTCTCCACTATAAATAGTGGATAAGGCGAACTAGAAAAATAGGTGGAAAAAACATTTAAAGAGAAAATACCGAAAACTTTACAAAAGAGTTGTCTTGACTTTTGTGCAAGTTTGTCTTTATTAAGCCGTCGGAACAACTCCACTACTCGATCTCAGTTTTTGTGTGCTAGTATTTGTTTGCCACAATGAGAAGATCGAACTTGTGGTGCTTCCACGTTGGCCAACCAAACTAAGATAGTTCTCATCCATAAAATTGGTTGGGCATGGAATCGACTCGATTCGTCTACTGACTTCTCTCATGCACTTGTCACATTTCACGTGCTTGTCCTGCTTGGATCATGGCCACGAGCATCATGTCGTAACATGATTGGATCGTGTGTGCTAATTCTTCCTCTTATGTTGACATGTGTACTTAGGTGTGTTGCAACGGTATCTGTCCTACTCTAACACTTATAAACAATAAAATGATGTCATTTGAATTACTTGAGAATTAATGCGTTAATATTAAGATGAAAAGAAAATCGTTATTCACTTCTCTCCCTCGAATCATTGTGTTACTTCTATTCGTTAAATTTAATTTTCAATAAACTCGAGAATGAAATAAATAAATAAATAAATAAATAAAAACCCTTTAATAAATAACTATTTAATACAAATAAAAAATGTAAATACAAATTGTTTTTCAAAAGTATGTTAGAATTTTTGACAATTTATGAGTCACAAATATAATTCTATGATTGTGTTATGACCATCATGTAATTAGCCAAAATATAAAATGATCTTCAGTAATTAATTTGGTGGCTAAGGGCATATGTGTCATGAAATAATATAAGTGTAGATACCTTCAGCCAATTTCTGATTTGATGAAGGGACTGAATCAGAATTATTGCAACTAAAGTAGTAACCACTACGGGATTTCTTTTATGGGTTATGGTCCCCATTTATAGAGTAACAGGTTTTAAGGTGTAGGGTTAAGGAGAATAAAGGTGGATTAGGATAGTGTTATCCATAGGGATAAAACACTATCCTAGTTATCCACATCAAGATACAAAGAACTCTCCTCATAAGAAACCCTTACTCTCACCATAAGGCATAATCTCAAGTATTAGCATTTCTTATTCCCATCTAGAGAAGCATAAGGAAAACCATTCGGGATCTAACATCTGGAAGATCATCACACCCTCATACCTTCGAGATTCCGGAAATGGCTCAACAAGGTATGTTCTTCATCTTCACCATGAACTCAATTGAGATTTCTTTGGTCTGGACCATGGTTGTTCCATTTGGGTTTATGTATGGGCATAAACATTAGGTTATGGGAACAAAGTCATGGTCATAAGGACTTCCGCGTTTAATCTATGAATTTCGGATGGAGATATTCTCCAACAAGTGGTATCAGAGCCATCCCAATTTGATTCATGAGTGAAATTAGATTCATGGGTGAAATTAGGTTTTCATGTTCTTCCCCAAATCTGGTTTGATTTAGGGTTTTGATGTTTTCATTTTTGCCATGAATCGATTAAGAAAGACATTCATGATTTTCCATATGAATATAAAAGGGGATTTGAAATGAAATGAATCAATGTCTTTCTGCTGTTTTCTTGAAAATTTTGGATGTTTTTTCGAGAACAGCAATGCAGAAATCGCATTGTTCGTGTTCTGTCGCAGTGCTCTCGCTCAAGCGAGAGTGTCTCGCCCAAGCGAGAGTCTGTCGCCCGAGCGAGAGTGGCTCGCCCAAGTGAGAGCTAAACAGAAGCATTGGCTTCTATTATGCTCAAGCGAGAAGATCATCGCCCAAGCGAGTGTATGGGCGACATAAGGCTCGCTCAAGCGAGAGACAAATAGAAGCATTGGCTTCAATTGCGCTCAAGCGAGAGTACCTCGCCCAAGCGAGAGTACCTCGCCCAAGCGAGAATACCTCGCCCAAGCGAGAGAGTACCTCACCCATGCGAGAGTACGATAAAGTTTATGGGGCTTTGGTATCATTGTGCATTGGTTTTAATTGTTATTTGGTTGTCCATTAAGGTTAATGAAGTGAAATGTCGCCAAAGTGACCTCTTTCATGGATATAACTCATGAGGAATAATGGATGGAAGTGTGTATGGTCATTCATGCGGGTATTAGCTGGCCCAAAGGAAAGTTAATATTTGGCCGAATACCATATACACCTGTGATGATAAACATGTCATAATTCTAAAGTTTTATACGTGTGACTGATGAATCAATCCAAAGAGGGATTTGTCAGTTGACATGTCTTATTATGAATGTTTGATCATTACAACAAGAGTATCACTTGCAGTTGATATCACTGTCCAAAGACTTGATATTGATGGTGCACTAGGTATCTTGATTTGGACATACCATTCTTACGAGCACATTGATAATTTTAAGTTGTGAGCCTATTTTAATATTTTGTCTTTTGTTTGAATCAACTACATCAATTGCTTCCATATCTGCAAATTTGAATTCAGTTCCGGTCCTTAATGGTGAAAATTTTAAGGACTGGAAAGAGAACATGGAAATTGTTCTTGGCTGCATGGATCTGGACTATGCATTAAGGGTAGCATATTTTAATATTTTGTCTTTTGTTTCAATCAGCTACATCAATTGCTTCTATATCTGCAAATTTGAATTCGGTTCCGGTCCTTAATGGTGAAAATTTTAAGGATTGGAAAGAGAACATGGAAATTGTTCTTGGCTGCATGGATCTGGACTATGCACTAAGGGTAGAGCAACCTCCTTCTCCTTTGGAATCTAGTTCCTCTGAAGAGAGGAAGGATTATGAGAAGTGGGATCGCTCTAATCGCATGAGTCTGATGATCATTAAGCGTGGCATTCCAGAAGTCTTTAGGGGTACTATCTCGGATGAGATAAATAGTGCCAAAGATTTCCTTGCTGAGATTGAAAAGCGCTTTGCAAAGAGCGATAAGGCGGAAACAAGTACTCTGTTACAGAACTTGATTTCCATGAGGTATCAAGGCAAGGGAAACATAAGGGAATACATTATGGGAATGTCCAACATCGTTTCAAAACTTAAGGCCCTTAAGCTTGACATGTCGGAAGACTTGCTCATTCATTTGGTCTTACTGTCTCTTCCTGCACAATTCAGTCAGTTTAAGATTTCTTATAACTGTCAAAGGGAGAAATGGACTCTTAATGAGCTCATTTCATTTTGTGTGCAAGAAGAGGAAAGATTGAAGCGAGAGAGGACTGAAAGTGCCCATTATGTTACTACCTCTAAAGACAAGGGCAAAAGGAAAATCACTTCAGAGCCCAAGAATGAAGCTGCTAAGGGTTCAGTGCAAAAGAAACAGAGGCAGGATGATGTTTGTTTCTTTTGCAAAGCAAATGGACATCAAAAGAAGAAATGTGTAAAGTATCACGCCTGGCGTGCTAAGAAAGGTACATTTCTTGCTTTGGTTTGTTCTGAGGTCAATTTAACTTCAGTACCTGGAAACACCTGGTGGTTAGACTCCGGTTCAACTTCTAACATCAGTGTTTCAATGCAGGGTTGCCTGAGCTACCGAAAGCCTAATCATGTTGAAAGATACATATATGTTGGCGATGGGAAATCGGTAGAAGTGGAAGCTATAGGGCATTTTAGGTTGTTGTTATGTACTGGTTTTTATTTGGATTTGAAAGACACTTTTGTTGTACCGTCTTTTAGACGGAATCTAATTTCTGTTTCTTATTTGGAAAAATTTGGTTATTGTTGTTCATTTGCAAACAATTCGGTTCAATTGTCTTTAAATTCAAATGTTATTGGAACTGGTGCACTAATGTTAAATGACAATCTGTATATGCTGAATACTATAGCTACTTATAGCGAAACCCTGAATATGGAATCACGTGGTACTAAGCTTAAAATTGAAAATAATAATTCAGGTGCATTATGGCACAAACGCCTAGGTCACATTTCTCAAAAGAGAATTGAGCGTCTTGTGTCAGATGGGATTTTGGATTCCATTGACTTCACAAACCTTAATGTTTGTGTTAAATGCATAAAAGGAAAACAAACCAAACAATCGAAATATGGTGCATATAGAGCTTCAGACGTCTTAGAATTGATACATACGGATATCTGTGGGCCATTCCCTACGACTTCCTGGAATGGTCAACGATATTTCATATCATTCATAGACGATTATTCTCGTTATGCATACATTTTTATAATTCATGAAAAGTCCCAATCGGTGGACGTGTTCAAAACTTTTAAGGCTGAGGTTGAAANAATCAACTCGGCAAAAGGATTAAGTGCGTTAGATCTGACCGTGGTGGTGAATACTACGGTAGATATGACGGTTCAGGTGAACAACGTCCAGGGCCTTTTGCCAAATACCTAGAGGAATGTGGTATAGTCCCACAGTACATCATGCCAAGATTGCCTAGCATGAATGGTGTGTCTGAAAGACAAAACCGGACTCTTAAGGACATGGTAAGGAGTATGATTTGTCAGTCTACCTTACCAGAGTTACTCTGGGGAGAGGCACTTAAGACAACAACTTATATTCTTAATAGGGTACCAACTAAGGCAACTGCCAAAACACCTTATGAGCA
>NC_032020.1:3249926-3251325 GCF_001865875.1 Lupinus angustifolius
AATGTTCGTGAAGCCATCCAAAGTTCTAATTCGGAAAAGTGGATTGAAGCAATGAAAGAGGAGTATAAATCCATGCAAGACAATAAAGTTTGGGAACTTGTCCCATTACCAGAAGGTAAGAAACCCATTTGTTGCAAATGGATTTTTCAGACCAAGTGGAATTCTAATGGTAATGTGGAGAGGTATAAGACACGTCTTGTAGCTAAGGGTTTTACTCAGAAGGAAGGGATTGACTATAAAGAGACTTTCTCTCCGGTTTCATCGAAAGACTCTCTTAGGACAATCATGGCTCTTGTAGCACATTATGATTTGGAGCTTCATCAGATGGATGTCAAAACAGCTTTTCTAAATGGAAACATTAATGAAAAGATTTATATGGTGCAACCAGAACACTTTGTAACGGGAGACCGAAAGAATATGGTTTGCAAATTGACAAAATCCATCTATGGGCTAAAACAGGCGTCTCGTCAATGGTACCACAAATTTCATGAGGTGATTCTCTCTTTTGGTTTTGAGATGAATTCAGTTGAAGATTGTGTGTATCACAAGTTCAGTGGGAGCAAGTATATTTTCTTGCTCTTGTATGTGGATGACATACTGCTTGCCACTAATGATGTGGGTACCTTGTTAGAAACCAAGACATTTCTATCCGGTAATTTTGAAATGAAGGATCTTGGTGAAGCTTCATTTGTATTAGGAATCCAGATACACCGAGACAGATCTCGGGGTATTCTTGGATTATCACAAAAGAGCTATATAGAAAAGGTGCTCAAAAGGTATGGCATGCAGGACTGTAAAGTAATGGATACTCCAGTTGCTAAGGGAGACAAATTTAGTCTCAATCAGTGCCCTAAAGGAAATCTGGAAATTCAAGAAATGAAAAAGATCCCTTATGCATCAGCTGTAGGGAGTCTTATGTATGCTCAAGTATGTACGCGTCCGGATATAGCGTTCATAGTTGGGGTTTTAGGCAGATATATGAGTAATCCAGGAATGGACCATTGGAAAGTAGCCAAAAGGGTCATAAGGTAGTTAAAGAGAACAAAAGACTATATGTTCACATATAGGTGATTAGACCAATTAGAGATCATTGTGTATTCTGACTCCGATTTTGCAGGATGCCAAGATAGTAGACGATCTACTTTGGGCTATGTTTATCTGTTAGCTGGTGGTACAGTTTCTTGGCGTTCTACAAAGCAAAACCTTGTAGCTTCATCCACCATGGCAGCAGAATATATAGCATGTTATGAGGCATCACTTTAGTCGCCATGGTTGAGAAATTTTGTCATTGGGCTGCGAATTGTGGAAAGGATTGAAAGACCACTAAAGTTATACTGTGACAATAAATCAGCCGTGTTGTTCTCCAACAACAATAGGAGTTCGGCAAAGTCGAAACACA
>NC_032020.1:3251425-3278557 GCF_001865875.1 Lupinus angustifolius
ATTAATAAGGATCTCACTAAATTCAAGTAGGACCAGTTGAAAATTGACATGTACATATCATATTCATATAATTTTCATGCTACACATTTCATGATGTATCTATGTCATTTAGTTGTGTCAATGTTGGTGATCATTGTTGAATTAGTCATGATTGATATGGCGAAGTTCACTGTGATTCGATATGGAGACAGGACTGATGGACAGGATAATTTAGGTATGCCTAAGTCATAATGTCAATATTTAAGCGTGCATTAAGGATAACACGTATGGAGAATCATATGTGTGACCAGTGGGAGATTGTTAGAATTTCTGACAATTTATGGGTCACAAATATAATTCTATGATTGTGTTATGGCCATTATGTAATTAGCCAAAATATAAAATGATCTTCAGTAATTAATTTGGTGGCTAAGGGCATATGTGTCATTAAATAATATAAGTGTAGATACCTTCAGGCAATTTCTGATTTGATGAAGGGACTGAATCAGAATTATTACAACTACAGTAGTAACCACTACGGGGTTACTTTTATGGGTTATGGTCCCCATTTGTAGAGCAACAGGTTTTAAGGTGTAGGATTAAGGAGAATAAAGGTGGATTAGGATAGTGTTATCCATAGGGATAAAACACTATCCTAGTTATCCACATCAAGATATAAAGAACTCTCCTCATAACAAACCCTCACTCTCACCATAAGGCATAATCTCAAGTATTGGCATTTCTTATTCCCCTCTAGAGAAGCATAAGGAAAACCATTCAGGCTCTAACATCTGGAAGATCATCGCACCCTCATACCTTTGAGGTTCCGGAAATGGCTCAAGAATGTATGTTCTTCATCTTCACCATGAACTCATTTGAGGTTTCTTCGGTCTAGACCATGGTTGTTCTATTTGGGTTTATGTATAGGCATAAACATTAGGTTATGGGAACAAAGTTATAGTCATAAGGACTTCCGTGTTTAATCTATGGATTTCGGATGGAGAAAAGTATACAAAAATGTGAAGGTCATATTAACGAAAGAAAAGTAGTGAGAAATCACTTCTTTTTCTTAAGACATCTTTTAAATGGTCGTAACACATCATTTTGGTTCCTTGTAAAGATAAAAACACATTGTAACTAGCCAAATTGTTTTCTACCAAGAATTACGTGGATTTTGATTCCTTATTGCATATGAGGTTTCATAAGAGTGAGATAAACTCTTGTTAGATACAAAATAAAAATATATTTTTGTCATTTATAAATAAGTAGTCAAGTAAAAGAAATAATCAAACAATTTTATGGTATGGAATAATCTATAGAATTAGTGGGGTGTCATCTTAGTATGAAGAAGCATATTGATAACACTTTTCTTGATCTGTAATGAACTCTTGAATCTAGATCTTTAACTTAAAGACTAGTGCACTCCAAACTGGGCATAAAGAGAGTTTTATATATTTTGACAGGAAAATTTTGATGGCGATTCTAAATCTTTTGGAAGAATGTGAAATATCCCTTGTCCCTTCTATTAAACGTGAAACAAGTGTTCAATCGAAAATCAAGTCACGACAGCAATGTACAACTTCTAGAGAAATAAACTTAGAGAAGTAGACAAACTTTGAAATTAATGTATATATTGCAAATTATTATATGATTCATAATCAATTTCTCACAATCGGTAATATGTTAATGATTTAAAATTAAATAAATTTATTTTAAATTAATCTTAAATCACATAATAATTTCTCTAAATAAAAGAACTATATTCTCTAAATAAAATAAAATTGTAAATATAATTACTTAAATCAAGATGAGTAATTAGATTTAATTATTTTCTTGAATTCTCAGAGATAATTATCATTTACAATTTTATCATCCTGAATCATAAAGAGAGAAGGTGCTAACACTAATAAAAAGAAAGATAAAATAAAAATATATAAGAAAAAAAGCATAGATGTTAAAACCGTACCGTCCTGGCCGGTTCAACTGGAAAACCGATGAACCAGTCCCCTAACTAGTACGGTACAGATGTTGAATCGGTCAAGTATCAAAACCGGTCAAAAACTGGCCAAAATTGGTGAGCCGGCCGGTATTTCACTAAACCGGCTGGTTTATACACATATTTCTTTTTTTAAAAAAAAACTTAAAAACTTAAAAACCTCTCACTTCAAGGCACATGTTTCCAAGGCATACTTACATTACACATTTTGGTTCCCAACATTCGTTGTAATCTCAGTGACATTTGTGTGTAATCTTGGAGTATTGTCTGAAGATAGGATTTGGTGCAAAAATATAATATCGATATGAGACAACTTTGACTCATTTGTGTTAAATGTTAAAACTCCACATTTATTTGTTTTGTAGAGTGAGTTGTGAACTTGTGTCGTTTATTTATATTTTGCGGTTGTTAAGTGATACTTTTAGATTGATATATGTTTTGTAATTTAGACTTTGAATTTGTTAAAGACTTAAAGTTGTTTGTTTATGTAAATTTTGAGTAGATTATGAATATGGATTATAATTTTGAGTATCTACCTATTTGAAATTTTTTGTTATAGGTTTATATATATATAAATATAAGTAGATATGTCCGGTTTAACCGGCATGCGGTTTAATTACTGAATCACCAGTTGAAACACTGTACCACTATACCAGTACTCTGACCAGTTTGGTAACCGCTACAGTTTTAACAACACTCAAAAAAATAAATAAATAATTCATTCATTCTTTATTATTTTTCTATTAGGCCATAAACACATGCCAATGTAATAGCTAATTAATATTTTAAGCCAAGTGCATGTGCATGTGCAATCCCTTTTAAGATTTTCGTCTTCTCAACTTGTACTCAAAAAGTCTTATCATAATAATAAAAATATAAATGATTATAAAGTTATGAAAATATTCTCAAGTGCAACACTTCTAAACAACTTGGTTTAAATTAACTTAAGTATGGAGAAAATCATTATTAGTCTCATTGTATAGTATCTGAGCATAATAATAAAAATATAAATGATAATCTGTTATCCCACAAATTATATCATTGTATGTACCATTAGCCTATGATTAGTTGAAAAATGTTTTTAAGTTAAACAATTAAAAATTAACTATTTTTTTGACCAATCAAAGCTGATGACACAAGTAGTGATACAACTTGTAAGATAATAAATGTATACTCATGTGGTAGATATTATTAATTTAAACAAGATTGCATTATGTGTAAGGCAAAAGATTTTGCTTATTTTTTTATTATGTTTAATCTGCAAATTCACATTAGATTTTTCTTTTAAAAATTTCCTAAAATCCGATATAATGCATGCCAGCTTAATTACTTTTCCTCTTTTTCGTATGTTCATATATAATTCATGTAATATTAATACAGATAAGTATTTGCTGTGTTAGCATGTGCAACAGAATCGGAGGCCGTAGATTTAGATGTTCTAAATGTTAATTTATTCATTTCTGCATAATATATTTAACGTGGTTAACTTAAACATAGATAAACTTAAAGACAGCCCAATAACAGAGGAATTCAACATAATCAAATTAAATCACCTTTGAAGACGAAGTTTTGTCAGAGTTTAACTTCTCTCCAGTAATGTAGAGGTCATTACTAGAACATATGACTGAGATTTTTTTAAATTTTATTTATTTGAAAAATAATATAAAATCATGCCTGTTGAAAAGATTTTTTTGCCACATGTCATCATTCTATCCACTGGACTCTTTAGGAGAGGAGTTAAACTCAGGTACATCTTGGAATTCAAGTGCTTGGATTCTGTCATATTTGCTTAGGAGTCAATGCTATGTAGTCTACCTGATAGTATTAGTCTAATAAATACTGACCATAGATTTCGAATAAAATAAAGGCAATTTGATTTGTACACTATAATATGTTACTTATATCTATGGATTTGCACAAGGGTTCCAATATAGAATAGAGATATGTTGTTGCATATTATATTTTATATGTTATTCTGAAGACAGCAAATCTCTATTATTAAATTTATTTTTGATCTTTCAAAGATTTAATAAACAAATATATTTAAAATTAAAAAAATATATTATTTTTGATCAGGACATATTTATAATTATTACTCATTTATTGGTCTATTCATCATAATATTTGTATATTCTTCTTTCAATTCAAGATCTTCTAAATCTAGGAGGGGTTACCTTGATCTACGCTAGAGGGAGGGTAACTTTAGTTTTTATTTCCAAGCTATAAGGAGTTTCTTCTTTTCCTAGGTTCACTTTTATTGAGATTATTCACAAAACTTGTTTGTTGATGGTACTAGGACTTGGTTTTAAGGCATTAATTAATTCTATTTGTTCTTTTCATACCATGACCCCAAAAAAAGGAATGAATTATGTAATGCGCATAAAGTTAATTTGGCAATGCATTTTTCTTTGAAGTTATTTGCTGATTTATTCACTCTAGATAGTTAATTATAGTAATATCTATTAATATTGTTCCATAAATCACATATTATTGCCATATAGAGCAATAAGAATTGCAAATATGTTAAGTATGGATGTAAATGAACCTAGTTGAACCACACACTAAAATCACGGTCATTGAATATTAATTTGAATTTTTATTTTTTCGAATATGAAATTAATATACACGAAAATTTTAAGAACTAAAGGGAGTATTCACTCTTTATATAAAAAGACAAAAATAAAAGAAATTTCAAAATAAGTTTTTACGCTCAATAAAGTCAATATTCTCTGACTCATCTATTCTAAATAATTTTATAATTAATGTAATTGTAATTGTATAATATTATATATATATATATATTAACGAGATATTAATATCTATCTTATAAAGCTCCATCTGACTCATTTCAATAATGGAGACTTGGAGAGTAACAGCAAACTCAATCTTCTTCCCTTAGTTAAACAAATAAGCTTGATCAATTAGTTAATAAGTTATACTTACATAATTCACAAACAACTTTGAGTAATTTCCACCATTACGATTGAGATAAGGGATGCAATCGTTACTCGTTAGTGTAGCTATGAACTAATGGAAAAGTTACCAAAACGATAGATCATGGAATAGTTTTGGAAGAATAATATATACTTTGCTTGATGAACTATTCTATTTTACTAAGATTGTAAATATTCGAAGGGTTAATTTTTAATTATTATTTTATTTTAAATCTATTTCCACATTTTAAAGAAAAAATAGAAAACTTTTGTCACCTTTGTTTAGTAATAGTGAAAATACAAAAAAAAAAATAACAATTGTCTTGCTTTAGATGAAAAATATAGCACGCTTCCATTTCGTACATTTTCATATGGGCCACAAGTCACATACTGGGCTTAGATGGGAGTTTCTTCACACCCGAAAAGTTATCGGACTTAATATATTCCGCCTAAAATTACTTTACGCTTCAAAATCAAAATTTCTCACTTTCACAAATTCGGTCACCCCATTCACAGTACATATTAACTTAACTAAAGAAGCGATTAAAATTTTAACTTGTTCACTTAAGTCATGAAAATATAATTTTTAAAAATCCTTTCAAGTTATTCACTTAAGTGATGAAAGTGTCATTTTTCCATAATTTATCTTTGTTACTTAATTGAAGAAGTTAAAAAAAAAAATGAACTTTTGAGTTGAACATATGAATTGTTCCTAATGAGAAAAAAAGTTAAGACTACCACCATATAAAATGGAATAATGAGGTTTAATCATAGAATCCAGAGAGAAGAAGAAATTGGAATGTATGAACACATTTTCATTAGATTGAATGGAATGAAATACAAAAGATACAAACCTTCTATATATAGTAAGTGGTTAAATAACTTCCCTAACAACTTTCTACTAGGGGAAATAAATGAAACTAAGCCATCATAAGCTTAAACTAATTCATCCCTTAAGGAGGATAACAAACCGAATGCCCAAACAACTCAATCAAGCATATAAACCAACAACCCCCCTCAAGTTGGGTTGTGGATAGAATACAAACCCAACTTAGAAACAAATGACTGAAATGAGGCAAGAGGCAATGGTTTGGTGAAGGCATCAACCAACTGATCAGAGGAAGCGATAGGAAAGAGGTGAATGAGGTCTTGCTGAATCTTCTCACGAACCACATGACAATCCACTTCAATATGCTTGGATCTCTCATGAAAAACAAGATTATGTGCCAAATAGATGGTAGACCTGTTGTCACAATAGACAGAGGCAGGATTCAACAATGGAATGTGCAAATCTGCAAACAAATAGTTAAGCCACTACACCTTACAAGCTAGGCTACCAAGAGCCCTAGACTCGACCTCAGAAGATGACCTGCTGACTATATTATGCTTCTTAGATATCTAAGAGATGAGAGAAGAACCAAGAAAAATGTAGAAACCTGTACGAATTTCCTAGTGTCCAAACAACAAGTCTAATTTGAATCAAAGAAATCAGCAAGCTTAAGAGCTAAGGTAGAAGAGAATAAAGGCCCTTGAGCAGGGGAAGACTTCAAATATTGAAGCACCCTGAGAGCAGCCTTATAGTGCACATTCATAGGCTTGCACATAAATAGACTGAGTTGTTGAAATGCATATGCTATATTAGGCCTAGAAATGGTGAGATAAAGTAATCTCCCTACAAGCCTTCTATAGCATAGAACATCATAAAAAGGTTCACCTTGTTCAAGCTACAACTTGAGTGAAGGATCAAAGGGAACATTGGCAGGCTTGGCAGCCAAGGAACCTAAATCCTCAAGAAGAGCGAATACATATTTCCTTTGATTTAAGTGAATACCATCCTTTCTTCTAGCAATTTCAAGACCTAGAAAGAATCTAAGTGGGCCTAGATCCTTGATTTTGAAGGTCTAATCAAGAAATTGCTTAACTAGTTGGATTTCATCAAGGTTATCCCAAGTTAGAACCATGTCATCCACATACACCAATATGCAGTGAAGAAGGTGGAAGTGGACTTGGTGAACAAGGCCTAATCTGCTTGTGAGTGAGAATACCCTAGAGAGATCAAGGCAAAGGACAGAGTAGTGTGCCACTCTCTACTTGCTTGCTTCAAGCATAAAAAGACTTGTGTAGTTTGTGAACCTGATTAGGATTATCAAGAGAAAGACTAGAAGGAGGTGACATATAATTCTCTTCATGCAGATCTCTATGGAGAAATACATGGTTCACATCAAGCTGCTCCAAAAACCAAGACTTGATAGTAGCCAAAGCTAAGACAATTCTGATAGTGGTGATTTTTACAAGAGATAAAGTGTCAAAGAAATCCACACTTTCCAACTAAGTGTAACCCTTGGCTACAAACCTAGCTTTATACCTTTCAAGAGTCCCATCATCATGGACTTTAGTTTTATACATCCATTTGTAGCCAATAGGAACCTTCCCAAGTGGGAGAGAAACCAAAGACCAAGTGTTATTCTAATTCAAGGCTTGTAATTCAATATTCATAGCTTCTCTCCAATGATCTGACTTAGCAGCTTGCTTATAAGTTGTGGGATCAGGAGTAATAGAGATTGTGAGACAAAACCTCTTGTAATAAGGAGAGCATCTAGAATAATCCAAAACACAAGATAACAGATAAAGGACATTGAAGGAAAGGCTTGTAGTGTTGGCAATAGTATGCGCAAGAATGCAATGATAGTCTTGCAAGTAAGAAGGAGATCTTCTCTGTCTAGTGGATTGTCTAAGAGGAAGACTTGAAAAAGGAGTTGTGTGTGACTCAGGAGAAGGTGTATGAGGCTGAGAGGATGTGTTTGACTCAGAAGGTGTGTGTGACTCAGAAGATGTGTTTGACTCAAACAAGGGAATTGTGTTTGACTCAGGTTGAGACAATATGGTGGACTCAAGAGGAGTATGACCAGAAACTCGTGGAACAAGGGAAGGGGAAGAAGACTCATGTGTATGACTTGGAGGACTAGATAAAGTGGGAGACAATGGAAATAAACTTTCATAGAATATAATATCTCATGACATGAAAATGTCATTGGATACTAGGTCATAAAGAATGAAGCCTTTAGTCCCATCTTTGTATCCTAAAAACATATACTTTCTAGCCCTTGGATCCAGTTTACCCTCCCTGTATCAGGTGTATTAGCATAAGCTAAACAACCAAAAACTTTCAATGATTCTAATGTAGGTAATGACCCATGAAGCAACTGATATGGAATAGAATTTTTCAATAAGGAACTAAGCAATCTGTTAATAATGTGGACAACATGTTGGATAGCAAAATTCCAAAGAGTGGAAGGTAAGTGAGCTTGAAAGAAAATGGCTCTAACAACATTAAGAATATGTTGGTGTGTCCTCTCAACCACACCATTTTGTTGAGGTGTGGAAACATAAGATCTTTGATGCCTAATTCCCTTAGAAGAGAAGAATTCATGCATCAAAAACTCAACTTCATTATCACTCTTAAGAGATTGCAACTTTGTGTTAAACTGATTTTTAATAAGATTAACAAAGTTGACAATGTGCTGTCTAGTTTCGCTCTTGGTTTTCATTAATATTACCCAAGTAAATATTGTAAAATTATCAACTAAGGTGAGGAAATAGTTGTGACCAAAAATAGAAGTGGTGGAATAAGGAACTCATATATCAACATGTAACAACTGAATTTTTTTATTAGAATGAGTATTGCTGTTATAAAAAGGTAATATCTTTTGTCTAGAAGTATGACAAACATCATAAGGTATATGTGTTTTATTACAAAGAAGAATAAAAGGAAATTTACTAAACAATGTCTTCATTAGAGATGATGGAGCATGACCAAGTCTGAGATGCCAGAGGGTGAACTCATTGGTGGAACTAGAGGATGAATAGGAGACAAAAATAGATGAGTGTGTCTTGTGCAAAAGATTGATGACAAACAAGCCTTGTTTTAAGCTAGCTATACCAATCACCTTCTTTGTAGTACTCTGCATAATGGTACAAGAGTTGAGGTGAAAGATTAGATGATAATGTAGAGACTGAATCAACTAATGAACAGACACTAGATAGACATGGAAGTTAGGGACATACAAGACAATAAACAAGATAAGAGAATCAAATAGAATAACTGTGCCACAAATAGAGGTACTAACTTTACTTCCATTAGGTAGTGCAATCATAGCAGGTGAAATAGATCTTTGACTACTAACACTATGCAAATCATAAGGAATATGGTTAGTAGCTCTAGTGTCTATCAACCAATCTACACACTTATTACCTGATGGTGAAGGCAATGCAATATTGTTAGTTACTATTACACCATCAGAGATTGCAGAATTGACTTTGCTAATGTCATTTTTATTCATTTCAAGCAATTATGTGATGGATTTCACTTTATCATCACTGAAGCTCTAACTCTAGTTGCCCTTAACTGCATGATAATTGTCCTCATTCTGATAGTATGGATCATCTTGTCCATGCTCAACCTCTATAGGGAAACTACTAGTAACATTAGTTGATCTTCCTAATCTATTATAGTGATAACCAGGTGGATAGCCATGTTTTAGGAAACATGTGTCAAATGTGTGATTAGTCCTTTCACACTGAGTGTAGAACTTAACATTGTTTCCTCTAGCTACACTATTATAAGGCATCCTACCTTTTCCTCTAAAGGAGTTGCTTCCTCTAACTCTGTTCCCATTGAAAGACCTGAACTAAGGGCTGCCTTAGGAATTGATTGTGAAAGCCTTCAAATCATAGAGTATTGAAGCATTGAATTGCCTCTCTTGTTGTATCAACATTGAAAACACCTTGTTGATGTTAGGAAGAAGCTCTAGAAGCATGATTTGAGACCTAACTTGTGAATATTGATCGTTCAAGCCTTTAAGGAATCTAATGACATAATCTTGTTCTCTATGCATCTTAACTAGATCAATTAGGCCACAAGTATAGGGAGTTGCACACTTGCAATGACCTATAACTCTATAGTTCTCAATTTCCTCCCACATAATCTTCAATTGAGTAAAGTAATCAGAAATTGATTGATTACATTAAGTCACTCTGTAGAATTCTTCTTGAAGCTCAACTATATGAGAGACATATCCTTATGGATACCTATCGTGAAGATCCTTCCACGCTTCAGCTGTCTCATTAATTCAAAGAATAGATTTCACGATTGTTTCATCAAAAGAGTGTTGCAACTAGGATAATCCCATAGTATTGCACCAGATCTATTGCTCATAAAGATGATGAACCAATGGCATTTGAATCCCGGATATATCTCTGAATTTCAACTTGTTTTTGGATTGAAGAGCTAATTTCATAGCTCTGGACCATGAGCGATAATTCTTGCCATTAAGAGGAGAAGAAACCAAATTTTTTGCAGGATTCTTATTAAAATAAAGAAAGTAATGATTAGAAGGATTCACAATGTAATCTTCAAAGCTCAGATTCGCCATTTTTCAGAAGCATAAGAGAAATTGCATTCAATGAGGGAGAGAAAATGATTCAATGGAGAAGAAGAAGAAATTGCGATAGAGAGAAATTGATCCAGAAGCAAAAACGTGATAGTGAGAAGACGAAGAAAATATGAATCGTGATAGTGAGAAGAGAAGAAGACGAATCAGAGCAAGATTTTCTCTAATACCATCTTAGAGTCCATAGAGAAGAAGAAATCGGAAATGTATGAACTCATTCTCATTAGATTGATTGGAATGAAATACAAAATATACCAACCTACTATATATAGTAAATGGTTAAATAACTTCCCTAACAACTTTCTACTAAGGGAAATAAATGAAACTAAGTCATCATAAGCTTAAAATAATCCATCCCTTCAGGAGGATGACAAATCGAATTCCCAAACAACCCCAACCAAGCATATAAACCAACATTTAACAAGATTTTTATCTTCTATCTATGAAGAGCCTGTGACTCTTCATCACGTTGCTCACATGAGTGAAGAGAAATGCTAGTATCTTTATTTCCAAGTTCGCTTATGAAGTTAGAAAGATTCTTGTTGCTTTCCCCTTTCCTGATAGATTTAGGATGTTCCTTTTTATCACCTTGAAATTCAGCTATTCTAACTCCCGAATAGAATGGAACAAGGATCATGTGTCCCAAAGTGATTATGTTCTCATGTTCTAAGATAATCAATCTTCTTCAACTAATATAAAAATATATTATTTTATGTTTTTTTTATTGGACCGAGACAAGAAACTGGGTTGGGACAGGAACGAGGACATGTGATTTCTGTTCAATAGAATGAAGGGAAATTGGCTTAATAGCTTGCTATTTTATAATTGTTTACAATTCATATCTAACAATAGAAAAAAGGAAGTATCTATTGTGCGATCAGCTGGAACAAGACAATAGCATGAAGAGCTTTCTTGAGGGGTTACATGATAAAGCTACTAGTAAATGACTTTGACTTCTCCTTTTCCATTGAGCTTCCCTAGGAGCGATTGCCATCTAGCTCTTGGGTTCATTTGTTGACTCCCCTATCACAGGACCCAAAGAGAGAACGCCCAATGGCATAGATTAGGAAGATTTTGCTTCCTCGTTTAAGTGGTTCCAAACTTTCACAATCCAAAAAACTTTGATTTGAAGTCGGCTTAACTTGCTTCTTTCTCTTATTTTAATGCTATTGTGCATTTCGTATTTGATGAAACAAGTTTTTTTTTCTCCTTTATCAATCAGAGTCCATGCGCTTCAATTTTTTTCATACTAAATACATTAAACTCTTCCTTGGGAAGAACATTGGGGATAACTCATTTCCTAACATATCTCTTTTTCTCTTCCCTAACACCATACCCTCTCTCATTGTGATTTGATATGGATCTCAGACAGAAATAAGAGAATCTACGAGATTCACATGCA
This sequence comes from Lupinus angustifolius, assembly GCF_001865875.1. Classification (NCBI taxonomy): domain Eukaryota; kingdom Viridiplantae; phylum Streptophyta; class Magnoliopsida; order Fabales; family Fabaceae; genus Lupinus; species Lupinus angustifolius. The sequence goes on from NC_032020.1 coordinate 3,263,186, forward strand.
GGAACATGCTATGGTCTCATGAATTTATCTTATTGGTCATGCAATCATTGTTATTTAACAAGCTTAATGATTCTTATGAGGACAAACTCTACCATTCAAGCCACAAGCAAAGTAAAGCATATAAAAATACCATTGAAGCTCATAAAAATTAAAGAAAATACCATTGAAGCTCATAAAGATTAAAGAAAATACCATTAAAGAAAATGGCCTTCATTTTCATGCAAAGTAAATCATATAAAGGATACAATCAATCTTGATGATCATATGAAAATACCACTGAAGCTCATAAAAATTAAATAAAGACTTCTATTATAAATACCAAGACTTCGACCTTAGCACAATTATAAAAATCACTACGTCAGATATCGTAATTAACAATGGTCATTCAACAACGTAATTTTGAACGACGCTGTTGAAAACAAGGTGGAAGAACATCAACAACACATACTAAAGCAAGCATTATCAATGTGGGTAACTTTAATAGCGCATTATTGAAACAATGCTGTTGAACATCAGTAACCTTAGCGTTGACTTGGATGAGTTATCTTTAACAGCGTATGTGATAGGAAGCGTTGTTATTATTCATCAATTCCATAGCGCAGCGTTGAATAAGCATTCTTGAATATGACATAGTAACAACACTTTCTTAATTATGCGTTATTGATTGTATACGACTTTTTAAGTATCATATATATTAATGGTTGAGTGATTATGCGTCTCTTCATTTCTTGAGATATTAATGGTTGAGTGGTTATGCGTCTCTTCGTTTCTTGAAATATTATTGGTTGAGTGGTTATGCGTCTCTTCGTTTCTTGAAATATTATTGGTTGAGTGGTTATGCGTCTCTTCGTTTCTTGAAATATTATTGGTTGAGTGGTTATGCGTCTCTTCGTTTCTTGAAATATTATTGGTTGAGTGGTTATGCGTCTCTTCGTTTCTTGAAATATTATTGGTTGAGTGGTTATGCGTCTCTTCGTTTCTTGAAATATTAATGGTTGAGTGGTTATGCGTTTCTTCATTTCTTGAAATATTAATGGTTTCACATCTATAAATTGTGTTTCACTCCATGTTCTAGTTCATCATTAAGAATATGTGTTTCTATACATTATTTTTGTTTTCTGCTTTGTATATTTTCTTTTGTCTCCTTCATATTGTCTCCTTTTATAATTAGTCATGGCACCTAAGGAGATGAAGATATGAGATAGAAAACACAAAGTAACCAAAAAGAGAGCAATACAAGACAAAAAGAAAAATAGAGGTTTTGTTAAAAGGAATAGAAAAAAGGCAGACTGTAGATCTCAACAACTAGAAGTGTTAAAAGTGCTAAGAACCCTATATCAGAATCATGTCAAGAAGGTCTTTAACAACTTTTGATTTGGCAAAAAGACCCATATTTAAAAAAGAAAATGGTTGTTATACAAGATTTGCATGACATGAAGATTTCATCTGCAAATCATTTAGTTGATTGTCATCTACCATATCATTTAGTTCATTATCAGAATTTGTCAATGAGGTCTTTCACATATTTTGATTTGGCAAAAGGACTCAGATTTCAAAAGAAAAGTGGTTGTTTTACAAGATTTGCATGAGATGAAGATTTAATATGTAAATCATTCAATTCATTGTCATCTCATTGAGTTCATTATCATCTACCAAATCATTTAGTTCATTGTCATGCCAAAAAAATTAATGTACTTTGGCACTTTATTTGAGTGAAGAATGAACAATTATTTTGGATTTTAATTTCTATTTTTTTTGTTATTTATTTGAATGGTTATTAATATTTAATATTTTTGTAGTTTCATATTCATAAACACAATAAGTAAATTATCAAAACTTAATAAACACAATAAACAAGACTTAATGTTTAATATTTTTGCACTTTCATATTAATAAACAAAATAATATGGTAATTTACTTCATGACAACTTCATGTTAATTAACTTATTTCCATGTTATATTTTAACCTGTAATATAATATGTTAATTTAACAGCGCGTAATTAGGAATACGCTGTTAATTTGGAAAATGAGTTCAGTTTAACAACGCATAATTAAGATATCACTGTCAATTATAATGTATTCAACATCGCATAGTTGAGATGACGCTGTCAATTAGATTCTATTCAACAACGCATCATCCAAGAAGCGTTGTTGATGTGTCCGTGAAAATGACTAGTAAACATCTGGATTCACAGCAATAGCGCAACCCTTAAGAAGCATTGTTGAAGATATCAATACAACAACTCTACCTAATGCGTTGTTGAAGATGTCCTACTAACAACACTATCTAAAGAAAGCACTGTTGAATTGTTACTACAATTTATATATCTAAAAGATGAATTAGTTCCCTCTATGCTCAAAAACTTAATCGAAAAGAAACCTCATACTCTAATCAGAAAATCCGCATACTCTCATAAACCTTCTGATAAGTGCCAAAAATGCCTAAAATTTATTTACTTTCTATGGCACTTATCCTTGGCAAAATTGAGAAAACCAACTTAATTCAATTTTTTTTGGACAAAATATCACAATTTTGTATATATGCTTTGTGTATTCCTTTTGTATTATATTTGGTAGGATTTAGATGAGAAGGAGAAGAATAAATCAAATGCAAGCAAAGTGCTCAAAATAGGCCAAAATGATCCACACATGACATGCTTAAGCTTGACATGACAAGCTATGTGCTTAGCCTTAAGCATGACTCAACAAGACTTGGCCTATGTGGAAAGTATGCAGTCAACATGAAGCTGCTCACTAAGCAGCTTAGCTTGGATCAAACCCACGCGTAGCTGACCTAGATACCAATCTGGCAGGTCAGAACACAAGCCTGACACAAGGCAACCTCCTCAAGCAGATAACTTAGAAGAGCACCTTAACCGTCCAGCTTGGAACCATACACCTGACCAGATCAGCAAACATCAAGCCACATCACCATCAGCACGTTCAAAGCTGCTCAAGCAGGCAGCTTAGCGGTGCCACATAGGAGCTTGGCAGTGTGCACCCAGAAACTTGGTGAAGTTAACTTAGACACCAAGCAACCATGACCTCATGCATGACCTCACTCCAAGTAGCCTCCATAGGCTTTTTAGAGGTAGCTAACAATAGTTGGGCCAATAGGTCACAAATAGCTTGGGTGACTCAGCCCCAAGCAGGTGACTAAGCTACTTGGCCAAGTGGCGTAACGCATGCTGAAGGGTTTGTCAGCAGCTTGGCGGTGAAAGAGAGGAGCTTTGTGGTGGTAGAGAACTCCTATAAATAGGAGGCACTTCAAAGCTTAAAAAAACACATTCATACACTCCATTCTTCACGTACTCTCTCTCAAATCCAAATTCTCTCTTCTTCCACATTTTCTTCCTTGTAATTACTTGGAGAATTTCTACTCCAAAGTAGTTTAGGTAAGTTTATTTTATAGTTTCTTCTTAATTCAAGAGGAGAAAGGAGATGTCAAATGTGATACGAAAACATAATTTTTTAATCTCATTTGGGTCCAAAAGTTTCTCATCCTTGGATAGGGCTCATGCTCCTACATATTGGTTAAGTTTTGATTTCTTATGAAGTTCTTAATGCGGTTTTAGCTTGATCACCTAAAACTTGATTTAAAGATCCAAAAATGCTTCTTCTCGAAGAGTTGACAAGTGAACTAAAAAGTATAACCTACACCTTAGTTCACTGCCACGTCAAGCGTCTATTTTAAGCAACTTATATTCAAGGCTAAATAAAGTTAATGGAGCCTGAAGTAGGGTGTGGCAACCTACTCCGACGAGTGACACTTAACTATTTTTTAGTGCATTACATAAGGTTTGAAAATCATCTTATCATTCTAGGACACTAGATGAAGGATTTAGAAATGATGTGTGGAATCAACCAAAATATAACACATAACTTGTAATGTTTTCAAAATCAATTGAGTCTCGAAATAATTCCATATTTCCAACCAATTTTCTCCTAAAGAATTTGTGCATATTAGTTGTTTATGTTTCTTTATTTACTTGTTAAAAATTCATAAACAAAATCAAATGAAAAATATGTTTAAAAATTTATTAGTAATATAACATATTTATAATAATGATCTATTAGGCAATTTCTTGTGGTTCGACATAACCTTATACAATACTACAATCTTAAAAGAGATGCAAAGGTAAAATAGTAAAGTGTTAACTTATAAATTTTATTTGTTGACAAAGAAAGAAACATTGAATCAAAGTGAAATTTAATTCATAAATTGTATCTTTGTGAAAAGGAAAAATACACATTTATAGTGAATGATCTAACTACTAACTTTTGCTTTGTGTCATTTATTTTCTGCAACTAATATTTATTTTATGTCATTTAAATTCTGCATCTAACATTTATTTATTTCTTTATTTATTTATTCTTTACGAACCTTCCATAAGGAAGTAGTTCGGTTAATAAAGGAAAACAAAAATAAATATCACTCATTATCACTTGTATTAAATTGCTAAATTCATACCATTATACCGGCATTGGAATTAATCCAACAAAGCCGTAATGGTATGAAATTGTTTATAATTCAATAAAGCTAACTTTTTGATTAAATGAACATTCTTGAAACCATTTTACCGGTGTTGGAATTTATTCCAACAAAGTCGAGATGGTGAGCAAAGAATCATTAAATAAATCAATCAGAAACTTGCCTTACCAAGCAAGAAAACTCTTTCAATAAATTGGCGCCTCTGCTGGGGAATTGCTAAATAATAGAAATTGTTATTTATTATGCTATATTATTAATAATCTTATACAAAAATATTTTTCTTTACTTTTGTACAAATTAATTTGAATTTGTATAAAAATATAAGTTACAAACTTTGTAAATTCATGTTTTTTTTCTTACTAATTTTCTTCTGAAATAGACAGATTTCCTTTTTATTGTTTTATTTTATGAAAATGGATCAACATATCAACATCCAAATTGAATTAGACACATTCATAAAGGAATTTCAACATAAGCTCAACAAAGTACACCAAAAGTTACAAAAACTACCAAAATAGTTGGAGGAACAACACTTGTGGTATCATGGTTGTGCAAATCAACATTCAATATGTTTCATCAATAACGACTCAACATCTCATCAGGCTCAAAATAAACTAGAGGAAATACTAGAGGAATTCATGCAGACAACCATCAAGCATCAACAAATCACAGATGATGTTATTAAGAATATGGGGAATCAAATCAGACGCATAGCTGAACATCATTCAACTATTTCAGAGCATTGCAGAAGTATCACAATCAGAAGTGGAAAAATGGTGGGAAGGGTTATTAAAAAATAAAAAGGAAAAGAAATAAAAGAAGAAAAATAAAAAGAAAAAAATGAAAAAGATGTACATACAAAAATAGATGTACAAGAAACTAGCGGGGAACAAAAGGAAGAAAAACAATACCCGTTAGTTCAGAAAAAAATACCCTATCCAACAACTCCATCAAAAGCCAAGAAGGAAGAGCAGTTTGCTCGGTTTATAGAAATATTCAAATCGTTACAAATCTGTATTCCATTCTCTGAATGCTTCTAACAAATGCCTACTTATTTCAGGTTCAAAAGAACTGCCATTAAAGAAGAGGAGCCATCAAGAGAAAGAAGTTGTCCAACTTAATGAAACTTACAGTGCAATCCTTCAAACTCACATCCCTCAAAAGCTAAAAGATCCAGGAAGTGTGACTACTCCAATCACAATTGGGGAAGTTTCCATAGGCAAAGTACTTGTTGATCTCAGAGCAAGTGTTAGCCTAATGCCACTTCCAATGATGAGGAGAATATGAGGGTTGTAACTAAAGTCAACCAGAATGTCTCTGCAACTCGTTGACAGATCGATTAAATATCTGCAAGGAGTTGCAAACTTAAAAACAATACCTGATAGACATGAAAATTGACAAATTGATAGTTCGAGTAGAAAATGATAAAATTCAGTTTGACATTTTCAAAGCAATGCATCACCCAAAAGATAAGGGGCAATGTTTCCATATCGATATTCTTGATGAAATCTAATCAGAACAACCTCAGCCTGATAACTCTTGGGAGACGCAAGAACTCAATATCGAGTAAAGAGAAAAAGAAAAACTGATTGATGAACAATATATTACACACTATTCATAACCTTAATTTATCATGATTGATGATTCTTGGTGCCTAATGGACTTTGTTTCACATGGTTTAGTGTTTTAGACTTTATTGTACTAATATTCCTAAAATGAGTTAATTTGCAATTATTTAGCCTGATTAAATCTATTATCATTTTCCGATTATATTTGGCACCAATAACATTTTGGGCATTATGGAAGTGAAGATTGTATTTTTTTATTTTTTTGGTAGTTTATTTGTAAATTCAATTTTAGTTTTGGGTCCATTTTCAGTTTTACTCTTTGTAAGAGGGAACCCGAGTTCCACTCTCACTCTCTACATTCACTCATTTTTAGAATTTCATTTTCCCCTATTTTGCTCTGCTAGGGTTTTCTAAACATTTCCGGTTTTCATTCATCTTCTTCATTTTCGGTTTCTTTCTCCCACTCAATGGAAGGCTAAACTTGTAGACTAAATTCCTTTGGTAATGTATCACAACTCTTGAAGTTTTGTTACTAATGCTTTTTCGGTTTCTTTATTGTTGATTTCTTCTTTGTTAGAAACTGGTGTATGAGTTTATCTTCGCTTAGTTGATTTACTCTCAAGTACATGAATACTTAGTTCGTGTGAATTTGTTAATCGTTTTATGCTTATGCTGATTTCACTTAGTTAGAGGCTTAGGTTTTGGAACTTTGAATTGATTATCACTTAGTTAATTGATTCTCAACAAATTCAGAAGTTAATGGTTGGAATCTGAAAATAATATTTTGAAACTGAGGATTGAGTTGTGAACAAATGAACCAAAGGGATTTAGCCGGTTTATTACATTGCTTAACTACTGTTTCTGAATTTGATTTACGTTCATACTATCCAACAACAAAAAACCCCTTGTGTATGGGTGAGTGTAAGGTGTTTGAAGCTTTGCTTGAAAGATAATCCTTGGGAAACGACCTAGGAGTCACTTCCTAGTACTGCAGTTTTTAATTGTTATAATATTTGTATCGGGTACGACCTCGATCAAATTTGGCCCCGCTACCGGGGATTATTAGTTCTTGTCAAAGATTCTTAATATAGTTTAGTGTGTGTCTTAGAATAACCATTATGTTTGGGTTTCAAAATCTGCATGTAGCATTCACTGTTTGTTGTTTATTGTCTTGTTTAGCTATTTGCCTATTGGTTGATTCGGGTGTATGTTGGTTAATATAGTTATGGTTGAAATTTTTGCATGAAACTTTGTTTCCACACTTCTTTCATCACATGTTGAATACTGGATGCATCATAGTCAATCACCTTGCTGCTGGTTGTGAGATACAAACAAGTAGTGACTAGTTTTATTGTTGATTTTCTATTTTGGGCATAACTTTGGAACCATTAATCAAAATTGGATATATTATATATGCATTTGGGGTAGAAAAATCCAACGATTCTTTCTCTATACACTGCGTCTGTAAAACCTACCCTGAAAATCCAAAAAGAGTCTGTTTACTATTTCTTTTTTATTTTACAAGTTTAATTTTCCAATTGTTTTGATTTTGTTGTATTTAATTAAATTAGTTAGGCTTTGAGATTTGTCCTGAAAATTTGTGTGGATGTTTCCTATGGTATTAGGATTTTATTGATGCTAAGTTTTGGTTGATCACTAAAATTTAACATGTATTTCACTTAGTGCCCTACATGGTTCTTACTGCTGAATTTAGTGCATGACTAGGGGAAATCCTGACTCTTTGCATCCAATAAATCCTGAAATTTATAGAAAATTTCATAGTTTAGTTAGACAAGTTAGGAATTTAAATTTAGATAGTGAGTCTTTTCATCTTAGTGTTAACTACCTGATAGTGATACTGATTTTGTTGTTTCTATGCATTTTGCTGTTTCTGTGCATTCTGTTGCATACTATGAAAATATGGCTGAACCACCTCCAATCCCACGTGAGAGGACATTTAGGGAGCTGGCTGCACCTGATTCACATACGAAAGCTTGTGTATTCAGTATCCCAATGAGGATGTGCCATATGTGCTCAAAACTGGACTAATCCATTTGTTGCCTAAGTTTCATGGACTTGCAGGTGAATGTCCTCATAAGCATATTAAGGAGTTTCACATTGTATGTTCCACCATGAAGCCTCGTGATGTCCAAGAGGATCACATGTGTTTAAAGGTATTCCCACGTTCACTTGAGGGCGCTTCAAAAGATTGGATGTATTACTTGGCCCTTGGTTCTATTACTAGTTGGGATAACCTGAAGAGACTTCCTTGAAAAATTATTTCCTGCCTCCAGGACCACTGCAATCAGAAAATATATTTCTGGAATCAGACAACTATAGGCAGAAGCTATGAAGCACGGATTCGTCAAACACCCTCACGTGTCGGTGTCCGACACGTATTCGACACGGATACGCTCGAATTCGCGAAGGATACGTACCCATAGAGTATCCAAAAATTAAAAAATTAAAATAAAATAAATAAATATTAAGACACGTATCCGATTCATTTTCAATAAAATATAGGATATATGGATTCATTTTCAGTAAAGTATAGGATACATAGATTTGTTTCCAATAAATCATGATAAGATAGATTCGTTTCCAATAAAATAGGATAAGATAGATTCATTTCCAATAAAAGAAGATAAGATAAATTCGTTTTCATTAAAGTAGGATAAGATATATTTGTTATGGAGGGCAATGATTTTAGGATAGATTCGTTTTCATTAAAATAGGATAAGATAGATTTGTTATGGAGGGCAATGATTTTAAATTTCCATTATATTTTTTACTTTGGATATTTTGATTTACACTTATAATTTTATCATATTTTATGTGTTTTTATTATTTTATACGCGTATCTCAAAACGTATCGTATCCTGTATTTTGGAAAAAATACGTATCGACGTATCAGATACGTTGTGTGTCGACATATCGGATATGTCTCGTATCCGACACACGTATCAGTATCCGTGCGTCATAGGGCAGAAGGTTTATATGAATATTGGGAGAGATTCAAGAGACTATGTGCAAGATACCCTCATCATAAGATCTTTGAACAACTCCTCCTACAATATTTCTATGAGGGTTTGAACAACATGGAGAGGAATGTCATTGATGCTGCTAGTGGTGGTGCACTTGGAGATATGACCCATTTTGAGGTTAGTGGTTTGATTCAAAAGATGTCTACCAACTCTCAATAGTTCACTACAAGAAGTAGTGATGCTACAGTGGTCAGAGGTGTCCATGATGTTGGGACAAATTCGGTAAGAAAATATAAACTTGAGAAAAAGATTGACTCCCTTGCTACCTTGGTCACTCAACTTACCATGAATCAGCAGAAACCTCCATTTGCAGCATGAGTTTGTGGCATTTGCACCACAACTGGCCATTATGCTGATGTTTGTCCTTCTCTCTTGGAGCCCAAAACTGGTGACCATCTTGAGGCCTATGCTACAAATATTTACAACAACATACCTCAACAACAACAACAAAATTATGATCCTTCATCAAGCAGATACAGCCCTGGTTGGAGGAATCATCCGAATCTTAGATGGTCTGATCCTTCACAGCCTCATCCAGGGCCACCATTTCAGAATAATAATGTTGCACAAAACAGACCATATGTGCCTCCTCTAATCCAACATGAGAGGCAACAATAAGTGAATAGTAATCATGTTCCTGCATCTAGTAAACCTTCATTAGAAGAATTGGTGAGGCATATGACATTGCAGAATATGCTATTCCAGCAAGAGACTAGAGCTTCCATTCAGAGACAAGAGTTCTCCATTCAGAATTTGACCACTCAGATGGGACATATGACTACTTCATTAAACACAATGCACTCTCAGAATTCTGATAAGTTGTCTTCCCAGACTGTGGTCAACCCGAAGAATGTGAGTGCCATCACTCTAAGGTTAGGAAAACATATTGAAGTTGATCTAGCTGCATAAAAAATGAAGCAACCCGTTTTACAAGTGACTGAGAGCACTAGTGAAGAAATTCATGCTAGTGAACCTTCCACAAGTGCTGCACAACCATCTTCTATTCCTCTTCCATTTCCTCCAAGTGTCATTCCAAGTAAGAAGATGGAAGAGGTAGACAAGAAGATCTTGGACACGTTTAGAAAGGGAGAGGTCAACATACCTTTACTTGATGCAATCAAACAAATTCCAAGATATGCGAAAAATTTAAAGGAGTTGTGCACTCACAAGAGAAGGCTCAAAGGTAATGAGAGGATCAGCTTGGGCAGAAATGTTTCCGCACTAATAGGTAAACCTGTTCCTCACATTCCTGAAAAATGTAAGGACCCAGGTACATTTGTTGTACCTTGCATAATAGGTAATAGAAAATTTGAGAATGCCATGCTAGATCTAGGTGCTTCGATTAATGTTATGTCTATGTCTGTTTTCTTGTCTCTTTCACTTGGACCTATGCAATCTACTGAGGTAGTGATTCAATTAGCAAACAAGAGTACTGCCTACTCTGCTGGTTTGATAGAGGATGTCTTGGTTCGGGTTGGTAATCTTATTTTTCTGGCTGATTTTTAAATTCTCGATATGGAAGAGAGATCCTCCCGTAACACAGCTCCTATCGTTTTGGGGAGGCCATTTTTTAGAACAGCCCGAACCAAGATAGATGTCCATGTTGAAACATTGTATATGGAGTTTGGTGATATTGTGGTCCGATTTAATATTTTTGATGTTATGAAGCATCCATCTGAGAACCATTCTGTGTTTCATATTTATTTACTTGATGAGTTAACTAATGGCATATCTATGATTTTATTAATATTTTGATTCTATGTCATTGGTAGACTCATACACTTGTCATACATGCACTGATTCTGAAATGTGTAATTCTTGTATTGATGAGTTTTTGCATATTTCTATTGATCCAAATGTTGTGGAATCAGATTGCACTAACCCAATTGCTACAGACATCATACATCAATATGATTTACTTGTTCAGGTGCAGGCTGTAGAATCGATGTCTACTACTTTGGTTCCATCTATTTTGAAGGCACTTGTATTGGAGCTTAAACCTTTGCTTGAAAACCTCAAGTATGCTTACTTAGAGGATGATGAGAAGCTTCATGTTATTGTTTCCACCTCCCTTAATGCTGATCAAGAGAAGTTATTGCAAGTGTTGAAGAAGCATAAGAAGGCAATTGGTTGGACCTTAGCTGATATTCCTAGTATTAGCCCATCCATGTGCATGCACAGAATACTCTTGGAAGATGGAGGTAAACAAGTGAGGAAACCACAAAGGAGACTCAATCCAGTCATCCTTGAGGTTGTGAAGAAAAGGGTCACAAAACTTCTACAAGCTGGGATTATATATCCCATTTCTAACAGTCATTAGGTGAGCCCGGTTCAGGTGCTTCCAAAGAAGACATGAATTAAATGGTGAGAAATGAAAGAGACGAACTGATTCCTACTAGAGTGTAGAACAGTTGGAGAGTCTGCATTGATTATAGGAGTCTCAACCAAGCAACAAGAAAGGATCACTTTTCTTTGTCATTTATTGATCAGATGCTTAAGCACTTAACATGCTTAATGAGCTAAGTTAGTGTACAGGTCAGCTAGGCGAGGGTTTGGTCCAAGCTAAGCTGCTTAATGAGCAGCTTCATGTTGATTCCATACTTTCCACATAGGCCAAGTCTTTTTGAGTCATTCTTAAGGCTAAGCACATAGCTTGACATGTCAAGCTTAAGCCTGTGATGTGTGGATCATTTTGGCCTATTTTGAGCACTTTGCTTGCATTTGATTAATTCTTCTCTTTTTCATCTAAATCCTACAAAATATAATACAAAAGAAATACAAAGAGCATATATACAAGATTGTGATATTTTATCCAAAAAGTGTTCAATTAAGTTGGTTTTCTCAATTTTGCCAAGGATAAGTGCCATAAAAAGTATATGAATTTTAGGCATTTTTAGTACTTATCAAACCCCCCCAACTTAAGACTTTGTTTGTCCTCAAACAAATGGTAAAGCATATCCGAATTCAAAGATTGACTAAATTTTAAGATATGATTGACATGGTTTCAAATTTGCTTAAGTATGATAAAAAATTGTTTTTAATGAGATTTTTCAAGATTTGTAAATTTTTTACACATAATGCTTCAAACATGAAATAGGAGAGGAGCTTGGCAGTGGTAGAGAACTCCTATAAATAGGAGGCACCTCAAAGGAAAAAGACATTCATTCACATTCATAACTCACATTCTCATATACACTTCCATTCCTCATAACCAAATTCTTGTCTTCTTCTTGTAATTTTCTTGGATAATTTCTACTCCAAATTAGTTTAGGTAAGTTTGTTTTGTAGCTTTTTCTTAATTCAAGAGGAGAAAGAAGATGGCAAATGAGATACAAAAACATAATTTTGTTATCTCATTTTGGTCCAAAAAGCATTTCATCCTTGGATAGATGACTCATGCTCCTACATATTGATTTGGATTATGGTGTAATTTCTTCTCTTTAATTTATCATCTTTTGAATTCAATTCATTTCAAGTCATTACGTTTGGTTAAGTTTTGATTCTTTATGAAGTTCTTAATGCGGTTTTAGCTTGATCACCTAAAACTTGATTTAAAGATCCAAAAATGCTTCTTCTCGAAGAGTTGACAAGTGAACTAAAAAGTATAGCCTACACCTTAGTTCACTGCCACGTCAAGCATCTATTTTAAGAAACTTATGTTCAAGGCTAAATAAAGTTAATGGAGCCTGAAGTAGGGTGCAATAGCCTACTCCGACGAGTGGCACTTAACTATTATTTAGTGCATTACATAAGATTTGAAAATCATCTTATCATTCTAGGACACTAGATGGATGATTTAGAAATGATGTGTGGAATCAACTGAAAGTATAACATATAACTTGTAATGTTTTCAAAATCAATTGAGTCTAGAAATAATTCCATATTTCCAACCAATTTTCTCCTCAAGAATTTGTGTAAATTAGTTGTTTATGTTTCTTTATTTACTTGTTAAAAATTCATAAAAAAAATCAAATGAAAATGATGTTTAAAAATTTATTAGTAATATAACATGTTTATAATAATGATCTACTAGGTAAATCCTTGTGGTTCGACATAACCTATACTATACTACAATTGAATCTTGATAGAGATACAAATGTAAAATAGTAAAGTATTAACTTATAAATTTTATTTGTTGACAAAGAAAGAAACCTTGAATCAAAGTTTTAATTTATAAATTGTATCTTTATGAAAAGGAAAAATACACAATTATAATGAGTGATCTAACTACTAACTTTTACTTTCTGTCATTTATTTTCCGCAACTAACATTTATTTTCTGCCATTTAAATTCTGCAACTAACTTTTATTTATTGCTTTATTTATTTTTTCTTTACTAACCTTCCATAAGGAAGTAGTTCGGTTAATAAAGGAAAACGAAAATAAATATCACTCATTATCACTTGTATTGAATTGTTAAATTCACACCATTATACCGGCGTTGGAATTAATCCTACAAAGCCGAAATGGTATGAAATTGTTAATAATTCAATAAAGCTAAGTTTTTTATTAAAGGACCATTCTTGAAACCATTATACCGACGTTGGAATTTATTCCAACAAAGCCGAGATGACGAGCAAAGAATCAACCTGTCATGAAATAAATCAATCAGAAACTTGCCTTACCAGGCATGAAAACTCTTTCAACAACCTCATACTCTCATAAACCCTTAAAAAACTTCATCAATGGCTTCCCAAATTCGTGATCATGGTTCTCATGATGGTGACGAAGCTACACCGACTCTGCAAGACAAGCAAATCGTTGTTAAAAAACAAACTCGATGTGGAATGACTTCCATGAATAATGTCATTCGGGAAAGAAGTAAGGATGTGAAGATAGAATTTCAATGGAACTCAAAAGGCCAACTATTAAACTCGAAGGGTGGCAACTCATTGGTAAGCTACATTGGGGTTGTGGTTAGGCAGAATGTGCCGCTAACATTCAGCAAATGGACTAATGTTAGGTTGGATGTTGTGAAGGAGCGTATTTGGAATTAAATAACAGTAAGTTTATTTTTCAGTGTGTGTGTTTTTGTATTTTCATGTAATGCATGTATATGTGTTTGCATGCAGTGTACGTATATGCATGTGTTTGCATGCAATATAATGTATATGTATTTTAGTTTCAGTCAACTTTTGATATTGGTGAGGAGCATAAGGATTATATCCTTAAATCTGCTAGCAAGGCTCTCCGACAATTCAGAACCGATGACGAAAAATGTATTAGAGATGTTGATGGCAATGTTAACCTAAAACCTCCAAAGAAATATGAAAATATCGTTGAAGATGAGGATTGGAAGACTTTTGTCACCTTATGCACACAAGATGAGTCTTTCTTGGTAAAATTATATTCTTTATATTGACTTTATTCTTTTATATGCTTTTGTATATACATATATATGATTGTTGATGTTAATGTTGTTTGTTTTTGTAGAAAGTAAGTAATGAAAACCGCAAGAGGGCATCTAAGCTTTTGTATTCATACCGAGCTTCTCGAGCGGGTTATAGAGGAATCAGAGAAAAAATTGTAAGTATTGTTAATTTGTAAGTACAATATTGGTTATGTATTGTATGCATATGTATCTAATTACATTATTATTGGTTATGTTTTGGCAGCTGGACAACAAAAACGATACACCTTTGACTCCACATGGAGTAGAAATCGATGTTCTATGGGTTTATGCCTGTAAGAACAAGGATGGTGTCATCGATAATAAGCAAGTTCAAGAAGCAACAAAACATGTTGTAAGTGCTCATTTTTAATTATACTTAATTTCCATACTTTATTTATCAAAATGTGATTAATTAACATTAGGTTTTTTCTTGATTTGTTAGGTTGCCTTAAAAGAAAAGGAGGCACAACTGGATAGTCGCATAATACTTGATAAGACAATAGGACTACCTTACTATCCTGGCAGTATTTGGGGTGCAGGATTTGGGGTTAGCCAACGAACATTTGTACCCCATCCAAAGCGTGCAATCAAAGCCCAAATGAGTCAGGTTCAAAATCAATTGGATGACCTCATGCAACGGTTCAACGAATTTGAGCAATCAATGAAGGTGAAGGAAGCTTAGTGGCGATGGCTAACTAGTGTTGATGGCACTGTTTCTTCAACCATCAATGAGAGTTGTGAAAGTGCGCATGTCAAGAGGAGCACTTCGGAAAGCTCTCTCATTATATGTCATGATTTTGATGAGGACAACTTGTGCTAATAAGAGCTTGAAGATCATCAACAAATCGACATGCTTCAGTCTTTTGATTGGTACTA